>NC_057875.1:25320381-25661381 GCF_019740435.1 Gambusia affinis | reverse complement strand
AGTCTTGGTGCCATTATAAAATAACAGCTTAGCCTATGCAGAAAGGGGGAAAATGTTATGTCTGTACTCAGTTTGTCCTATTAAAACATAAAAACAAGTCAAATGAAGCTCAAGAGACGTCACTAATCCATGAATGTGATCCTTTTGTCATGTTCAACCATGTTAAATAATGTGCATGACAGTTAAAGACTAAACAATACAGATGTAGTGAGTGAAAAGCCTGCACTTTTACTGAATGATCTATAAAAATGTATGAATTTATGACAGAGACCTGTTTTAAACACAAGTGTATATTTATGTTTAAGGGGAAAAATTAGCAACAGAGGGGAGCGGAGGAGATTCACGTTTCTTCCTATCTGAATGGTTAAAGTTTAAACACATCTTTGGACAAAATATATTTATAATGAAAAAAAAACACTGCATGTGCAACCTGGAAAACTAAAACAGACACCTTAATACATTCAATTATACAATCTAAATGTCATGGAAACACATCAGACAACCCTAAAAATTTATGGTAAATTATATAAATCGGAATCCTTTCAAAAATATCACTATGGCATAGTGCAGAAAAAAGAACCTGGTACCATGAGGCCTAATTTGTGTATTTTGTTGGATTCTCAGTAATTTTATATTTAGTAACCAAGCAAATCTGTAAATACTGACTTACGGAACAAAAGACTTGGCTGGAGTGTCACCGAAGAGAAGAGCACCCACCTTCCTTCGAAAGACGTAGTAGAACGGGTCCTTTGTCGACCGCAGTGACCGGAAGTGAGCGGCTGTGAATTAGGATGGGCTGCCATTTTGATTTATTCTGTATGTTCTGTCGGCAAGGCAGGAAAAGGTCCAGGACACGCTAGAGGGACCATGTTTCTCGCCTGACCTGGGAACGCCTTTGGATTCCTCACATGTAGTCTGAGTGTGAAGCAGACTATATGCCTCCAAATTCAAGGCCATTGTCTTGAGTCGGAAAAGGATAGTTGTGCACAGCAAGTTCTTGTTCACTAATGAGGGAAAAATGGAGCAGGAGATTGATAGGGGGATTGGTGCAGCACATTGAAGTGTCGATGTACCAATCTGTCTTGAAGAGACACCTGAGTCAAAAAGCAAAGTCCTCTATTTACAACTTGATCTACGTTTCTATCCTCATCTATGGTCACAAGCTTTGGGTCATGATGGAAGAATGAGGTCACTGACACAAGCGGCTGAAATTAGTATTTTCCATAGGGTGTCTGGGCTCTCCCTTAGAGACAGGCATAGAAGCTCAGTCATCCAGCAGAAACTCAGAGTAGAGCTGCTGCTCCTTCATGTTGATACCTGTTGAGGTGGCTCGAGCATCTGGTTAGGATGCCTCCTGCCTCCTGGTCTCTCTGGTGAGGAGTTCATGAGAGTCTGACGTCTAGCCACGAAGGAGGGGAGGGTCCGGTGGCGAAGGAGGCGAGAGTCTGATGTCCTGGCGGCGAAAAAGGCGAAAGACTGATGTCCCAGCGACGAAGGAGGCAAGTCGTCTGATGTCCAGGCCGCCTGGATTCCAGGGCTGATCTTTCCAGTAGACTCTGCTTCCGGACCAGTAGCCGAGAGTGAAGTTGGAACTGGACATCATGAGCCTGGAGCGGCGAGGAGCGAGGAGCGTAGAGTGACAAGAAGCAGAACAGAACTCTTGGAAACTGGAGTCGTGGTCAATGCAGGAGGTAAGAACTTCTGTAAGGAGGTGTGTTCATATTAATGTTAGGGACTACTCACAATAGTTATCAGTAATGATTTACCATGGCAGATATGGTTAATTGCTATTATGTGATCAGAGGTTCTTAGTTCAGAGTTTTAAGTTTGATTCCCTTTTGGAGCTTTTCTGTGTGATTCTAAATTATCCACAAGTGACTGAGAGTCTGGATTGTTGCAGCTGTACAGCTGGAGGCACTGTGAGATTTTCCTTTAAATAAAATAAAGAAAAAAAAGTTATTGTATTTTTTTATTATCCAACCCTCTTTACTATTAACAAAACTGGAGAGAAGAATAAGTTATTTGGTTTCCAAAACATCATGTAAGTAGCGCATATCAGTGAGTCTGTGGGGGTCAAAGGGCAGCCAAAGCCTAAATCTTATTGGTCAGTTTGCATTTTCTGTGAGCTAAAAATGATGACTGGAGTTTGAATCTCCCGTTGTTCTAAGATCCCACCTGAGTTTTTTACAGTGTGTGCGGTTCTGACGGGTCGCCGGTTTATTAGGTTTTTTGTGGTTTCGCGAACTAAAAAGCTGACGGGTCACCCGCTAGCTGACACCAGCAGATGTCAAAAAAAAAGTCTGACAAATCGGAAGGTACAAAACTATCACTGCACCTGACCTGCAATAGCACAACCACCTCTCCAACGCGCATCATGTGTGCGTCGCACAAACCTAAACCACTAAAGCAGCGCACCCTTTTTTCCCGTTTTTTTAGTTTGTTTTTTAACACAAACGATGCTGATAATAAAGACATGGAAGCAAAGCCTACCCGGTAGATCCACGGAAAGAGGAGGATGTTGATTCCCAGGTTCAGGTGGTGTCAGACGTCCAAAGGAGGAGAAGGTGAAGCAACAATGTTTGCTTAATTGGGGAACGTTTCGACTAGATGAAATAGTTTAACCCGCAGTCTTAGCGCGATGCTCAGGAAGAGCGGCAGATGTCAGCTAATGGGTGACCCATCAACTTCTCCAGTTCGGGAAACATCAAAAACCGGCGACCAGCCAGAACCACACACGGTAAAAAGCTCCGCCTGAATCCAAACCGCTCTTACAACTGCTGGAGGTTCAAACTCTGCTCATTCATTTTCAGCTTACAGAAAAAGCACCAAGCCGCCAAATAAACAAAAGCAAACTGACCAATAAGATTTGAGCTTTGGTGTGAGCACCCCCACAGACTCAGACGTGCGCTACGTACAAGATGTTTTGACACATAGGATCTTTTTTTTCTCCACAATTTTGTTAATTGTAAAGTGGGTTTCATAATAACAAATTTTCTTTTTTTACTTCAAGCAAAATCTTAAGGTAGGCAGAGTATGTACAGCCCTACAGCTGCCCTCCGATAATATCCTGCAGACGTCTGCGCAGTGCTGAACTTTAACCATAGAAAAGAGTTTTATGCATAAAACAATTTATTTTAAACATTTTTTATAATTTACTTTTTTTAAAAATCTAAATATAAACAAGTGTTATTAATTCAATGTAAAAACATTAAATTCAAAAATTTCTTTGGCAGTGCTCCCTAATGACAATGGCTATTTTTAGAACTTGCTCAGCGGGCGACTGACAAGGTCCCCTGGGGCGACCGGGTTGGTGACCCCTGTTCTAACAAGTCTAAGTAACCACAGTAGCCACGAGGGGACAAAAAAGGTAACACGAACACTTTGCATTCTCCCGGTGGCATTTCACTAGCTTGCCAAGCTATCAAAACCGCCTCGTTGCTCTATCTCAATAACACATTACAAATCTGATCGGTAACAACTGTTTTCTATGGACTACTTTGATAAACTATAACGTACTGTTCTGTACTACTGTATTGAGCTACAGTCACGATGCTAATGACAATAGCTAGCAAAGTGAAAACCAAAGAAAACGTGCAGATTGTTTTACAAATTACTTTTCATACAGCACAATAATCTTATGGGAACATTCCCAACTACAGAAAAAATAAATAAAAATATTTAGATCACTTACCTTATCGGTGTGCCCCTAAATATTTATCTTACATTCTTGTGGCTGAATAGTCAGAAGAAACTGCGCGGCAATATTGATCTCTTTAAAATGATCTTGTTTGGATTCTTATTGGTTAAGATACAAAACACCGTTCTTATTGTTGTCCAATCATATTTAATTATTCTCTTTCGATATATTGAATAATTTCCGAAGATGATAAAAAAAATTATCTGTCTCTGACCGAAAGCAAGACAATTTATGATGTATTTGAATTTGGTTCGACTTGACAGACAGTAACTATCAGATTGCAGTGACTGACTCACTCTATGATTCCGAGCAGTAAGGCTTGCATTTTAGTTTATGTATGATTATTATCGTCAGTTCAAAACTTTTCACCTGATTAAGATGTTATTTTTTCATGTACATTATTAAAAGTACAAGTTCAAACACTAATTAATTTTTATCCCTTTAAATCACATTTAAAAAAAGAAATAATGTTCTTTTTTACCTAATACATATCAAATGTAAACATTTAACCATAAATGTTGGTACAAACGACATACCTTTTGCTAGTTTGTGTCATAACTGTACCTTTTTAGTCACCAATAGGCTAAATATAATTAAGCCTACGTTTATAAATAGAGAAAATATAGAAGAATTATCTGTTTATATATTGCACTGTACTAAACATCTGGGGTTTTACATATCAGGATATAAAAATATAATGCTATCTGTTCTGCTAACCTCAAGGGTAAAGAACACACAGCAGATTCAACAACCACAAGTTGCATTAAGCAACAACAGGATGAAGATAAAATGGAAAACTTGTGTGTAAAAAAAACTAATTATTACACCCTGGCTAAACAACCAAGATTTAACTAAAAATGTAGCGGTAAGGTTCTGCTAAACTTAATTTGCTAATTAGCTCGAGCGACCATCTCTATAGTAGCAGAGGTTTAGTTTTGCGCCTCCATAAGGTGAAACATTGAAGCAGTAAACAGTGACGCGTCGTCTAACAGCTGCTTTGGACAGGTTGCATATTACGTTCTTCATGAAAAAATAAACCCGACCCCTGTAGGATGCCACTAGCAATGTTAATAAATAGAGAACAGCAATAATTCGACTTCACAAACTGTTAACAGTCAACTAAACAAAATATACAAAAATATAATTGTAAAATACTCAGCAAGATAAAGAATGAACTAGTATGTGTAAGAGTTGCATTGCAAGTATTATAACTTTGTATAATTTGCGCTGGGTTTCACAGATTAGACATGCACAGCATGTCTAAAGTCTTCGTCACGGTTGTCCAGGGTTCATTTCCGCTCTGTTTGTTTATTTTAGTCTCACATTTTAAGAAGAGATTATGTTATTAAAGCAGTGGTCCAAAACTTATTGAATTGATTTACGTGTAATTTCCAGCTTTGACGTTGAAGCAACATGTCTCCCCACGAAGCAAAGCGACCGATTTTAAAAACGTAGAAGAAGAAGGCACAGGAAGTGTCGTCAGGGTGAGTACGAATTGTTGACAAATCCAGCTAACTCCTGCTTGTGTGGAATAAAATCCCTATTTCCAATTTAACTGAAATTTTAGTGGATAATGACTTCTCCAGAGGACAAACACGGGACAAAACGACCCGCATCTCCCTCGGAAGTGAGTAAAACACAAAAAGCTGCTGTTCTAACTTACAAAATTGGAAATAAAATCACATTAAATGGCTAGCATCGCGTTAGCATGCTAGCAACAGACATCAGCGCTCTCGAGCTTTATAGTGAAAACTTGAACACGCTGCGGTCCCAAAATTAAGTTCGCTGGAATTTTCTGTATATTTTTGAACCTTTTGGCATACTTTGAACATCACACTGCAAGATAAAAAAATAAAATAGCTGAAGAGTCTACAGTGTAGGAGTTGAGATCAATTTACTGCCCGGTTGATAAAGTTTTGTAGGTAGACGAGATCTGGCGTCTGGACGGAACCTGCAACTGTCTAGTCAAAGTGTTGCTGCTCATTAAAACTAAAGCTCCCCTCCCTACAATATGTTATATTTGGACGTTTTTAACAAATTTCTATATATTTTTGATTCAAATGTGACCTCACGACAAACCTGTTCAGTATGTATTTAAAATAAACACGACGTAATTCAGATGAGATCCAGATGTTACGGCGGAATTCACGAATCAGTATAATCCTTTCACATTTTCTCACCATCTTCAACCTTTATGTTTAGATACAACTAAATACTGTTATATTAGATATAGCTAAATACTCTACTGTGGAAATGTATTTGGACTCTCTTCTCAATTTCTTAAGTGTTTTAGCTTTTTAAAGTGTTTCATAATAACTTTTATAATATAAGAAACTAAATATGATTGCATTCATTTAAGAAGTTGAGTTTCTCAGGCCAGATTGTTGCCCAGTCAGGATCAGGAATTCAGATAGAACCTCTTTGGCAGCATGAAGCTGGCCACCAGAGCTCAAAAGGAAACGCACAAAGCCCCGTTTTGTAACATTTTAAAAACAGATGTGAGACAAAGTCTTTGGCGACCATCAGTCTGGAAAATAAGAAGCACTTTAGTAGATTGAGATAACAAAACAGAGGTGAATGTTCCCAGCGAGTGGCCGGTCTGCCAAAATTGCTCTGCTGAGCGCATTGACTCATCCAGGATTTTCACAAAAGAACCAAAGATCTAAAGCACTTCGTGCCTCTGATAAACTCAGTGGTTGTGATTCATCGGAGAGAAAGAGACAGAACAAAAATGGCCTCTGTGGTTGAGTTCACAGACCAAAACTCCTGCTGACCAAATGGAGCGGAAACATCTCGACTCTAGAGACATTACGTGGACTGACCAGGCAAAAGACAAACTCTTAGAAAGGTGTTTCCTGCTGCAGCTGGTGAAAACCTAACAGCATCTTAGAGAAAGAATAGCATACTGACAGCCAACCATGGCGGTGTGCAACCATGAATTCATCTCTAGGTTTTGGAGACATCTGTCTGGTCAAAGGCCAGATGGAAAATTCTCCAATGTGTGATAGTAAATGAAAGTGTTGCGAATAAAAGCCCTCCACAGGGGTACTGAAGAGAGTTGCTGCAAACGCATGATGGCTGTTGTTACTCTAAGGACGGCATGACCAGTTGTTAGATTTAGAGGAAGTTAGTTTGGATGTTCCCCCGCCCCCCCCCCCCTCTTTTAGTAAATTAAGTCACGACTTAAAAACTGCCTTTTGTTTTTACCCCGAGTCATAATTGTCTGATATTACAATTTCTTTGTAATATCACTTAGGAATAATTAGTTGGTAAGGTAAATATTTAGTGTGATGCTAAATATTTGCCATCAAATTAAATATTTAACTTGCTAACAATTTTATTTGAGCTTTAAACAAAATTTTTAGCTTCAAACTAGATATTTATCTGTGTGAAACTGACATTTGTAAATGAATAAATGACAGGGTGAAAATATAAGTTTTTCTCTTATGAAAAAAAACCCCAAATTATTATTAAAGTTTGACTTTAACTTTACACCACATACAAACCAGGTCACGACCGAACATTTTAGCTGTTGGCTAAAGAGTTCTTACAATCAAAGTTGACGACATAAATGGCAATTTTTTAATTATTATTATTATTTTGACAAAGACACACAAAACTCCCTGATTCCTGAATGACCTTTTGAAGCTGAAAATGAACATTAGTGAACCGTCTTCTCTTGCCAGGATGGGTCCACCCAGTGGGCGTCTGCAGATCTGGGAAGCGACGAAAGGAAGCAAAAGTTCTTGCGGTTAATGGGCGCCTCTAAGGTCCGTGTGCTCCAGCTTGTGTCAGTCCGATAAAGTGAAATCAGACAGATCAAATAAAATGATTGGTTGTTTTTTGCCCCCCCCCCCCAGAAAGAACACACCGGTCGCCTCATCATCGGTGACCACAAGTCCACGTCCCACTTCCGTAGCGGTGAGCTTCTTTGTTGCTTTGGCAAAGTGCATCGACTTCCTGTTTGATTGAGCCCTGCTTGGATCCGATCTGTAGCGATCCGGTGTGCGTCTCCTCCGTAGGGCAGGAAGATAAGCGGATGAACGACGATCTGGAGATGCAGTACCAGCAGAGCATGGACGGAAAACTGTCGGGCCGGGACCGGAGGCACTGCGGTCTGGGTTTCAGCGAGGTGGGTGCTCGCCATGGCCAACATCGTCCAGGAAGATATAATATACATGTTGATAAATAGTCGAGAATGATCAAGTGTTGCATAGCCATCGCTCACACTGACATTACACTTTAAACGACAACAAAAAATGGCTAATTTTGCTGCCGTTTCAGTCTCATTGTGATGAAGCAACAAAACATTGTAGCTAAAGAAGCACAAAGTCTGCAACATAGTGATGTGACATTTACAAACGAGCCGATTCTTCTGAACGGCTCTGTACAATGAACAGTCTCACTGTTCTTTGTTTTTGTAATGCTCCACGCGCACAGCAGTAACTATTATTCTATTTTGTTAAAAATATATATTTACTTAATCATCAAAGAAGTCTCCAATTGAAGATTAGTAGTGTAGCGGTGTGTGTGTGTGTGTGTGTGTGTGTTACGCTGCAACTGTTAGGCTGCATGTTGATAATCTTTAAAAATAAAAATGGATGCTCTCAGATGGAAAAGGCCTCTGAGCCTCAGACGTCACAGAGTGTCATCAGCAGGCTGATGAGTTATCTGGTGTGCAACGGCAGTGTGTTTAATTCTGTAACAAAATAACTCAGTCAGAAGTGTCGCTACACGGCGGTTCTACTCATCCGTCTTATAAATGGTTATCACTGTTGTGCTGTGAACACGGTAAAGGCGGGGGCAGGTCAAGAAGTAAACATAATTTACAATGAAAACATTACTAATACGGAACTCAATGTGGTAATTGATACATAGTAGAACCCAATAACATAACAGTGTATGTTATTAACATCAGCAGCTTGCCTGCAACACAAAACAACTCGGTTACACACATCCACGTTAGCAACGTTTGTCTCCTAGCAATGGTCATGTTTGTCGTTGGTGGAGCGATTGACAACTGGTGATGAATAATATACTCCCTATTTTTATGACCAAAATGATCCAATCTTTCTGATCTAACCCCACAACAAGTAAATAACACAAAAAACATGAAACAATATTAATTTACATTGACTATTACACCAGTGTGGCCTTTGTGCTACATCTGCTTTCAACTTCTGTAGAAGCAGTTATTTCTCCATACATGTCATCTTGTGCTTTCATTAGTGCTAGTATGTTTTTGTTTGTATTGACATTATCATCACATGATTCTTCAGTCAATATATTGACATTTTTCAATTCCTCCCTGTCTGTTTGGGCTTCATTTTCACATTTTGTCATTTATGTTTTCTCCCCATCTGCCTGCACTTTTCCATGTTCACCGTAGTTCAGCTTGGTGGGGTTGGGTCTGTCAGGCATGCACTTTTCTTCATGAACCTGTTCTACGTGGGTCATGGAAAGTTATTGAAGGTCATGGAGAGTCATGGACTTTCTTTCTAAATACCAGCGGGAACCCTGAAAGAGATTTCTTTGTTTCTTGTTCTCTGGTCAGCCACAGCCAGAGCCGGTCATCTCCCCACCTGCAGACTCTCAGACAGAAGCTGCTAAACCAGAGGAGTCGTCCGGTGAAAGACAACACACAGAAGCCCAGGAGGAAGATTCCAGCCCAGAGGAGAAATCACCAGAACAGGAGGAGCCCGACTCGGACGACCAGCCCAAGGAACGGAAACAAAACTACAAGATGGCCTTCGTAAAATCATTGTAGGAGGGGAGAGGAGCTAGCTTTTTTATTCTCACTTCGGGACAGTTTGATGCATTTCGTTTCACTCTAGGACATCACTCAATTGTCATTTGTACTGTCTGATGGGATGCATCCTGGTGTGCATGTGCTGAAAGAAGCTAGTCTTAAGGCTTCAAAAATGTTCCTTTTTTTTGATGTTGTAGTGTAAGATAATGCTATGACTGGCAAATGAACCTGTTTTTATTTCACTTGAACATTTTCACTGTCCTGTTGTCTGCCTTGAAATGTACTGAATGAAACAAGATTATTTGCCATTAAATGTGATTTGTGTAGATGTGACTTGTAGCTTTCTGTTCTGCGGAGGCGTTCGATCATTTTTAAAACAGCTGCTGTAACAGGAAGCTGTTGGGTGTTTTTGAACACAAACCCATATGTGCAATATTTATTTGAGAATCTAATTTTGATTTTATATGTGATCTATTAAAACATTCGGTGTGATGAGCTTTAAGGTTGCAATCTTAATTCAGCAATACCTCTAGAGCAGGGGTCTCAAACTCCAGTCCTGGAGGGCCGGTGTGCTGCTACTTTTAGATGTGCCTCTGCTGCACCACACCTGAATAGAATAATTAGGTCATTGAGGCTCTGGAGAACTGATCTACACAAGGAGGAGGTAATTAAACCGTCTCGTTCCAGTGTTTTATACCTGTGGCACATCTAAAAACTGCAGAACAGCGACCCTCCAGGACTGGAGTTTGACACCTGAGATCTCTAGTCAACAGAGTTTTAAATGTGGAATCTGCAAAAACTCTGGATAGATAAATCCAGATAATGGGATATGAGAAAGTATGGACACAAGATAGCCTCCCATACCGTATTTTGTAGAAGTGAAACAGTTAATTTGTTTAATGTAGAAATGTAGAAATACAGGTCCTTCTCAAAATATTAGCATATTGTGATAAAGTTCATTATTTTCCATAATGTAATGATAAAAATTGAACATATATTTTAGATTCATTGCACACTAACTGAAATATTTCAGGTCTTTTATTGTCTTAATAACGATGATTTTGGCATACAGCTCATGAAAACCCAAAATTCCCATATTTCATCCGACCAATAAAAGAAAAGTGTTTTTAATACAAAACAAGTCAACCTTCAAATAATTATGTACAGTTATGCACTCAATACTTGGTCGGGAATCCTTTTGCAGAAATTACTGCTTCAATGCGGCGTGGCATGGATGCAACCAGCCCGTGGCACTGCTGAGGTGTTATGGAGGCCCAGGATGCTTCGATAGCTGCCTTTAGCTCATCCAGAGTGTTGGGTCTTGAGTCTCTCAACTTTCTCTTCACAATATCCCACAGATTCACTATGGGGTTCAGGTCAGGAGAGTTGGCAGGCCAGTTGAGCACAGTGATACCATGGTCAGTAAACCATTTACCAGTGGTTTTGGCACTGTGAGCAGATGCCAGGTTGTGCTGAAAAAATAAATCTTCATCTCCATAAAGCTTTTCAACAGATAGAAGCATGAAGTGCTCCAATATCTCCTGATAGCTAGCTGCATTGACCCTGCCCTTGATAAAACACAGTGGACCAACACCAGCAGCTGACATGGCAACCCAGACCATCACTGACTGTGGGTACTTGACACTGGACTTCTGGCATTTTGGCATTTCCTTCTCCCCAGTCTTCCTCCAGACTCTGGCACTTTGATTTCTGAATGACATGCAAAATTTGCTTTCATCTGAAAAACGTACTTTGGACCACTGAGCAACAGTCCAGTGCTGCTTCTCTGTAGCCCAGGTCAGGCGCCTCTGCCGCTGTTTCTGGTTCAAAAGTGTCTTGACCTGGGGAATGCGGCACCTGTAGCCCATTTCCTGCACACGCCTGTGCACGGTGGCTCTGGATGTTTCTACTCCAGACTCAGTCCACTGCTTCAGCACGTCCCCCAAGGTCTGGAATCGGCCCTTCTCCACAATCTTCCTCAGGGTCCGGTCATCTCTTCTCGTTGTGCAGCGTTTTCTGCCACACTTTTTCCTTCCCACTGAGGTGCCTTGATACAGCAGTCTGGGAACAGCCTATTTGTTCAGAAATATGTTTCCTGTCATACCCTCTTGCTTGAGGGTGTCAATGATGGCCTTCTGGACAGCAGTCATGTCGGGAGTCTTACCCATGATTGGGGGTTTTGAGTGATGAACCAGGCTGGGAGTTTTAAAGGCCTCAGGAATCTTTTGCAGGTGTTTAGAGTTAACTCGTTGATTCAGATGATTAGGTTCATAGCTCGTTTAGAGACCCTTTTCATGATATGCTAATTTTGTGAGATAGGAATTTTGGGTTTTCATGAGCTGTATGCCAAAATCATCCATATTAAGACAATAAAAGACCTGAAGTGTGCAATGAATCTAAAATATATGAATGTTCAATTTTTATCATTGCATTATGGAAAATAATGAACTTTATCACAATATGCTAATATTTTGAGAAGGACCTGTAGTTAATGTAGAAACTGAATGTAGAAAGTCTACTCTTTTCAAGGGGTGTAATCTGAAAACACTTAAAATCACATTACAACAAGACGGAGACAACGATTTATCTAAATATTTATTTTAAGTAGCCTGACATTGTTGTGTTTGAATTATCTGACATTCTGACAATTTTATGACAGTATTGAGGAAAAAAAAACAAAAAACCCTAAAAAATAAAGAAAAGCATCTCAATCCACCTGGCAAACAAACTGGTCACCTAAACATTCCCACTGCAATCCGAACGTGTCGGTTCTGACTTTTATCTTGAAAATCCGGAACAAACGAACACACAGCAAGGAAGTTCAGTCATTTTATGAGTCACCATAAAATGTGCAATGTAGGCGCAGAAGCAATGAAAGCGTGTTACGTAAAAATCTGTGATTCAAAGAAAACAGGTTCAAAAATGTGTATTAAAATTATATTTATAAAAAAAACAACTATTTGTTTTAATGACTGAATAAGTTAATTTGATGAAAACTGTGGAGCTCCTTCTACACGGCGCTTCCTTCTGTCCCCTCTGCCGGTCCTGTGGGTCAGCGCAGAGCAGCAGCTTTGGCTGAGGAGACAAAAACGGCCAAGTTAAACTTTTTTTAGCACAATTCAGAAACAATCCTGCAATAAGCAACTGTGACACATCGATGATCATCAAAATCATCGAGCAAATAGATCAATCAATGTTTAAGGGTTCCTAGTCTTGGTTTAAAGAAACTCTGCATTTCAACAGTTTTGCAGTTTTCTGGAAGTTTGTTCCAGATTTATAACTTTTCAACAAGATATCGGAGCTTGTCAATGATTCCTGACGGAAAACGTATCATTTAAATTATTTAACTTATAACAAGACATTTTCCCTCACGTTATAAGTTAAATAATCTGCCAATGGAACTTGTGCTTTTTCCATCAATATTAAGGAATTATGCACTTAAAACAAGATCTTACATCTTGCTGAAATATTATTAGTAAGTTAGTTTTGATATTTTCAAATGTACCAAGACATTTCACATTAGAAACTTGGAAGAAAACTTTTATAAAGTTTGTTGGTCAGATTAACAGCACCTTTTGAAAATAACATCTTAAGAAAGGGTTTTGAATAAGGCTACAATATATTATTAAAATGAGTTTTTTATTGATCCGATGTAATATTCCAATTCTAATGCCATGCTCTTATTACCTATAAGTGGGAAATTATTATAATAGTAACATACTGACACACACAGCCTGCACCAAAACACCAGCTGTATCCAAAGGACCATGACAATTTCCCTTTGACGAAACAAACACCCAGAAGACAGAAACCCGGAGACATGCACAGATGTTTTGGAGCTCAACGTGAATGTTCGGCTCATAAAGACGCCATCTTTAGCAGTCTGACATCTTTATGTCAGCCATCTGTGCGCTGTCCCCCCCCCAAAAAAAACACACCACAAACAGAGCGTGATCCCAACACAGAGGAAGGTCAGGATGTGTGTACCTGGACCAGGCCTGCTCACCAGCTGTCCAGCCACTCAGTGCCTACACACCAGGAACAACGACACGGTCACACTCTGAGACGGCCGAGCATCAGAGTCCGTCTGAACACACACCTCTGTGCCGTTTGTGTATGCACTTCTTGTAGATATGTGGCTATTCACCACTAGAGGGAGCTCTTTCCAACTTTACAGCTATTAAGCAGCAGTAGGTAACTTTTATTATATATTTTTTTACATATGTATTTAAACTGTCACAACATCTATATATATAAAGTACTGACCGATGAGCTTGGTCAGCTAATTCCAGTGCTAATGAATGCTAATGCTAGTTAGCAATGGCTAATTTATCACAATTAGCCATTTTCTCCACCATTAGCACAGCGAGAGCAGCAGGGCGGAGGCAGGGTTGTGCAGCACGTACACAAACTAATTGTCAGTGCTAAAGCCCTCCCCCTGGCTCTGATTGGTTGTTTCTGACAGAGGGGTATATTTCCACAGATGGCAGGAGCCATGTTATATTGTCAGATCACAGTGACACTTTAACAAATACGTAAAAAAAAAAAAAAAATTCAAAAAGTGTTAATTAGAATGCTAAAGGCGACCAAACGTTCTAAAAGGTTTTTGGAAGTTGTACATAAATTCACTTTAAAGGGACTCTGCAACGTCACAGTCAAAACTGACTTTTATAAACTAATCTCTCGGTCCATCCGGGCGTTTTCACAGCTGAATGGTTGCCATGGACATTGAAGGATTATTATTATTATTTTTTAAACATGTATGAAAGAATGAAGGAAACACTCCATGTATGTTTTTGATGAGAGAATAACATAAGATGATGTGCAGCTAAAAATAAGTCATTTCTACATAACACTGCCCCTTTAAAGCACTTGCACTTCTAACTAACTAACTAACTAACTAACTAACTAACTAACCTGCGACCAGTTTACTCTTGCGTGAAGCCTCGGAGGCCAGCGCGTAGGAGACGCTCATGATCCTCTGCTGCTCCTCCATAGCGGAGTCCAGCTCATTGAATTCCAGCGATGCTGATGGCTGGATGTTCTGGACACTGGAGGGGAAAATAAATCAAAAAGGTTTCTGAATGAAATGCGGCCATGTTGGATTAGGTGAGTTCTCCCAGCAGACGGAGGTGAGGATACCTGGACCTGGTGAGAAGGTTCTTGATGCGTTCCGCCCGCCGGCAGCGTTCCTCCAGCTCCTCTGGGCTCAGAGGCTCCTCTGGGTCCGACTCCACGTAGCGCTCCGGGATCACAACTTTGTCCGGTTTGGACAGCTGCATGTTGGACGGACACACAGAGAAATGCTGCACTAGTTCTGATTTGATGTTTTTGTAAAATTTTGTTAATCGTTACTCAGGCTGAGTCACTGCGAGTTATTCTCTCTCCTCCTGGAAGGAGTTTTACGGTGGTGTAACCGTGGCAACAATGCATTGCTTTTCAACAGCAATACGTTGGGAGCAGACGATCAGCGTCTCAAAAGCTGAAGTAATGACACATGAACTACGACTCTGAAGCCCAGAGGAGTTGAAAAGGAGATATTTTCAAATTCAAATTTTTAAATTCACGAAATTGTTCTCTGTTTTATTTGAACTATTTGTTCTGATAAACAGTAACAACACAGACATTTGTTTTGTTATTTTTAAATCCAAATTTCAAACAGACAACATTTTGAGTCCAACAACTTCAGTTAGACTAAGTTTCACGCTTTTACATGAATTGTTTTGGCAGCTTATGCAATATCAACAAACCTCCTGAGTCTTCAACAAATTTCCACCTAGGGGACAATAAAATATATTCCCTTCTATTTTTGTGTGATTGGGTTTAAGTTGGCAGCCGGGGTTTAGAAAAACTAAGGAGTCAAATAATACAGCGGTGCCGTTATTTTCTACTGGAGCGCCTGGCCCCCGAAGCGTCTGCGCGCGGCCCTGGTCCCGCACCTCCCGGCTGATATCCAGGTCGTAGTCGAGGGGCTCCAGGTCGGCCTCCTGGACGCGCCTGGCTGTGACCGTCATCCACTCGCCACAGTCCCTCATCTCCCCCTCTCTGACCAGATTCAGGCCTTCGTCGCTCTGACCCTCAGCTCCAGGTCGCTCCTGCTGCCAGTCGAACACCTGGAGAGGGGAAGGAGGTGGGATTAGGACTGAAGTTATAACCCCCTCAAAAACAAAAAAAACAAAAAAAAAACCACACAAACATGTTGAGCTTCTGTTATTTTAAGTTCGTTCTGGGTGGTTTAAGCCGTTCAGAATGGTTTAATTGATTAGATCAAACGGAATTTTAACTCAGTAGACTAAATGATCTAAAAAAACAACAACAAACAAACACAAAAATAACATCAGTTTTGGTGAAATGAGATGTTTTTAGAACATGTGGAAGCAGAAAAATCATCAAATTGCCAAGAAAAGGTATCTTCATTTCACAGAAGCTGACTCCTAATTGCTCAAATTGAAAACCGGTTGGAGTAAGAATTAAATGACTTCATTGCAAAATCAAAATCTCACCACAATGTTTGTCTAGTTTCCAGTATTAATATCCTAGTAAACTTGAAATAAGGCAAAACTCCCAAGTAACTTTTCAGTGAGATATAGGAGCTTGTTTAAAGTCAAAAAGTCCTTCATATGGATGAAAAGTCCTAGTTCCACTGCCAGATTACTTCACTTGTTATAAAATGTCTTGTTATAAGTGAAACAATCTGCTTGGGGGAACTACTATTTATTTCATCAATATTAAGGAATTATTGACTTCAAAAAAAGCTCCGATATCTTGCCGAAAAGTTTCATGCAAGTTAGTTTTGTTTTAATTCAAGTGAACAAAGACATTTGAACTTGGAGCGAGACCAAAAACACTTGGGAACAATTTGTTTTTTGAGAGGAAGCCGACATGCAGGAGTGGAGCTAAAGGAAGTTCACACCTACAGGATCAGAAGGTGTTTGAAAGACACCGAATGGAGGAAATCAGCACACAGATACGTCCTAGCTTTGTCCAGCTAGTCCAAACGCACAGTAAGAACACCTGCCGAGGAGCGTTAACGTGTATGTGTGTGTGTGTGTGTGTGTGTGTGTGTTACTGAGGGGTACTTGTCAGGAATCATCCCAGGAGCATCAAAGCCATGCATGCATCCTTCCCACTCCTGCAGCCTGCAGAGCCAGATCTGTCGGAGCGCTCGCATGCTCAGAGTAACGCTGCGTCCCATGCCTTCCATGTGTTCAGGAACAGGAAACACACACAGAGAGAAAACCATGCACACACCCACCACCACCTTCCCACCAGATTAAGAAGAAAACAGGCAGGAGGAGCTCGAGAAGCAAGAAACTCTTTATTGAGTGCAAATCTCTACATGATAGAAAAGAAGGAGGAGAAAAAGAGTCGCTGCTTCTTCAATTACACAGAATTAGTCGGCGGTCAGCGGGTCACCTCTGTTAGGGATTTAGCTGTTGCCCTGTTTGATCTGATGCCGTGTGTTGTGTTGTGTGCGATGAAAACTTTACGGTGGGAACACTTTGAGCAAACAAGGAGTGGACGTCAGTGGCATTAGGGAACAAATCCACGAGAGGGGAGTCCAATCTCTGTCACATGGCCCAAAACGGTCTAGTCAAAACCTGCAACTTTTCAAAAGTCTTTGCCTTACAGATCTTTGATGAGGGGTGACCAAAGCGTCTAAATGCTGCAATACCGTCTTGATTTATCCGACAGATTCTCTAGAAGTCAAACATTAATATATTCGGTCTAATTGTTGATATAGTTATCAATATAACTGTTGGTAAAAGTTATATGTGATCACACTAAATGTATTTTACTTTTGAACCTGAATATGCAGAGGGGGGAATAAAAGACAGGATGAAACAACTACAACCTCCAACCAATCAGATTCTTCATGACAGCTGTCCACTCCTTGCTCACACTCTTATGGGCAGCCCTGGTAAAGATGGGAAGAAAAAAGTATTTTTTTTTTCTTTTTTGCAGTACGACTATGTCAAACTAACTTTTTTGTTAGTACAAATTGTACTTACTTTTTAAGTTGGGGGAATATATGTTGAGATATTTTTTTTCCTTAAAATCCATTGTATATATTTTTGAAAATTAGCTTCTATAATTGTTTTGCGAGTAAAGTCAGAAAAAGTCTTATTTCTCTTTAACCACCACAAACTGAGAGGCAGTCAGCAACAAAAGCTCCAAAGTGTGTTTGTGGAGGGAAAAACATTCAGTGATACTGTGGGGCTACAAGGAAGCTTGTAAAAAGTTAAAGTGTTTAAAAAAAGAAACCCTCTTTCCTCATCAGGCTTTCTCAAACTGTGGTCCGCGGGCGACCCCCAGTGGTCCGCAAAGTACTGCACATAAATGACCGTTTATTTTGTCGTGACGTCAGCTCAAAGGCGCGACTCCTATGGTTAGCTTACGAAAAGATTGTGTTTAAAAATAATAACGGATAATTAGCTTAAGAACGGGTCACTCGAAATAAAAGCTGAAGATACTGATGGGAAGAAAACAACGGCGGGACGACTTACATGAAGGAGGAATTCATTACTACAGGAATATTTTTTCAGTTTCTCAGGATGAGTTGCAGAACGTTTTTTTAATTTTTTAAAATTGTTTTTAGACCATGATGTTGTGTTAACGAGGGGGTAATTTCAAGGTTTAAATGGTCTGTGAGTGTCTCCTCTGAAACAGCCTGAAAAGTCTGATAAATCGCTCTGGATGCTACCAATAATTCGGCTGCTGCTAATTCTGTTTAGCATTAGCATCTTTCAGTGAAAGACAATAATAACGCGAAAAAAAAAGATGAGTTTATTTTATGGTAATACTTTTTACCCATGTTTACCAGGTTTGCCAATAAATGTGACACTTTATTTTGTTATTGCAAAGCAGCCCGGCTCCTTAAACCAGTCCTGTATATTCATGATGCATAAAACAACACAGTATAGGCCACTTGAGTTAATACCCCAGTCTGAGCATCCAACCTCGAAATAAGTCGCTGTTTTTGTTACGGAGTTAAAGAGATGACCAGAGATCATCGCACAGGACGAGGCTGCATGAATAGGCCGTTAGCTCAAAATGAAATAAAAACGTTTAATGCTGGTGGAGAACAGCACACAATAAAATATACTCTGGTGACATCATTAGAAAGAGGTGAAAAAGAAACAGCACAACTTATTTTTAAAAAATAAAATCATATATTGCTTATTGTGACAGTAATAAAAACTGTAGAGCTTTAGGAAAGTTTCCACACTTTTGACATGTTACAAAACCAAACGTCAGTGTTTTATTGGAGCCTTTATATAACACAACGACACAAAGCAGTGCATGATGGGAAGTCTGGGGGAAATTTTTTAATGAAAAAAACTGAAAAATATTTAGTTTTTAATAATGAAGAACATTGTAATATTTTAGATAAATATAACCAAATGTAAAATGATTGTGTAATTAATATTAATGATAGTAATAGGATAGAATCCATATTTTTTCATTTAAATATCAAAATCAATTTTAGTCCTGGTGCCTGTTTTCCCATTTCCTATTTTTGATCTAAACCTTAAATTGAAAAGGTCATTTCTTCTTTGTTGGTGTCAGATAATTTCTTTAAGTAACTGCATTGCTGTCAGTTTCAAATAGAAAAGATGGACGCTGATTTCAAAACACGTTTTATTCTAATCTAAATGAATTTGAACTATTTTTGAGTTTTGAACAAAAAAAAAAGCCAAACAGCTGTCGGATGTGCAAATCTCTTAAAGGTTTTCAGCTGCAATAGTGGATAAAACACTGCAGGCCACACTTTTCAGACTTCACTTGAGCCTTTTTACGTTCGCTTCTTAAAAACGCACCGCTTTGTGTTGGTCGGTCATATAAAATCCCAGTAAAACCAGTAAAGTTTCCAGTAGTAACGTGACAAAACGAGCAAAGCTCAAAGGGCATGAATACTTTTGCAAGGCCCGTCAATTTCTGCTCAATTCACAGCAGACTTGGTGGTTGTTAGTCTGTAACCATGGTACCAGCCTGGCTGTTAATGTTATCCAAGATGTGTGAGTAATTTCATTCCATTAAAGCATGCTAGCATTGCTAGCATAACACAGTAAACCCAAAGGGGGAAGTGTTAGCTGTAAACTAATCCAGTTTCTAGATTAAAAAGCAGCAGTTTCCCCGCGTTTCCATGACTACAATCTGCGAGTTTGTTACACAGGCCTTACGTTTGGCTCTTCCATCATTCCTATGTCACTCTGAGAAGTCTTAAAGACAGACATTTGGGATAAAGGCAAAAATGATCGTCAACAAACCAAGGCACTTGGATTTAAGGAAAGGACAGCAGGGAGGTGCGGTCATGATTTGTACGACGGCGGACAATGACCGCAGTAGATAGAAGAGGAAAGAGGAGTTCATTTTGGCCAAAAAAAGTCAGAAATTTCTAGATTAAGCTCAGAAATGTTATAGAGGAAACTTGGACATTTCTGAGTTTGGAAAGTCAAAAAATTTGCTTAGAAAAACAGAACATTTTTGTTATCAGAAAATCTTTAGAAAAAAACGGGGACATTTCCAAGCTTTAAAAGTCAAGAATATTTTATTTCAAAGTTTTAATCTCCAACAACCTGAGTTTTTATAGCAATTTTTTGACGTTTCAAACTCAGAAATTTTTTCTAGAAAACGTCTTAGATTAATGTAAAAATTTCTGGGATTTCTTTTGGTGGAAATGTACTCGTCTGTTTTTTTGTTGTCTATCTCCAACGGCCCGAATGACGTCGTCATATGATTTGTGCCACTAGTGTTGCATCTTTCTTCATTTTCTATATATATATATTTTAAATCAACCTGAAAATTTTAGATTTTATTCTTCCTCAACATGTCACTCAGTCTATATATATATGCTCTATATACCAAATCTATACAAAATAGAACTTTACAACTATATACTGAAAATATCCTTCGGGTAATAAATAAAAGCTTGTAATATATAGCCTATATATATATATATATATATATATATATATATATATATATATATATATATATATATATATATGCTCTCTATCTACTTTCTGGTGATTACAATGGAGAACAGAAGTTAAAGTGATGCTTCTTTCTCTTCTTTATGTTTTACATTCAGAATTGTGTCAGTGAGGTCCCACAGGTGGGTGTCGGGGGTTCGAGGAGGGGGGGGGGGGCGGGGGGGGGCAGTGGTATTTTAGCTATCTTGAAGCCCTGAAGCTTTTTTAAAAAAAAGAAAAAAAGACTGTCCATCGCTGAGCGTTTCCCCCGGATCAATTCGTCTCCCAGCGTTTATAAAGCATTAACCAAAGCAAGTCGGCTGTTAGTGGGAGCTGCTACCAAGGAAGAGCGCTAAGTCGTTAGCATCCCTGTTAGGTTGTTATGTGGCTGGAGGCTGGAGTGCTGTAGCAGCACTGAGGGTGGAGCCGGTGCTCCGTGTGTCTGCTGCTGCTGCTGCGCTGCAGGGAGGGGTAACGTACGGAGGGGCTGGAGGGCAGCCGGGAGGACGCAGACGACGAGCGCTGAGACCCTGACGCCGCCGGGCCCGCGCCGCCGGAGCGCTCGCCGTGGCTCAGGTTCCTCTTGCGCTCGCGGACCAGCGCCCTCTGGTGGCGCTTCATTCGCTCCAGCTGCTCCTCGGCGGTCATCCGGCCTCGGCTTTGGCTGCTGGGGGGCGGGCCGCCCTCCGTGGGGGACGACAGGCGCTCAAAGGCGCTTTTGGGTCGGTCCTGAAGAGACAGTGGTGGAGGAGAGAGGGGGCGGGTTGAGAAATGGGAAATCTTCCCAGAAATGTTCCATTTCAAAATTCCATACTTCAAGACGTAAAGCTGCAGTATGTGACATTTAAAAAATATATATGTTTTGTTAAAACTGTCACTGTGTTGTAACAGTAACAAGTAAACTGTGAAAAAAATCAAACTCCCCTGTGCCAACTGGAAACAACCAATCAGAGGCAGGAGGTGGGTCTTAGCGCTGCCACTCACCCTTTTTTTTCCTCCCCTCTTTTATCTCTGTTACTCTGCAGCAAGCCATGAATGCTAAGGCTAGTTAGCATGTCCACCGATGACAGCTCAGGGAGGAGGTGGAGGCATTTCTAATCCATTTAAACAATAAAAATAATACAATTTCATTCTGTTTGTGTTTCGGTTATTTGCTTGAGAGATTTTTTTTTCCCCTATTGCAGTCACAATAGGGAACCAAAAGTGACTGCAGACCAGGGCCCCACATGCTTTTAAATACGGCCCTGAAGGTTTGTATCAAATGGCTAAAAGTTTTTTAAGTTTTATTGGCTCTAGTGGCCTTCATTTGACAGCCAATCGACAGGAAAGTGGGCAACGAGAGAAGGGGGAAGACACGCGGCAAAGGCCGCCAGGCCGGGAACCGAACCCACGACGGCCGCGTCGAGGACCAAGGCTTCCCCATGTGGGCCACGCCCAACCCCCGCGCCACCACAGCACATCCCGAAATGGCTAAAAGTTAAGGAAACAATCAGTGAAAGCTAGGAATTCCATCATTTTAACAAACTTAGGCTGTCATGGCTTTAACTCTGTTTTATGTGGTTTTGCCATCCAACCCACCATCTGTAAACTCTTGGCATTAGTCAAATCTTCTGCTATTCCCGTTCATGTTTTGTCTTGGTTGAGAAGTGTTGGAGTGGGCCCACTTCTAACACTGACCTAAGTCTGCTCACGTTGTCTTGTCTTCCACATGTGCCGTAACAAACTGACCTTTGGTGCGGCGCTGCCGGGAGCCCTCCTCAAGGTGACGTAGGACGAGATGGAGTTGGACTGGTCCAGCCGAGACGTGGTTCCTAACAAACCTAGTTGAGAACGACATAACCAACAATCGTGGGTTTAGTTCAACTTTATTTTTAGAAAGTAAAAAAAACCCAAAACAAAAAAAAAAAATCATGCATAATTGTTCTTCCACTGTGCAGTTATAAGCCACCAATAATCCTCACTCAAAAAATAAAACGTAGATTTTAAACGATTAGACATAAAACTTTTCCTTTAAGGACTATTTGTTCACATGTCGCTGTGTCTTTATAAAAATTAATATCTCCGCCATATCATTTTAAAAAATAATGTTGTACAGGTGGGATGGTTTTCAGAAAGGTTTCCATCTACATGAACGCGCACAAATCCGCCCCTGAGTTTTAAACATGCCAAACCCCTAGGGGGCAGTGTAGCACAAAGCTAAAACCTGTCACCCAATCAGATTTCTTCAAAACACTCAAGATTTCCTGTTGGGAATGAAACATGGGTCCAGGACGTTTAATTGTGTCAACAGACGCTGCTTTTAAATAACATATCAGAATGTAAAGTTACTAAAACACGAGATGATGCTGAGTGAAGTTGTGTTGAAGACTTCATGAGATTTAGGGTCTTGTGTTGAAGACCGTAACTCAGTTTTTTTTTTTCATGTATAGACGCAAACACAAATACAGAGTTTCCTCAAATCTCCTCCTTAGTCAGAGTTTTTAGAAACAATCATTTTGAGAGATATTAAAATGAGTTTCCGTTTGGATGAAAGGCAAAAATGCATAACAATGTATTAATTTTCCCAGATATCCAAGTGCGTTTGGACTAGGCCTAACATTCCATGTTAGACAATAACACCTACTTAAATACATAAAAACATGTAAAAGTGTTGTTTTTCTTGCTTGTAGTGATTAAAAGACTTTGGGTCGTTTGTGCTCCAAGGAGAAGCACATCACCTTTGCCTGGGTAATACTGGTAGTCGGCTTCAGACGCTGTGACTGGCTGACTGCTTCCTGGCAGCTCTGGTTCGCTCAGGTATGACCTCAAATCAGTCTGAAACAGAGATCAAAGACGGGCTGAGACGCTAACGTAGCATCTTTATTACCCTACACAGATTAACTGTATCATATCTACATGAGCAAACAATGTGTAGAAGGCTCCCCACTTTAGGAAAAATGAATGACGATACCTTACAGTCTCCATTGGCAATGTACTGGCCGCCCTCCCTGTCCCGCTTCCTCTCGTCTGACTGTCGTTTGAGCCCTCGCACCGATGTGTGGCGGATGACCGAGGCCTCCTTGGGGAGCGGAGGCACCACGGGGGGCGTCTCCTCGTAGTCATAGAGACGAGGCAGTGGCGGCCTGGGCGGGGCGTCGTCCTCTGCCTGTACGGCGGTGGGATCAGGACGGTTACAGACTTGTGGAGGAGGTTTGTGGTGTATTCTGTTTACAGAGGGCGAGGAAGGACACTCACCCACTTTGGCACGGTGCTGTGAGGCAAAGTGTGGGAGACGGAGCTGCGGGGGGGAGGCTGGACCGCCTGGTCCGACACCGAAGGCACTAATCTCCTGTCTGCTGAGGCGTGTCAACACAGAAAGCTGTACGCTTAGACAAAGGTGGGATGAAAATGGCATTTTTATGCTACGCTAAATTAAAAGAGGCTAATTTCATGTATCATACACCCTAATTTTTCCTCCAGTTTTACTAAAAAAAATCAAATATGACTGGGCAGTGAGACTAATAATTTGTGGTGTGTGCATTTCAATCTCACACAATGTGTATTCAACTCTAATAAACTGTCACTCCACACTGATTCTTGTGCTCCTGAGGTATGGAATGCCAGGAAGGCCAAAATATGAGCAAAAAAAAAAAAATCCAAAGGACATACTTTGCCTGGTTTTCACATGCATTGTGTTCACAACTTTAGCCATATGAAAATGAACCACATGACCAGCCAATCACAGACGGTCGGTTTACGTCTGATTAAACATCACAGACATTACTGAACAAGACATTAAGATTTAAGAAAAATAAAAAATGTTTTACAACTGAATTTATAGCATAAAAATATGTAGCTAAGCACAACTTCCTTCTTCATAAAATCTAAACAAAAATGAAGCAGAGTCCAATCTTAGTGGCTGTAGGATTTATCCTTTGTCTTTGGTTGTATCTATCCACAATGCCCAAACGCTATAGTCCACTTCCTGCTTTTGAAGTGGTATCTGATCCGCTTGGCTTTCACATAAGCATTTGAACCACACCAGAGTTCCCTTCAATCAAAGACCTAAGTTTCTAGGCAGACCAGGGGACTCAAAGAAAGGAATAGGGCTACACAATATTAGAGAAGCTTTCATTAGCGATCACAATGTCGTCTGCAAACAAGCGGATCTCACCTGGATTCTGAATGGAGTCCACAGTTATCTTGAAGTTGGCTTTGCTGGCGCTAAGACCACCCATGACGTCCTCGATCCTCCACAGCTCCCGCTTCAGTTCAGCCTTTTCCTGCTGTGTTACAACACACGCAAACAGAGACAGAATTTCTTTCTACTAATTTTACCTTCTATTTATTTATTTTTTTTAAATGTGTGTGTTGTGTGGTTTGCACTTTTGCTCACTGAGGTTGTGGAAAAGCAACATTCAGAACCGCTGACCTGCTGAGGGTTTTGTTTTTTAAAGGGCAGAAGGAAGTCCCACCTGAGACGTGTCATTGTGGGTCATGTGTGCCTGCAGTGCCAGCCTCAGCAGCTCCACTGACTGCTCCAGCCGGTTGTACTCCTCCCACGCACGCGCCATTTCCTGCAAAACCCACACCAACACTCACTCTTAAACCATTTGGTTAGCACTTGAAGCAAGATTGGTGTGCACAAACTAAAATATTTGAGTTCAAATATTTATTTTTCCACCTACTAACAATGTATAAAGGAAATAGGGATGCAACTAAGTTATTTTAGCTATCGATTAATCTACTGATTAATCTATTGAAGTGTTCGATTAATCAGATAAAAAAAAATTGTCACATTCTGCAGACATGTCATCTAAGCTCTTTATGTAATATTATAAATACATTAAAGGATGCAAATGAAAATATAATTTGATTCCTTTTTCTAAGTTAGAAAATTATTCACCTAAAATGCAATAACAGCATTTCTGTAGTGAATACAATCATTTGTGGTAAAGGCTGAATCTGCAGCTAAAAACATCCCAACATCAACATTTGCAAAGCTCAGGCCTGCTTCACTTAACATCACTTCAACACAGACTTATCTGATGATTGTCTTTTATAATATTCGGATAATAATAAGCACTTAACAGGAGACTATTTTTGCAGAATTTGATCAACCTGTTGAAGCTAAAATTATGACACATGAGGAGTTTGGGGTAGAACACATTTACAAAGAAGTGGTTTTTTTATACATCTTTAATGTATATGTAGGCTACATATTTTTCGTACAGTTTTGTCTTAATTAATTGCTCTGAGTACGTTGTGCTTTCAGAAAATTGCCCAGTGCTGAGTCTGGATACTCCAACTAACGATTAATTACCAAATTAGATGACGATCAATCTGACTAACAATCGTGATTAATCATGATTAATCTAAATCAATCCAACTAATCACAATTAATCCAACTAATCTTGATTAATCCAACTAATTGTAATTAATCACGATTAATCTAAATTAATCCAACTAATCACAATTAATCCAACTAATCACAATTAATCCAATTTATTATAATTAATCACAATTAATCTAAATTAATCCAACTAATCACAATTAATCCAACTAATCACAATTAATCCAATTTATTATAATTAATCACAATTAATCTAAATTAATCCAACTAATCACAATTAATCCAACTTATTATAATTAATCTAAATTAATCCAACTAATCTCGATTAATCCAACTAATTGTAATTAATCATGATTAATCCAATTAAACGCTTCAGCCCTAAAATGAAATATTACAATTTCCAACACGTCTAGCACTATCAGTCGACGGCGACAGACACAGCAGACATGAATACCGTTGAGACGCGGGAGATTTGGGCCCTGATGGCCACCAGGTCCTCCTGCAGCAGCCTCTGCTGGTAGGCGATCTTGTGGACGTGAGCTGGCTGCTCCTGGTATTGCTCCATCTGCTGGTGAGACACGTCAAGCACTCTCTCCAGCTTGTCCTAAAACGGGTGAGGGGTTGAGTGGTGAAAGCTATTTTAATGGTTGTTTTATTCACCAGTAATGCATACAAAACAGACATTACAGACAAGCAAACAGAGGCATTGATCGACAAAATAACCAATTAGCTAAACCGAGAGAACAAACAGCAACAAAAAAGAACAGCAGAGGAGAGTGGGAGGAAAAAATACAATTTAAAAGGTATACATTTAAGACAAAGGCATCTTCACACGTGTTTGGTTTGAGATAATTGAAACATTTTCTTCAACATTTCTTGAAAACGTGCATCTTTACATTTCAAGCTTACAAAGTTAAGCGTGCACGAGTGAAATTAATCTTACATTTATTAATCAATTGACAGCACTAAAATAATCTAAAGCTGCTGAAAAAGAACAAGGATATCCTGATGGACAAAGATGAAAATTTTACTGTTATGAGACTGATATGATTTAATAAATACTGATGCATCCCATGTCTTGTGTCGTGTGTAAGCTTTCATAGGGAGACGTTTAAATATTTAAATGTCCACTTTCACACTTTGCACACATCAGTTCTCAAAAGAAAATGCATTTTATTTTGTTTTTGGATAACTACAGGCTGGTGGAACGGTGCCTCTATCTGTAGTAGTCTACAGCTTATTTTGTTATTTGAATACACATGCAAAGAATAAATTCTTATAGTTCACATTGTTTAATAAAACAAAAAAAGAGACAAAGTAGAAATAAATTTATAGGAAATACATATATATGTATATATTCCATTTCTTTAAAAACTAATTAATCTCTCTAAGTTGAGGAGAGCGCTGTTCCACTAACCGAGGGTTGGACTGAGACATGTTGAGAAGCTTGACTGTGATGAGTTAAAACCGCCTCTAGAGGGCAGCATTTCACCAAGAAACAACCCGACTCACTACAACGTCTCACCAGAACGTGACTTATTCGATCTCCTCAGACTAATTTATGGCATTTAATAATAAAAACCCAATAAAGTTTGACGATTCCTGGACATTGGTGCTGCTTTCCTTCCTTTTACAGGAATAAAAATTAAAAAAAATTATTTAGGGGCAGGAGGCCTTCGTCCTCTTTGCCGCATGTCTTCCCTCTCTCTCATTACCCACTTTTCCGTAAATTCACTACCAAATAAAGGCCACTAAAGCTAAAACAACCAAAGAAAAAAAACAGAAAATCATTATCTAGAGAAAAACAACTACTTTCTTCTGCAGCTGCCTTCGCCTCTGAATTATGTCAGATTCACTTCATCTTTTTTTGTTTTTATTTTTTTTTACCAGCGCAATCGTGGAGTTGCGTTTAAGAGACGGGTTACCTTGTCGTTCTTCAGGGAGCTGATCCTCGCCTCCAGGTCCTTCAGAATCTTGTCCTGCTCACATAAGCGACTCAACTTCACCTGCAGGGGGAGAAGCAGAGCTGGGTGGGCACCCTGTGTTTACCCAGATGAAGTTGCTCTCAAGGGCTAATCAGAGTGTCTGCGCCTCGACCTCTGATAGTGAAGTGGCCCTCTTACTTAATTAAAGCCGTCTGTCTGCAGCTGCGCTGACTGCATATAGAACAGAGGGTCAGGGCGTCAACGGTGATCCGCAAGAGCCGCTTTTAATGGGTGAAATGGAGGGATTATTGAATATTTTCTGCGTTGTAACTCCACCTGTCTGGTGCAGGTGTGTTAGAAGATGTTCACTTTACGAGAACCGGCTCACACAAACCATCTTTTGATGGACGTTTTAATGCAGCGAAACAGTAAAATCTTCAATTGAGCTTGATCTGAGGTCATCAATCTGACACATTATTGTGGTCTCCGTGGTGAACGCCATTCTTGGGGTTGGTTGTATAATCGAGTCCGTTCACGTGAACGTTCATAAATAGTGTAAGTAAGGTTTGGGAAATTGTTTGGATTATCCGAGTCAAAGATGGCAAGAGTCCACGTCATGTTGCTCTCTAGATGCTGCTGCTGCCAGAAGAGCTGAGAATAAAAACTTGCATTGATTTCATTGGATCAAGGCAGCAGAAGGTGGAAAAAACCCTCTGTTTGTGATTCATAGAACTTATTTTAGTTAGTGATTAATCAATTATTCTGACAGTTAATCGACTATTCTGACGATTAATCAATTATTCAGATAAAAATTTGCACATTCTGCAGACTTATCATACAATAATAGAAATGCACTAAAAGATGCAAATGAAAAAATGCATTCCTTTTATTTCTTAAATCAGAAAATAAAGAACAGAATTCCTCTAGATGCATCTGCAACATGTGAAAAACTCTTTCTACTGGACCGAACATCAGTACAGTACAGGTCAGATCTGTTGAATATTTGATATATATATATTTTTTGGCTTGAATTAATAATTTAACATAAAAAACATCAATTGTTTATTATATTGAACATTTCTAAAATAAATCATCTTAAATAGATTTAGTGAGGTCAGCCGTTCGTTACTTCTGACTCTGAGTGAACTGAGTTGTTGTTTTCAACAGCTTTCAATCTCCGCTTGTTTATGGACAGCAGAGGAAGACGGCCAAAGTGCTGCGTTTATGGCTTTTTAGAAAAAGAGGGTGTAAACAAAACGATCATTTCAAGGCACTATTGGTGTCCTTGTTCTTTATCAAAGAGGTTAGATATTTAAATATATATATATATATTTTTTTTTTACCTCTGTTGAACATTAGACCTGTTATTTTAATGCTTTATTAGACTTACAGACACATCACATTAAATCACTTTACTTAGTTACCTTTTAATGTCTAATCAGAAGTATTCATAGCTCCAATAAACAATTAATCTGCAAATTCCATGTTTTAGCCTCTTTTTAAATTAATAAAGACATGAGTCCTTTGATTAATTTCCACAATTTAGATCCAGTAGGAATTCACAGCAGAGATTTCTAACAAGGCTGGGTTTTAAATGACTTTAAAAACCACAAGAAAGGAAGGAAAGAAGGAAGGAAGAAGAGAAAATACATTCTGTTCTAATTCTATTGGAAATCCATAAATGTTGGTGGAGAAATTCAATAAACTGACAACCTGTCTAAAGAGGATTTCGATCAGATTATTTATGCGGTTAAAATGGCTCCAGCGTGTGGATCGTCATACTCACATCCACATCGCTTTCTGCAACCTTGACAGGCTTCCCCGCCTCCTTCAGCGCCTGACTTCCAGCTACCTGCAACATTTCAAACGTAAACAGACCCAGATGTCAGTTGTTTGCTGAGGCGAGGCGTCTGGCTCCTCGCTACATTAGCGCCGAGACAAAGGGAAGCGCAGAACACTGGGAGCAGCTGTAGACTACCACAAATAAGGGGAAGACTGTCGTTGACATTCACTTGTCCTTGTGAACATGAACAAGGTGAGCGACTTCTGGTCATGAACGACACGGTGGCTATGGACACTTTGAAGCTCTGCACAATGTTCACTTGCCTGTGAAACCTTCGTTGCCTTCAGATTATTCATCCGTCTAACAGGAGAACGTTTGAGAACACAGGTGAGGGCTCATTTAAAGGGACAGGTTGGATTTCTGAAGTGAGGCTCTGTTGAAAGTTTTTGAGCACATCAGGCCTCCGCTGATGCTTCTATTACAGGGAAAAATTAAAGACGCGGCAGATAAGTGCATCATCAGCAAAATAAAAGCAATTAAATTTATTTTTTTGTTATTGATTAATCAATCATTAGGATGATTAATCGGTTTAAAAGTTTGGCACATTTTGCAGATTTTTCAACCTAACCAACCTTCCTTTTCTACACAATACCAGAAATACATTAAAAGATGAAAATAAAGGATTAATTAATTTTGTAAATAAGAAAATAGACATTTCATTACCTAAATTTTGACAACAGCATTCCTTTAGCATACGCTTGACCATCAGTGCCTTCTAACATCAACATGTGAAAAACTCAACCCTTTCTGATTGACTTAATGTTACAATTAATAATTGGACAGCAAAAGGTGTTGAATTTTTTTTTTTTATTATTTGTGAAGCTAAAACCAGAACACTAGACGTGTTTTGGGTTGAACATATTCACAAAGTTTTTTTTTAGAATAAATGCAAAATGTTTATATTTTTGAACAGTTTTGTTTTAATTGCTGCTCTGAATATGTTGTTCTTTCAACAATTTGTCTTTTTTTTTTAGTTTGTATATGCCAGTTAACGATTAATCGATTATTAAATTAGCTTACGATTATTTCAATCATCAATTCATCGCGATTAATCTGATTAATCATTTCAGCCCAAATAGTAAAGCTGGAGGGTGGACAATTCTTGCTGTAGAGCAAACAGGTGGGTGTTATTAAAACGCCAAGGTGGAGAGGCAGCTGCGATGCCCTGCAACTGTGGCTGTCCATCAATCTGGGAGTGGTTTTTCCAAACAACCTGAAGCCCAATATTTGATATTTGACAAAAGTAAAGACTATTTCCAAACGGAAAACATTTAAGACAGCTGCCAATCTTTCCAGGAGTGGGGGTGTCAGTGGATTCAGCCCAGGGTCAGATGGGGTAGTGGTCAGGAAAATTGCAAGAAACCTGAAACTAGAAGTTTCTAGTATAATGTGAAGTTTGAAGAAAAAAAAAAAAAAATCTGAACAAGTTTAACTTGTTTGCAAGGGTTGTCTGGAGAAAGCATTGTCTCTTTGAACATAATATTGTAGGGCTACAAATAACAATTATTTTATTAATTGATCATTTTATTGATTTATTCTGATGACTAATCGATTAATTGGATAAAAAAGTTGCCACATTCTGATGATGTTTCACTTTTATGCAATATTAGAAATGCATAATAAAATGCAAATATATATTTAAATTCTCTTTTTAACATAAAATAAACATTTTGTTTATGTTATACTAAAGCACCATTCCTTTAGTGAACATTTGATCATGTGTAGGAAATGATCAAAAAGCTAAAAAATAATCAATGTGAAGATCCTCATTCTTTCCACTCAACTTGTCAAAACACCGCCATTTTTTCGATTTAAAATAGGATAGCAAAATTATTTAAGAGTTTGCGTAACATATTCTAGAAAACTATTCTAGAAAAGTACATTCACATCTTGTTGGTTTTCTGCTCAAAATGAAAGCTTTTTTTTTTTTTTTTTTTGCTACTTACTGTTATGGCAGTGTAAACATCTTCACATGAGTGCAACTAAGATATTAACAGCTCATAACCTCTCAACAGAACCACACTTCCAAAAAAAAAATTTAACCTACTTGTTAAATAGCACTTTTAACAATTAGGTTATCGTCAGAAATCACTGAAAGATCCATTTTTTTCCATCGGGGAATTCAACCAGTTGAGGATTAAAACAATTTGTGAGGGAGGTGCAGCGTTTCAGAGGCGATGGTAGAAGCAGCTGGCTTTTCAACCACCGGGCCACAGCCACAGCCACAACACATGCACTGCCGAGCCATCCCATGCCCAGTGCTCAACAGCCTGGCCAACATCGCCACACAGTGGAGGGGAGGTATGGAGTCACGATGCTGTTTGAGCTGTGAATGCAGCGCTGCAAAGCGATGGGATGATCTTATAGAGCACGACACAGAAACCTCCCTGCTCTCGCCACGGCACAAACATGCACACGCAGACACACACGCACACACACACGCACACACACACGTTACGTTGTAGAACATTTATCGGACACAGAGACACATAGCTACATACAAATAGAGCTTACGTTCATTAGAGGCCTGAGTGGCCCAGCAGTGCAGTGCAGTAGTAAACTGTGAACTGCGAGGATCAGCGGCTCTAGAGCTCTGATCTGGGAGTCAGAAATCACAGAGACACAAGAGCCGCAGTCACAACATGGCGGCCGCTTCTAACAGCAGGTGAAGCGTTTGGGAGAAACACCAGTCTGAAATAATCTGGAGCTACAGCTGGAATGTTTTGGGTCAACCGTTTCAGGGTCGGGCATAGAACAGAAGGGTGCAGTCAGTAACAAAGACCGGCGTGTTAGTCAGAGTGTGAGGCTTTTCAAATCAGACAAAACACAACAGACTGAACTGTGCAATTTGTTTTCTCACCTTTAGGTCCAGATATTCCAGGTCCTTCTTCAGCTGCATGTACGTGTCATCGGCCTAGGGGGTGAAAACCATCCGATTCAAAACCATACTCAACGATGTGCAGTCTGAATATTGTACAGAAGCATCAACCAGAGGTGCGCCGATTGCAGTTTTCAGGCCAATCAACAGCCGTCTCTCACAAATGACCAGAGGGGGAGAGTGACTGATTTTCATATCTGTGCAGAAGTAAACGGATCGCCCAAAATGAGTGAAATCGATCGGTGCACCCCGAGCATCAACCACAGATTTCCTGTTGACATGCAGAATGACAAAGTTGCACCCACACTGAAAAACGTCTTACACTCGTTTTGATTCGAGATCCGGTTAAACACGCTGTCCACAACAGATAAAAAAAAATAACAAAAAAAAGAGTGACCAGCTTCATCAGAAGGAGCCGTGAACTCATCTCACAGACAGGCAACATCAAAACAAGCTTCATGACGAGGACCGAAAGGAACGTCACGCACCACCAAGACCAAAACCGATTGGCACGTAATCAGGACCCGCCAAACGGCTCCCTTGAAGCATGGGATGGCTTTGTGGACGTCAAAGGGATCGCAACACATCATGCTACAGACGACATCGGCAGAAACACGACATGGAGACGGATCAACCCAAGAGCAGCAGATGGTAAAGAGGTGGATGGGTCTCTGCAGCCCGGCCAGCGCTCAGTGAGGAGGGGAGTGAGTAGAGGCTGCCACTGCTTAAACTAGGCTGCTGCTTGGTCATGAAGTCCAGCTTTAGACACCATTCTTTATCAATATTACAGTGACTGGAAAAACATGTTATGTTACCACCAGTGGTGGCCACCGCTAGTTAAACAGTTGGATGTACTAACCTCTAATCACCAATAGGTCTGCTAATGCTGAAGTGCTACAACAGCATGGTATTTTGTGGAAGCTAATGCTAAGGCGCCAATACTAGCAACAATTTAGGTGTGGTGTAATGTTTAAGCGCTACACATACCAACATGCTGTTTAGTGGAAGCTAATGCTAAATCGTTAGTATTAGCAATGCTTTGGAGTTGGTGTAACACCTAAGCACTACACCAAGATGGTATTTAGTGAAAGCTAATGCTAAAGCGCTAACTTCAATTCAAAAATATATCTGCCCTCGAAAGACCTGCAGTCTGAAAGTTAATAGGAAAAAGAGAGAGGACAGTCTTCACCAACTTCAAAATAAGAGATGAATATAAATGGCTAACAGCTTGAACAATTCCTAACAGTCGAGAACCAAAACATCAACAAAGATGTTTATCCACCTGAAATGCTACAAAACAACCAAGTAAATTACCACTTTAGAGTTTATCTGGAAATTTTAGTTTAGGAGTAGCAAAAGCGCAAAACAAAACATTTGCTTTGCCCTTAGCGGAAGTGTTCCCACCTCAAAGATTGACACATTTTATTAGGATTTTATGTAAAACAGCACAAACTGGTAATATCTAACTACATTTCACTTACTTTATGGTGTTTCTACCAGCTTTAGACATTTACAGATGTAAAGCTTTGTCAATACAATAACGTTTAAATTTTATAATGAATAAAATCTGATGATGTATGTTGCATAAGAAATTAACAAATTGTCAAAGCTCTTTTTTAAATTTTTTTTATTTGTATAATTTTAATGTTATAAAACCTTTAATGAAGACTTAGTGGCAGCCTCGACCAGCTCCTGGTAGCATGAGGGAGGGGTAGCCATGCCTCTCGGGGCCCCACCTGGACGCTGCAGGGGCCGGCATCTCCGAGGTGCGACTCAGGAGACGCAGTGGCGCTGAGGAGGAGGGGGCTGTCGCTAGCGGCGACAGCGGTGAGGAGGCGGTTTTGGTGGTAGGACTCTCTGGGCGCGCTCAGCCGCTGGATGTGAGCTAAGGTCTGCTGACGCACAGCGGCCATCTTGGCCTGGTGGCGGCGCAGCTGAATGAGGAGCAGAGTGAGCTCCTCCGGCTGTCGGGAGGCACCGCAGGACATTCAGGCTAGCAGCTCTCAACACTGACCTCACATGCTGAACAAAAAGCCTCTCAGCTCTTCAATCCCTTCCATCTTTCACAGCGGCTAGGATGCAAAAACACTAAATCTTACCAAGTATTTTTGGACTAGATTCTACTGCAAATGTCTTAGTAGACGTAAAAATGTTTTATTACAATGGCAGATTATTTCTCTAATCACTAATACTTTTCCATCAATATTGAGAAATTATTGACTTAGAACAAGCTCGTATTTCTTGCTGAAAAGTTACTTGTTTATTTCTTGAACGTGTGCAAGAAATACAGCATGAAGCTTAACATAAAAGCTTTTGTTTTACAAATTCAAGAAAGTGGGTAGAAGTATAAACTTATCAAAATTCCCCCTCCTTAACATCTACATTAACATATAGTTCATACATATACTAACTAAACCAGTAACTAATAGTAAACTCATCAATATAGCATCCAATTTTAAATACAGCAGATGAACAATGACTATTCCTTTAAATTTCACCCAAAAAACAAAACTAGTGTTAATAACAAAAACGGCAGCAACAATTGACTAATGATGTTACACATTATATCCAGCAATAATCCTTTGTTTATCTGATAATTTGAACTGTTTGGTCTAAGTTCAACATTGAATGATTCAAGTTTTTTCTAGTAGATCTGAATTTGCATATTTTAAACTGTGATTCCCCTTCTTTAACTTATAAATTTGCTCTTTAATCTTAAACAATTTTTGACTGCTTTCCAAAAATTGCACGTTTTTGGCTTTGTGTAATTTCACCAGGTCAAAAAACTCATCATTTGGATTTCACAAATAAGGTGTTGATGCTTTCTAAATGTCGCACCTTATGGATTATTGCTGTTGCTCTTTCTTAATCGTTAGCGCTGTCTTATTTCGCTAAGGTATTTGCAGTAGAAACTGGACCAAAAACACTCAGTAAGATGTTGTGTTTCTGCAGTGCAATATGTCGTGTGACTCATCGCTGATCTGAACAAGCAGAACTGCAGCTTAATTAAAGATTAACGAGGCTGAAACAAAAATCTGCTACACATAAAGTGGACTTCACAGTTCTCTGGTCAACAGCCAACTGACCAGGAAATGGATCCACAAACGGTTGCTAAAACCCTCCGCTGACCGAACCGAGGACCTCCGCAACGCAGAGCCTGAAGTCTCGTAGGTTTTGGCGTCGTGTGCTTAAGAAGTGAATGCAGTTATTAAACGTACCGTCTTGCCATGAAGGCTGGGAGCGCTGACTGTGTGAGTGATGTAGCCAGTCGGATGCATCGAACGTCTTTCAGTAGTGGCAGCCTGCAACACAGACGTCCGTGTTGGTAGTTAATGACAGGAGGAACGGATCTGGGTGAGCTGGAGCTGCAGACTGTATAGATTTACTACCATCACTACAGTTAGGTACTACAGTCAGGTTTAAGTTGCAGTATGTAACGTCTATATTAATATTATACTATTATACAAATTTATGTTCCAAGAAAAAGTTGGATTTCACTGTTCTAAATATGTGATATTTTCTTTGACGATGTAGGAAAACAACATCAGGCAAACAAGCAGCCACCACCTCTACCACTGCTGACCGTCTTATTGGAGGGTAAACTCAGAAAAATGCAGTAATGTAGAGGAAGGTTGTTCTGATTCTGTTGAGTATTATTCTTACCTTCAGCATCTGAGACTTGCTCCTTCGGGGGGACACGGTGAAGGGGACGTTCAGCAGAGGCCCGTCCCCAGCAGGCCTTACGGTCACCCGTTCGGCGGGAGTGTGTGGCCTTCGGTTGGGGGACAGCGTCCTGCTGGTACCGGGCGGAGGCCCCGGTGGAGGGATGTCTGCGGCCGACGGCGGCACCGACACGCAGCGAGGAGACCCCTCCGACCTGCGCAACGAGGAGGAGGAGGGCGGCACGGCGGACGGGGGGCGGGGCCCGAACGGGTAATCCGGGGCCGGGGTGTAGATCGGCGCCGTGGGGCTACCGTGACGGAACTGCTGGCGCTGCTGCCACTCGTACAGCTGCAGCACGGTGTTGGACCCCGGGCCTCCCTGGTCTGGGGTGAGCCGGAAGTGGCTCAGGCGGTCGTGGGCGTACTTGTACTCGCCGAGTCGACCCGACGGGGGGCTGTGGCGTGGAGTTTTTGGCAAAGTCTGAAAGGCATCCATGGATGTGTACTTGTGCTGCGTGGGCGGCGTCCGACGGGGAAGGGTGTTTTCTCTGGAGGGAGGGCTGTTGCAGAGGAATAAGGAGGAAATAATTTCCTCCGACATAATAATTACCACTAAGACAGTCTCTGAATTTCTAGCATCTTTCAAGACACCCAGGAACAATTTACAACATAAAGTGAAAATAAAAGCAATGTAAATAAGAAGCTACAGTGGAATGACTGTAAGCTCTTAGCTGTGATCTGAAAACAAGAAGAGTCAGTAGCTGCATTTCTACGACAAATGTGCACAGATGGTATCAAAAGCTGGTAGCAAGGACCCAAAGGAAAGATGTTCATCACGAGCTTATCAAGACTGAAGTTCTGTTTCCAGGAAGCAACAGTTTTTACAGCTGAAAATCAAATGACTAAAATCAGAAAGCTTTTATGCAAACTGAACAATATTGACCTACCCCCTTTGCTCAGCCTTCTGAACTTTGACCCACTGCTCCACCTGCTCCAGAGTGTTTCTCCTCTGCAGATGCCTGAACGTGTCGGTGGCTGCCGGCTCCGGCGCCCTCTGGTACGTCCCCGCCGCGATGCCGTTGGGCTCCAGGATGGGGCTGGGCGTGGACACCAGGCCGTTCCTCGTGCAAAGGCTGGAAGGCAACGTGGAGGCGGCTCGCGACGGAGCGCGGGACGTCGCTCTGGACACGGGAGCAGACGCAGACGCGTGGTCCGGCAGCGGGAGGGCGGAGGCGGCTGGCGGTCTGGATGGAAGGGGGCTCTGTTTGTCCGTTTCCAAAGAGGCGGCGCCCACGTGGCGCTCCAGGGTGACGCTGCCGGCGTCCTGGTGGAAGCTGCAGAGCTCCTCTGTGTTACGGTGGATGGGCTCCAGCAGAACTTCGTGGACAATTGCTTTTGTGGTCTCAGAGTCGACAGTCTTCATCTTCTGGTGATTCATGTGGTTCGTCTGCGGAACAGCTTGTTGCAACAACGTGGCGACTTTGTCAACAGGTCTGTAGAGAAGGAGACACGCGGTCAGATAATAGTAAATAATTCAATGGGACTCTACAAAAATACCCACAGCTCAAACGTTCAGATTCTTATGGTCTTCATAGTTTGGGATAATGTGTGGAAGAGTTCAAGGGGTATGAATACTTACAGCAAGGCGCCTCTAATGATTAAAAAAATCTGGCTAATTTGATATATATAAAAAAAAGGTCATCTATACCTAATTGCTCACTAAATAACAGGCTCATTGAAGTCATTTAATCTCCAGTACATCGTATTCCCATGTTCTAAGAGTTCAGATCTTTGTTCTTTTGTCCTGAACTGAATCTAGAGTAGATGGCTGACACATAAAAGAGAAATTTTAAGCCTCATCTTCTAGACGTAAATACACCGTGCAGATCTTCTATTTTTTTTTCAGCTGACAAGCAAAGCTTTAAAAAGGCACAAGCTGATTCGAAACTCATTAATTAAGTCCAACGTGAAAACACCTTGAGAAATATTCAGGTTTCTGTCATGAAAGAAAAACCTTGCATAATCATAGGAAAGCCTGTGGTGCCAAGATTCTCCTTCCCGGCAGCTACTATCTAAAAATAATTCAGTAAAACTGGCACACTGGCGACTGCTTTGACCCCATTTGATAATAGTTTCAAAGTACATTTGGCGCTGCCTTTGCATCCTGTCAATACCCATAAAAAATAAACGCTACAACCGAAAATTTTAAGAACAACAAAGCGCAACGTGCCAGGCGGTGTTAGTGCTACTGTCACGCCTTCCACAGGCAAACAAGCTGGAAAAGAGGGAGCTTTAACAGAAAGCTCAGAGGACTCCCGGTTGGAAGCTGTCGGAGGCTCGGTTTCCTTTCTGTCATTGAGAATCGTCAACGCATTAATAACACATGAAGGTCGTCTGAATGCGATGTCTCAAAGCACAAAGACAAACACGCTGCGCACGGAGCGGACGCTGGAGCAACCACAGAGCAAAGTCGGCCGGAGAGAGAAACCAAGATGTCACGCATGTTATCAAAGGCTGATGAACACGGCGTGCTCCAATATTCATTTCTATGAGAGGCTGAATACTTAAAGGGAACTGGTGAGTTTAAAGGCAGACAGAAGCATAAAGCCAACTAGATCAGAGAATAGACTTTAAAATGTTAGTTGATAAACCATTTAATATTCTTAGCACCAGAATACATTACAGACCTAGTTTCTAGCTGCAATAACTGAAGCTGCATGATGTTTCTTGATCATTTGTGTTTAATAACTTCACTGCGACGGACCGGCGACCTGTCCAGGGTGAACCCCGCCTGGACATAGGCACCAGCACCTCCTGACCCCACTAGGGACAAGGCTGTAAGAAAATGGATGGATGGATAATTACTTCTGTTTTGCTTTTGTTTAGCTGGAGAAAGTCGTGGCACATCCACGCATTGATGTTTTACAAGGTTCATTTTCACCTGGTGACATAATGTAGAGCTGTGTATCATTTGCGTAGTTATGCTAGCTAATCTTATTCAAGGTTCCCCCCAGTGTATTTACAATAAGTCTGGCGGGCCACCAGGCTTTGATTCCCCCCTACCAGGCTAAGCTTTGTTTGTTTATTTTAAGTAGGGTTGTTAGTACACCATTGACAGTGACGGTAAAGATGAATTAACCCAGGTCAGGGGTCGGCAACCCGCGGCTCTTTAGCGCTGCTCTAGTGGCTCTCTGGTGCTTTTTCAAAAATGTTTGAAATTTGAAAAAGATGGGGGTGGGAAACAGATTTCTTGTTTTAATATGGTTCCTGCAGGAGGACAAACATGACAATCATTCTTAACGTTCTCCAATGCCATAAAAATGTGTAGAATAACTCTTAAATTTCAACATTTTTGTCAACAAAGATTTGCGTCGTAGCTTGTGATGTTTCTTCCAGCTGGGCGGGTGGCTGTCGTAAACAACCTGACGGGTCTGTGGTGGTGGGCCGGGGAGAGCAAAGGGGAAAAATAACTGAGGAGAGATTCTACAATTCATGGACCGAATCATTTCCATTCATTGCCAATGCGGAAGGATTACCTGAATGTTTGCTCTGTAGCGAGAAGTTATCAAATAAGAAAGAGTACCGTACTTTCCGGACTATAAAGCGCACCTTACTATAAGCCACACCTACTGTTTTTTTTGTTTTTAAATAGAAGAGTAGCGGCTTATAGTCTGAAAAAAATGGTATTGTAGAAAGACGTTTCCAGGGAAGGTATGTGGCATTAGCTGCTGCATCAAGATGAAAGTTACATCTGACAAGCCCGATGTTGAGAAGCTGTCCAGTGATGTGAAGTCACATTAAAGACGTAAGAACACAATCCTGCCAAAGGCACATATATTTAGTAACAAAGTGGCTGTTTTTATAAACTGATCAGTGATTTTTGTCAGTTTATAGTTAGAATGACACTTAGCGATATTAATGTGTTTTGTTGCTCAGGTCTGAGGATGCTGCCATGTTTTACCGTTGCACTGACTTGCTTGGCATTTGCACAGAAATCAAACTTAAACTGTATTAATTTATACCTGCAGGTTGCGTTTTATTGCTCTCCGTTTGTTTTATTGCTCTCCGCACGTTCCGTTTTGTTGTTTATTTCGATCCCACACTTAACGTGATTATTTACAAAGAGCGATCGCCGTTATGCTGCGACAGACTGGCGACCTGTCCAGGGTGACCCCGCCTCTCGCCCGGAATGTTAGCTGGGGATTGGCACCAGCAACCCTCCCAACCCCATTAGGCACAAAGGGTGAATAGAAAGTGGAAAAGTAGATCGTCGTTATGCAAACTGCATTTTGGAGCAGATTTTCCAAAAGGAAAAAAAATGACCCTTTCCCCGTCGATCTTCATAATAAAAATCTGATGTTTGTTTTTTTTTATTGCATTTCTTTAATTTTATCAATTTAATTTTAACAAAACATAATACATTAATATTGTAACGGGAGGTAAACTTAAAGCGCCATTGTCCAGCAGAGTCAGAACGCACTGCAGGAAAAATAAACATTTAATCATGAATGCTAATTATGTATACACTTAGTCATTTTGATAATAGTCTAATATAGCTAATATAAACACTTAAAGCTTGTTTTGCCTTCTTTATAAACTTTATAAGGCTTTAAATTTGTTGCAGCTCCAGACAGATTTGTTTTTTGGTTTTTTCGTTCAAAATGGCTCTTCAACACGTTTGGTTGCCGACCCCTGACCTAGGTTAATTAACTTAACATTTATAGCTGACGCATTAAACTGCGTGCAAGGTGACGCGCACCAATTGCATCATCCCTGCACCTGCCTCACATGCTCTTTGACCCAGATTATGTCGCCTGCTCGTGGACCTCCAAATGTTTTGGAACTTAACATTTTTCACCACAAAAGCACTGTGGTGGAAACCTTGAGTTGTTACTTGTTGGAACCCGAGCCAGCGGGAACATGTAGATATTGAATATGAGGGCTCCCAGGGTTGAGCCTTGGGGTAACCCCACATGTGATGTCCGTGGGGTCGTCACATGTGGGGTTATTGATTGCGTCTATTAGGAGCAATCAATAACTCCTAATAGACGTTATCGATTGTCAGTTTTTATGCTTCACAAACCTGGAACAAACGCTCAGAAAACTCCAAAACAGCTGAAACATTGAACTCCTTTAAATTAAGGCTGAAACTCCTGTTGTTTACAGTTGCTTTTGATCAATAATAACAGGAACATTAAAGGATATATTTGAAGATAATTTTTGATGATTTTAATGATGGCATTTGATAAAATGTAATGTTTACTGATTGGCGCTGTATTATGTATTTCAAAGAACTTTGAACTGTGTTGTTGCTAAATGTGCTAAATAATACATGAACTTGACAAACTCAAAGATCCACAGTATAAATAACTGCAGTGGGAAACGATCACATCCTTTATTGTTATCAGTGGAAAAATATGAGATTTATCATCATAAATTCAAACTGGTCATGTTTTCAAACCCCAAATATTTTGTGGATCAGTTACACTAATTAATTTGGCTGACAAACTGTGTTATATAGCCCATCCTTCATGAAAATGTCTTGATTTTTAGAGCAGTGTGTCTGTGTGTGAGCCTGTGGCTTTATGCTGTGGCAGATGTTGCCATAAAGACTCATGAATTTTTTATGCATTCATCACTTTCATCATTATTATGATAAAAAAAACAAAAAAACACTGAATGTTGTGATAAGTGTTTATATCTTTTATCACCAACATAAAAAAAACAAAAAAAAACTGTCTAAAAAAATAGTTTAATTGATTGTGATAATAACAGCACAACATTCCCTCATCAGAAGCAAAACTAGGGGAGTCCAAAAACACAAGGAATTCTGGGAAAATAACTTTCAATTTTGGTAAAAATCAAAAGTTTTTTAAGATAGGGGTTTGATTGCCTTCACCCCCCGCTGAAGACAAATAGTTGAATCTTTCACATTGGTTTACGATGATTTCTAGCCGTTTCGGGATACGTGTACAATTTATACTAATTACTTTGATGTCAGTGTTTCGTTTGTAAAGAAAAGCCCGATATTTGTCAAGGCATGTAAAGTATTTGAGTTCTTAAAGTTAATACGTCATAAAACTATGGTACTGATTAAATATGATCTCTAACAAAAGCGCAACAACCAACTGACGCCTTTTCTTTTGCTTGGAAAGTTTTTTTCTGAGAAAAAGAAGAAAGGGGGTTTGACTCATAGCAAGTTGCTTGTGACCTTTGACCTTTCCTAGAAATCAAAATTGATAGTCTGAGTAAAGATATTGCTGAAACAGTGTCTGTTTGAAGTGGAGGACCACCAGGGGGCGCTAGGAGGGCCTCAGAAAGCTAAAGGGAAGATGAGAAAAACATAAAATCTGATAATTCTTTTGAAACACAAATTTGATCAAAATCTAGTCTGTTTTTCCAATCATTATTACAAGGTTAAAATAATTTCTTGAAATGTTATTTGCCATGCTAATGTTTCTGATTTTTAAGCTGCTTTGCTCCTCAACCTAGCATAGCTAGCATAGCTAGCAAGCGCAAAAAGTTTCTGACTAGAAAGAGACTTTAGATCAGAAGGTATGACAAGATCATGATCAACGAATGTAATAATTATTCAATAGTGAATAAAAAAATAAAAAAAAACATTGCAAGTTGATGTTTCTTTACATATTTTGTACAACTCTCTCTTGGTTTTCGAAGCAGGTCCTCGGGCGGAAGCTAATGCTGTTTGGGGGAGTCATGGAAACGTTTGGGAACCTTTGCTGTGAGCTGTAAATGGTGCTGACGCGAATGAATATCTTTTCTTTGCCATATACATCAATACCAAAGTAGAAAAGGACCTCATGTGAGAACCAAACTCCTCTGGCAATGTGTGCTTTAAGGTTTCAGGTGTGAAGGCCTACCTGAGCCTGTCGGGGTGGTTCTGCATCAGCGCGGCCTGGTTCATGGCCTTCAGCCAGGTGCTCATGTCCTCCTGGGTGTCGGCGCTGAAGTAATACGTCCGCATGCCGGTGTGCTCTGCCTGCGAGCCAATCACAGAGCTCTGCTTGTAAATGTACGAACGTATGCCGGTGTGGCTAGCCTAAAGGAAGAGAGCAGAGGCCAGGTCAGATCGGCTGGAGGAAAAACAGAGGTCATCTGGAGAACAGTGCAGGGGTCAGGAGACAGAGGGCAGCATGCTGTCCCATGGCGGAGAGGGGAGAGAAAACACCAATGGCGACGCAGGCACTGAGCAATGCAGAGAGGGAGGAATCACACAGTACGGTGGCACAGACATAAATATCAGGCACTTGGGTTCATCAACGGCCACAACCTTCACCAGCGAAAGGCAGGATACATTGACATGATGGAGAATGGGAAATATAGAAGACTTAACACAAACGATTCTTTCAAATTGTTTACCTTGAGGTCTTTTCACTTAGATACCGACTTTAAAGATGTAAAAGCTGCTTTTACATCGTGGGATCACGAGATGCCTGGAAGACATCTTTTAGAATAACTAATGACTTGACCAACGATAGCTCCTAAAAGAGAAAAGAGACTGCATTTCTTGTAGTCTAAAGAACCAACGAGCAGAACCAAAAGGCCAGAGAGCCCACAAGCTTCATGGTGGTGTTAGCGACGGTGTTTTTGTGTCCAGCTCATTGTGAGGGGGAGGAAAGACACATTTGTTTGCCTTCCTACTGGGAGGAAAAGCTCTGCCCTCGTCTCAAGACGTTTTGAGCCTCTGACCAGCTGCTGTGTTTCAAAAAGGGGAAAGTGTATAAAGAGTGATTTGCTGTTTTAGTTTTCACCACACCTAACCTTTTGCATCTAGTCACAAAGTTAAATTTTTGGTCTCATCTGACAGTAAGTTCCCGCATTTAAGAACCTCTACTAATTTTCCGTTCAACATTGGCTTCACTTCTCCACTCACTTCAGATTTGTGCAATAGTTGTTGAGTTGACAGACTTTCCCTCCTGAGGTGTGGATGTCTGGAGCGCCTACAAATTCACCATGTGTGGAGGCCCAGATAGGTCAACAAAATGCAAAAGTCACAAAAACAGAAGCAAAGGCCACGACAACAGCAAAAAGTTTCAAAGCAACAAAAAGTTACAACAAAGGAAAAGATGCATCACAAAAAAAAACAGCAAGTCACAAAGTAACAACAAATACCACAACATAACAAATGTCACAATGCAACAAGAAGAAGCCACAAACGAAAAGCTGCATCACAAAAACAACTTGCTTTTAAGTAATGGATGGTGCAACACAGTAAAAGTCAACAAAATAACACAAGTCACAACATGACCAAGGCCACAAACCAACAACAAAAACCACAACACAACTAATAAAAGCTACAACACAAGCCAAAGTAGAAGTTATTCTATAACAGAGGAAATGCTAGCAAGTTTAGCATCACTTCCGCTTTAGCATAATTTTGGCTCCAGAACAAACAGAAATGATGCTGTGGCTGCGTTGTTTTGAACACGGCGAAGGTTTCACTGTTCTCTTGTAACTTTTGCAGTTGTGTTGTGACTTTTTTCATTGTCCCCTCTGGGCCACCGTAACCATGGGCAACTTGGTTCCTTCTCTGATTAAACGCTCTCCTTACAGAGTCTTACAATTTAGATGGATGGCTTTAGTGGGTTTGACGGTATGGATGATGGATGGTGTTTATCTTCACAATGCTATTTGTTCACTAATGCTCTCTAGCAAACCTTTAGTGGCGTGTCCATCAGTTGTACAGGATTTTCCTTTCGTTTCCATCTCTACATACATGCATTTATGGTTGCAATGTGAAAATATTCAAGGGACATGAATTATTTTACACAGTGCTACATCTGTAAATGGATGTTGTTGTTGTTCTGTCTCACATCCACACCTATTTGGTGAATAAGAGACACCTTGCTGTTGGCGGTGCTAAATGTTACAGTATTCCTCCTGTCTTTTCCTCCATTGTCCCAAGTGGCTCTAAAGGATTATTTCTTGCAGCTCAAGAGTTCAGAGCCATCTCTTTTATCTCCCAGGCTATCGCAGAACCGAGAATCCCACAAGAAGAATCTGTTTTGAAAAAGCTACTCCGGTTGCGTAGGTGGAAACGGCAGGGAAAGGAACGAGACAGCGCAGCACCGGGTAGAGATGGAGAGCAGGGGAGGGTGTTGAGAAATCTTTTTTGAAAATCGGGAGTGTTTACGGCTGCCGTGGCAACCAAATCTTCAAAAGAGATCTGCAGCCTCCTGGTAGGTCACTGTGCCAAGTCCAGAGAGGAGCCTCAAGAGGTGGATACCAAGAAGCTTTCTGATTGAAAATCCATTAAGAATTGACTGCAGGCTGAGAATATTCCAGCTTCACCGCTCGACACGATGCCAGTCTACTTCTAACTAACCTCAGGAACACGAGAAACACGCCAAAAAACAAGCAGGACCAGTCGGACATTTAAGGAAGACCTTCTGTGTACAAGCTGCTGATTAAATAATAGTCTCTAAGTGCTTTGTATCCTTGATAAGTAGGTCTTTGTTGTAAATGTGGGGTTATTAGTTCCCCTTAGAAGCCGGGCTGCACTTCACTGAGCCCAGCTCTTTAAATAATCCACTTTCCCTTTTCCTTCCTTCCTTCCTTCCGTCCTCCACCGCTGAGACCAGCAGACAAACGAGAGTCCTCTCTCGGGAACAGATGCATGTAAATGAAAAGTAATTAAACACAGAATCTTCCGTACTCTAATTCCTTCTCTGAATAATGAATGCAGGACAGCGGGGGGGTTGTACAGCGTTTGGATCCACTTTGGCTGCAGTACAGACATTCTCTCTGTTCTCAGGTTCAGATTAGAAGAACCTTTCTCGTCTTTCGGTGAGCAAACACGCCGAACGTTATGCCCACACGGACGCTTTTATCGTACACACCAAACACCGGTGAATAAAGCAGACTGCCGCACCTGCTGAGTTACTGTACTCTAAGTAAATCCTGGCAAAGGAGCCGACAAACGCGCACACGGGCGTCATGCCTGTTCTCGTCTGCTTCTTACAGAGCCGCTGCCCCGGCAGCCAGCGCAAACTTAGCCCTGATTACGAGAGAAAAACGCTCTGATATAAAGTTCTCTGGCTCAACAGGACCAAAACACGAACTCTGACCCCGACACATCGTAATGTTTTGGAGCCGATTGTGCTGCTGGATCGACCCAACCGGGACTCGATAACCTGCCCCCTCTGTCAGGGTGTTGAGGTAGGCTTCACATCCTAACCCACTGACAATTAAAAGTGGGCAAAGGTAGAATGTAATAACTTGTCTTTGTCTGACGGTGGTTATTTTTGAACATTTTCCCTGACAGGTTGTGTGACAAACCTGCATTTGAAAGATGCAAGAAGGGTGAGCATTTGTGCAATCTACTTATTTTATGTAAAATATTTTTTTGATTTTACTGTTTCTTTTTTTTAATATTTTATTTGGGGAAATCAGTTTTCACTTTGACACAAGGTGTTTTTTGTAAACGCTTTGCCAAAAAACAAACAAACGAAAATAAAATCAATAAAAAAAGGACATTTTTACATTGATTTCTTGACGTAAAAAAAAAAAAGGGTAAAACATCCAAAGTTTTGAGAATGTATTTTGGAGGCACTTTACAAAAACACAACTTGATAATCTGTAAGGTGTATTTTATTTAAAAAAAAAAAACAAATTTTTTTTGTTCCTTGAAAGGTAAAAAGTTAGTTATTTAATATGAAATCTTTATATCGACCTTTTTGTCAATAGACTATTACAGTGTTCAAACCAAAGACAGTTGTAGGCAATTTCTACAACATTTCAATAGAACTGGTTTTTATTGCAGGCCTGTTTTCCACACAGCTCTGTTTGGGCCCAATGTTTCAGATTGTTTGATTACAACAGATGTCTGAAAACACCAGGATGCTGCCCGGATAAAAAGCACCAATATTACGAATCACTTTTAGGGCTAGTTATCTCCAGAAGCCGAGGCATATGAAGTTAGATCAGAAGGCAGAGGAATGGAAAGGTTAGAAATTACGCCTCAAACACCAAAAATAAACTAAACATTTCAAGGAAAGCAAAACAGCATCCTGAGGAAACAGCTGTCAAAGCGCGCCTCCTGACTCTCCATCAGCTCCCCGACAGACGGCCTCTTATAGCAACCGAGACAGAAGACCGGGCGAGAACTCAGACGTTCTCACAGGTGCAGCACCCTGTGCAGAGGCATTAATGGATATTTGTACTCTAAAATGTTGCACATGTAACTTTTTAAACACCCTAAACTGACCTCAACTCCGAATGTGCTTCGACTTTAACACGGAGGGAGAAACAAAAGTACATATATAAAAAAAAAAAACTGTCAAAAAACGGGTACATGCGCCACACAGCTTCAGCAGATTATAAATAAATAAATATTAATAAAAAATAAAAAAACCCGAGTCCAGGGCCGCCTTTATCGGGAATGCTAAGAGGGTCGTTGAGCTTTGAGTGAGCGCGGCTAACACACCCACACACCGAGAGCTCGCGCTGCTCTGTTTGGATGCGCGTGGGAGTTGGTGACACTTTTAAGTCGGGTTTCTGATTATCTGCCTCAGCACCAGTTTTGTTTAATTGTGTTTGATGAAGCAGAGACAAAAAAGGAGAACAAAATCCCACAGTTCGCTTTCTTTCTTTCTATGAGCCCCGTCTTTCACAGGAACCAGCCTTTATCAGTTCAACCCTCTGCGTCCTTTCAAACGCTTCCTCTCATTATTTTCGTTTAGTATTTTCCACTCTGAATCACTTCCTGCCTTTCTCTGTGTCCACTCCTGCCACAGCCTGAAAATATCACTTACGTCTCTCCCTCTCTTTTTCACACACACATAAACACGCACGACACACGAACACACACACACACACACCCACACACACAAAAGCTCACAAAGGTGCTCAGTCGTCGCTTTCGGACAACCGCTGACAAACTCTCGATTTTTTATTTTTTTTTTTTCAGGCGCTATTTAAAGAGTCGCTTGTGTTCTGACTGATAAGCCACAGCTGCCAGAGCGCCACAAAGCTCCGGATAAGTTACCTTCTCCCCAACCTGCCACCACGAAAACCGGATTTAAACTGGAAGCACTTAGACGGAAAGCCTGTTGCCGTTTTCGGCTCTGCACGGAAACGGTGTCTGGTGTGAAAAAAATTATTCACGTTTCAGCTCGAGAGTGCAAAAACACACAGAGAGAGATTCTGTGTTGTTAGCCAAAATGGAAAGGCTTGGAAGCACCTTTAGCAGCAGAAGTGATGATGATGTTCTCTCTACGACCTTATCATCGCCCACATTGTGGAGGAGGAATATTTGCTCACTTTTGTTTCTGCACCTCTCGCTTTAAAATCCATTTTAATCCCAATTTAATTTAGAATGTCTTAATTAGCCATGGCAGCATCTTGATTATTTTATTTTCAGCTATTTTTGTTGTGGATTTTTCTTCTGTACTTGTCCAGTTAACGAGCCAGTTTGGGCCAAGCTTAAACTGTTGGAGCGGACCAACTCCCCATTTGACTTCACGGTACTTTGGTATTCAGTATATGGTGTTCTGGTTAAAACAACCCCTCATCATCACTGTCCACTACCGTGCATTACAATGGAATGACGTATTTTTGCTGGAATGCTGTTTTTATGACTAAGAAAAACGGTGCTGAACGAATGTTTACTTTGAACATCATAAAAAGAAAGAAGTAAAAATAAGTGAAAGAAATGTTTTTTAAAAGACACTTCCGCGCAAAGGCCGTTTTTCCCAATGGCGCACTGAGTCGGACGGTTGACTGCTCAGCAGGAAACAGTTTTCACATCCACCTGTTTAGTATGAGACATCAAGCCGATGAGCCTGACGAGGACTGCCGCTCTCTGAGCTGCTCCAGCTGCGTCTCCATTATAAAGCTGCGCAAAACTTTTGTCACTATTCCACTAGTGTAGAGGAAAAAAAACCTCTGCGATTTTGCAAATGCGTCGTTTCCATTGAAAAAGAAACACAGCTGTAATCACATGCGAATACGTTTGATGATGCAATACGTTGTTAATAGACGTGCGGCACCATCATCCTCCAACCACTTCCTGTTGTCGTCTTCTTTGTGGTTTCTGCCAGTGGTAACAGCCAGTTGTTGATCAAATGACTTGTGTGATGTGAAAAAGTGTTTCCGTTGCCATTTCGCAAAATAACCCGATTTTGATAAGGACAAAAAAAAAAAAAAAACAACCCACCCCATCCTAGGGTCAAAATGTTTTATCAAAAATATTTATTTTTTCAAACTTGGTGTATTTACATTAAGCAAATTTCCCTTCAAAATGGCAAATTGCTCAATTACATGGTCAATGGAAATGCAGCCAGCAACAGGCGGGTGGTGGCTGCCCTGTTGTACAAGTAATGGTGCAATACACACCCAGTTAGTTCATCAAACTGGTTAGCCTCCGTTTGGATGTAGTCAAAATGTCCCTTGCTGTTCGGCGTCTCCATCTCCTTCACTACAGAATTGGGTTCCCTTTCTTTGAGTAGCCTTATATACATCCTTCATGTCTTTTGGTTCTTAAAACTACAAGTATAAAGTATTTCTCCATCCTTGTCTGTTGAAATGTGGCTGAAATAATCAGAAATGAAGCAATTGTATGAAATCTGTAAGCTCTACTATGAAACCCCAACCAGCTTTTATTTAAACATTTAAACATGCCCACTTTGGTCCCACCTGTCTGACCCACACTGTCCTCATATGTTCTTTTAGTGGAGAAAAGCCTTTCTCCTACATCTAATCCAACAAAAAAACACCATACTTCTTTAGTCTCCTGGGTGATAAATTGAATTTGATCAAATATTCTATTTTTGTAGACTTCAGTTTTGGAAAATCTGGATTTTTTTATTCACCTGTGCTCCCCTTAGTCTACCTAAACTACCATCTTGAGTAATTTAAATATGACCTAAATATAAAATAAATTAAATAAATACAGGCCTGATTTTTTTTTCTAAGTCCTGAAATGTCAAACCTCAACAAAAGAGACGTTTCTCATTAGCGTAACTCCAGAATATAACAGGTTTCTCAGTTTTAGATTTAGAATTACAGAACATTCTGTGTTCAACTTTAACTTGCTTGCTCTTTCCCTTTCTGCTACTTATCAGAGAAGTTGTGTGGCATAAGTTACAAGCAGCACATCTGACAGAAAAGAAACACAGTGGTGTGGCCACACAAACAAACACCAGAAAGATCCATTATGTAATAACAGGACAAGGTGAGGTGAAAGAGTCAAACGACGAAAACGATGACAAATGAAATCAAGATAAGGGCGATGACACAGACTGTCAAATGGAACACCAGCCGAAAACAAACACGCTCCTCTCAAGACATGCATTAAAAACACAGGAATATACGCAGCTGTTGTATATTCTCCCATATTTAAAACCAACAAAGCCACAGCGACGGCAGGCGACAGGGATGAGGAAGGGTCACATCTGGCCAGAGAGAGAGAGAGAGAGAGAGAGAGAGAACCGACACCACAGCAGTGGAGTGAGTACCTATTTATGGGCGGGCTTTCACTGGATGGCTCAACACACTCACAGGGAGGGAGGGAGGTCCCAGCCAGGCAGCCGGCCAATGGCAACAAGAGAGGGGAGAGGGTTCGGTAAATAGAGGGGCAGGGGGAGCGTGAAGGGGTGATGGGATTTGATATGCAGCTGACTGTGGATGTGCTGGAGACGGATTTTAATCAACAAGTACAACCAATCGAATGTGTTTGTTTTCATTGTAGTGCAACATGGCGACCTTGTTCCAACCCCCTTCAGCTGTTTGCAGCATCAACAGTCAGTCTGTTAGTCTGTTCCTACCGAACTCAAACCCAGCAGAGTTTGGTGGACATGCAGGAGATTCCTGCAGCGAGGAGAGAAATTAAAACCTAACAGGCTGCATGAGAGAAACCCGGGCTTCACAAAACAAACAGCTGTTTCATTTTGTTGTCCCCTGAAAGACCTTGGACTTATTGGATTCTGGGTGTTAAGGTGAAATTAAACAGGCGGTTTTAACACTTTATAGGTATTTGACTGATTTAAGAGTTCTAAGAGAGTTTTACCTTCAAGAGAGATGGCTCAAAATTAAAAAGAAAACCGGATATATTTTAGGAAAGGGGAAGAGAAACAGCAATATTGTCAGTTTAATGGGAAAAAAGTACACTAATTAAAAAAAAAACACCTAAATTTCTTTTAATTAAAAAATTAAAAAAATTTTAATTTTTTAAAAAAATTTTAATTAAAATACTTTTTTTAAGAGGCCAAAATAATAAGAAAACTCTCCAATATTTGACCTAGATTATAAGAAAATAGAAAAAAAACACACAATCTAGAACCAAAGAATCCAGACGACTTGTATCTTTCGTTGCAGTAATTATACATAAAAATTTTACATCATGATAGAAAGAAAGCACACCTTTAAAAACCTTTGGTTTCTACATTTCAGGGCCTTAGAAAGTTCATGTAAATGGATCAAAATTGAACCTCGACGGATTCCACACTGTCACAAAGTGGAAAAGCATTTTGTGTGGCGTTTGTCCTGCGGCGAACAGAACTCCGCAGACAGACGAGCAGACGATCCCGTCCGGCCAGAAGTATGAAACAGCATTTATCTCACGCTCTAATTAGGAACAAGGTGCAAAGGTGTGATTGGCTCTGAGCTTTCTGTGCCAAGGCGTTGCCGCAGCAACTCGGGCTGAGGCAATCGTTTGATTTTTATGGGCTTTCACCCTTCGAACAAAAACAGCCGCGACATGTAGACCCTCCCACGTGAGTCTGGATGGATTCGTAGAAAAACGAGCCTCAGCTCACAGCGCTGTCAGGCTGAAGTGTAAAAACAAACAACAGCAAAAGGAAAAAGCTGCGCCTCGGGGAGCGGAGAGGCTTCATGCCGCTCCGCCTCAACAGAGACACTGACAGTCAGTCAGCTGTAATGGACGCTGCTGCAACAGGTGGGGAGGGTGTAGGTAAGAATGTGGTTAGTAATCCAATCTGTGAAAGCACAACTAGAATAAACTAAACGCAGAATACCTGTGTGGTAAACCATAAAACTATCTCTTTATGGAAATGCTTATGCATTTGTGTGTTGCAGTGACATCCAAACATATCTGTACCTCCGGACCTTCCCCACATTTTATTACATTAGGACATTGATGTTTTATATTTGAATTTTTAGTGAAAGAACAACACAAAGTAGTTCATAAAAATGGAACAAAATCCATTTGTATTCAAGTCTCTTTACCCCAACACCTCAAAATCACCGAGTCAGTAAATACACTCTTCCTGAGTTTCACTTTGTCTTATCACATTGCAGATGTTAATTTTATACTCTTTTGTTGTACTCTATAGATCTTGTTTTTATTGAAATGTGGTAAGAAAAAGATAAGTTGAAAAGTACAGGAGCAGCAACTAAACTTTTCTGGCCGATCGTTATTCTTTAAAAAAGCCTGACCTGCACAGTCTGATTTTGGCCAAAATTGATTTTTGTTGTTTGAAAAGTCAAAAGTCAAAAATACCAGTGAAACAATTCAAATTTGTTACTTTTTTTTTATTTAAGAAAAGAAATTAAAAAATTACTAAATATGGCTACAAAGTTTGCAAAGTCCTAACTAACCGAGAGCATAAATAAATATCAGTAAATATGTTTAAATGCAGTGTTGTGGTATAAATAACACTTCTATTTTTTTAAGAGCCGTCTTGTGGAAGCCTGTTTTAAATGGGAACGTTTTTCAAGAACAATATTTGTGTTTGTGGCGCTATGAATTTTGTGCCATGAAGTCATAGTCATAAAGATGGCTGAAGAAATTAAGCAATAAATAGATTTATGTCATAATCTTTATCATTATCACAATATCGCCTCAAAATAAGTCCAGATTACCGTCTGTCTGATTGGCAGCCAGTCAAATTGATCAAGCTGCTTTATCCCACAAGTTAGCAGACCTAGCACAGCTAGCAGAGCTTTCAACCTAGCATAGCTAGCAGACCTAGTAAGCGTGAAATGGGCAAATTTCTGACAAGAAAAAGACCTCACAGGAAACTAAAACTGGATAGTATGAGGCTGAACGTACGCTAAAATAATGTAGCAATTATTGGATAGTGTATAAAAGTAGATAAAAGTTTGTATCTTTACATTTTGTAGCATTGTTTGCGGGTCCTAACGCAGAAGCTAATGTTGTTTGGGGAGTTGAAAAGTTTGTGAACCCCTGTGCTAAAAAACTTGCTGCTGTAATTACAGAAAGCGTCTCTACAGCATGTGGACTTTAGGAAGCTAGAGCCAAAAGCCAGAGAGACTTAAAATCCAAATAAAAAACATTGAAGTTTGTGATCATAACGTGGCAAAATGTGGAAAAGTTCAAGGGTTATAAAAGACAAGTTGCTGTATCGTCATTTAGCATGAGCTTCTCAGGCTGAAATGACAGAAATAACTCAGTGGAAACTTCTCAGCTTTAAATAGCAGGAAGTGTTCATACATTTTATCTCAAGTGGTTCCAGTGGGAGGAAAAAAACTAAACATTATCTGTCAGTCAGGATGGAATCACTACCAACCGGCGGTCATGACGCACAGCATCAAGACTTTCTTTTCTTCTTCTTGTTGAAGGAAAAGAGAAACCCTTTTTATCGCCGATTTAACATTTCGATGATTTCGTTCGGTAAATTGTGCGCTAACCGACTTGAAAAACATTTGCAAATGATGAGCTAAGAAATATCTGCTGCTTATTGTTATTATAAAAAAACCACAAAACATTTTCACCTTAAATTTAAAAGAAAACCACATTCACATTAGAGCAAAAAATAATAATAATAAAAACTACCAGGTGCCATAGAAAGAGTGCTAACTAAAAGAGGCGTACCTTGAAGGCATACTTGCGGCTGATGTGATCTTCGGGGTCAACGGGTGAAATGACATAGCTGGGCAGAGGAATACTACCCAAGACCGCCTCCTCTCTGCTGTCTACAGAGAGAGAGAGAGAGGGAGGGAGAAAGTGAATGAGGGAGTGGATAATCAGGGCGGAGTAGGTGAGGGAAAACAGAGATAAAGATAGAGAGGAAAGGAAGGGGCAATTAAATAAATATCACTCATCACCCTCTAATTTCACACCCCGCCTGCCACCAGCGACACGACGCTCTCATGCCGTCACTCCATGTGCCAGAAGCTAAATGAGCGGCGAAGTAAACGCTAGCCATCTGCCAAACACACGTTTCTCCAGCCCTTGACCTTTCACCTTAACCCTAAACTTTTGTCTTAATGCCTAGAGCCGCTGCTTGAGGAATGATGTTCTCACATTTTTTAAATTATCGTTCTATGTTTACAACTCCGTACATGTTGGCTTTCCACTCGGTACTGTCTCAGAGAATTACAACGTGTGTGTGTGTGTGTGTTCAATGATTGATTCATTGTAAAATTCACCGCTGATATGAAGGAATGTGTGCATGCCACATGTCTGCGTCTCCGAGTGTTTGGATGGAAGGTGATAAGGTGACGCTGTAGATTAAACGGAGAGTTGGGTTGAAAATAATCCAAGGTCGTTTGGAGGACACATTCCCCACATGGTGGACGAGATGGTCTGAGCCACCTTACACACACACACACGCACACGCACACAGAGCAAACCTGATCAGTTCAGAGTTAAATTAAGAGTTGCCTAGTAACTAGTTACATTTACTTGAATAACTAGAGTACTTTTTACTTTTAAGAGTCTTTTTTTTTTCCAGAAAGTTTTTTGCTGCTCTAACTTGAGTAAGATGTCCGGCTCCTCTACTCGCTGTGAGAAACTTCACTGAATGAACGGAAAAAACATCAACAGACACAGACCTGCTGTTTTTGTTAAAGTTTCCCAAGATTCTTCAACAGATAGAAACTGATTTGGGCAAATGTTTATTTTTGCTTGATGTTGTTATTTTATAATTATATAAAACTTTATATTTTGGTCCGTCTGATGATACTTCATCCGTTACATGAGCCGCCTTTTTACCAAACACTTTCAAGAGTAAACACTTCACTCTCACTGAGAGGCCTGTCGCAAATAAATCCGTTATTGGCACGATAAATTAAAATAAGATGAGTAATTTCCATTTGTGTGATTTATCATTTTTTTCTTTTCTCTCCTTTTCTCCCAAAAACTGGGTTAAAAATCTTCAGTCTGATACTTTGATCTCAACTAGCCCCCTTTTTGTGAACGGCAACTTTATTTACAGAGACTTCATTCATTTTATTTGTTGTTCCAGTTTCGTTTTGACTGGTTATCTAGATTAAACTTTGAGCACTGGGAGAAGACAGATTATCTGTCTCATCACACCGTATGGGTACGACACAGTAACAGCTTCAACAAATATGGAAACAATAATCATTTTTAGAGAAGTTACACGCTGCAGCTTTAAAAACTCTTGTAGTTAGCTGTTCTTGATCTTCCTCGTATTTTGTCGTTTAAAAAGTGTGACAAAAGAAAAAAAAAAAAAGCAAAAACAAAAGAAACCTGGAGCCCTAACAGAAACCAGAAACAATAGAAAGACCATCATGCAGTTGTGTTCGGGAACACGCGAGATGAAAGCAAACGGCGAGCGTTGCCGGATCGAGTCTTTTCACGGTGAGAGCAGAAACCTTTGAACTGAGGGAGAAAAGAAACAAAAATGAAACGGCGGCGAATCGATGTCACCGAGGCGACTCCCAAAAGGGTCCGTCAAAAATATATGGAGATGGCAAAGGAGCGCGCAGAGAGGCAGATTAAGACAGGAAGGACGACAGAGCCCAGCAGTTGATGTGTGTGTGCGTGTGTGTGTGTGTGCGCGTGCTCTTGTCACATACGAGTTTCACTAGAAAAAATCCAATTAAAGGACGCCAAGACTGATTTACTGCCTCCTTTAGTCAGTTCCACTTCACAAAAACAACCAGAACGTGTCGAGCTGTCGGCACTTTTTCTACACAGTTCATACCAAAGTCAAATTTATGACATAAATACTGTTTCAGTTTTTTGTTGCTGTTTAATTTAATTTAATGTAGATTGACACACAGAGTCCTGGACCGAGTTAATCCCGTCACGACTGATCACCGACACACTCAGGCATTTGCACTTGCAAAGTTTTCAAACTTAAAATTTCATGGCTGATCTCAGCAGGCAGGGAAGTTATAATCATCATCAGCGTATAAATAGTTTTATCAAGAAATATGAATAAAACATTAAAGCGGAACCGGCCACTGATCGGAATCGGACGATTTTTGATTAAGTTAGCTATTTTCATTTTTAGCAAGTCGGGGAAAGTAGAAAAGCGACACTGCGGGAACACAATATGTTACCGAGTATTTTTGTCTAGTTTCTAGAATAAATATCTCAGTACACTTGAAATAAGACAAAACTAACTTACAAGGAACTTTGTAGCCAGAAATAGATTTTTTTTTAATTAGTAAAAAAAAAATCCTTAATATTGATTTTAAAAATATACTAGCTCCATTGGCAAATGAAAAATGTATTGTTATAAGTGAAATAAATCTACCAGTGGAACTAATACTTTTTAAAAATAAACATTAAAGGAATGTTTAACGATGACACTCGACTTAATGACATGTTTTGATTGATTGATTCACTTAAAACAAGTTCTTAAATCTTGCTAAAAAGTTACTTGTAAGTTAGTTTTGTCTTATTTGAATTGTACTAAAGCATTTGCTCTACAAACTGGATCAAATGTACTTGGTAAGATTTTGTGCTTTTGCAGTGGATGGGATGCTTCCAGAAAGGAAATGATATATTTTTTATGGAGGCGTGTCGGCTGTTCGTTCCGACTGCTACTCTTAAACAAATAGCAGGAAATTCAGTTTATTTCTGCTCTGTTCTCTCCTTCTTTTCCCCCCATCTAACTTGGCAACGTTTAAATACTGTCCAGCTTGAAGCTACACACTTTTCCTTCACCACATTTTCTGTGTTTTGGTTTCCATTGACACCTCCTACTCATTTGATCATCAGTTTATTATGTTTAAATAGTTGCATACTGTGTAAAATAAACTGTTTTGCTCATGCTAGGTCTTCTTGCACAGACTCACCTTTGTAGTAGAAAAGGCAGAAATCAGACAAGACAAACCACTTCCTCTTCCAAAGGCGCATCCCAGAGCTGTCCTGCAGAGAGGAAAAAAGAGGCAGAACACTCATGAATAATAATAATAATAATAATAATAATAATAATAATAATACTGTACTTAAGAGTCCACAGAGTGACAGAACCAAGAAATGATGGGGATTAAAAGAAGAATTTGTGACAAGAGCAAGCAGATATGGAGAGAAACCGTCTTTATTAGAGGAAAAGTGAGCCGGACACGAGCAGGTAATGTTTACTGGCTCGCTGCTTTTTTCCGCTGCTTGTTTCCTCCTGTATGTTTGCCTGCTAAAAATGGAGCCATTTAAAGAGGAGAGGTGACACAACAGAAGTGAAAAAAAAGAAAAGAAAAAAAAAACCCTCCAACCTCAAACAAAGTTATAAATACTCTTCCCATTTGCTCAAAATGTAGAAAATGTGTGGTATCTGCGGTGTGGGCAGATGAAGGAGATAAAACGCTCTGTCCAACTGGCCACAGAGAGGCTGACCCGAGTGCGAGGCACGAGGCGCTGTAATTTGTGATACAGGTGTCGTGCAGAGTGATGCGTGTGCCACTGTTTGCTGCCGCCTGATTCTCGTCGTCTCACCGCTCGTATTGTAGCAGAGGCCAGGCGTCTTTCCGGCGGGGCGGTGCCGAGCGGCGGTTATTTTAAGTAGAACTTTGAATAAGCAAACGCTCTCCAGTAATAGCCCGACTGCCATCAAACACCAGGTGCTCCACATTTCCAAAGTACACGGAATAAATCAGGGAGGAGTAAAAGTGGGCCGAGGAAAAAAGCCGAAACTTTACTGAGCCAACTGGAGTGGATTTTGGTGGAGGGGAGACGTCTGTGAAATAATAATTATTATTATAATAATACAGGTGTAAAGCGCTAATAATACACGTTTCTCAAGATTCGCTGATGGTCAAGATGGCGATTCAATCAACAGCAGCGTGACCATCTATCACCACGGTTACAGTGTAGCCAATCAAAGCCTCTTGGGTGTCCAAAGCGCGGCCCGAGAGCCGTTTGTTGCCCTTGAAATGATTTTGTTCGACCCCTGAACTTAAGAATGGTAAAAAAAAAATATAATAAATTTGGCCAACAAAATAGAAAATAATTGATGATCCGAAAAATGTGGAAACTGACTGTTTTTCTTTTAATAAGACGACGGCCTGAAAACTTTGTTTTTGAAGCATGTACAGACTTGATAAAAATGTTTCTTTTTAAAGATGGCATGTAGGCCGTGGTTAATTGTCATACAGGTGTCATGATAAGCCTATTTTATGACAAAGGTCATGCCTGTGGGGTTCCCATTATTTCACCACTTTAGCATTTCCTACATTTGAATCTGCTTGTTTTTTTCATACAAAGTTGTGCAGTCTGACATATTTCATCCATGCATCAATTCCTACAATATTCCACAGTAATATTGGTGTTAGTTGTCTACCTGGGGGGGAGGGGGGGTAGCTACCTGTTTGTACAGCCATCCTCGGACCACCACTGGGACGTTAGGATTCCTCTTGATGGATTGTTCTCTTTTCCCAAAGCTGTGAATCTTCCCGCTGGATCTAGAGGCCTGCAACACACAAAACCCAAACAACCAGGAGTAATTCAGTCAGTCAAGAAAACCTTCCATGGCATCAAGGTAACTTAAAAACAGGCTCTTAAACCAATAGATTAAATAAGCATGTGCATTTTACCTCTAAATGCTAAACTTCTGTATTTAATCTGTGGTTTAGAAGTTGAGATTAAAAGGAAGACATCTGACTTATCCGAGTGGGACATAATTGGGGCTCTGCTCTTAATCAGAGCATTCAATCTCACTTACAGCAGCCCAGCACAGGCCTTCATCCACACTGTCATTATCCTTTTTTTATTTTTTCATACCTCTCCTTTTCTGCCCCAATTGTTGCCTAATTATAGTCATTACTCGGCGACAGACAATTTTCTACCTGATTTCTGACAGTGAGAGTCACTGTTGCTATAACATTTGTCAAACAAAGACAAAATCTCTCTATCCTGGGTGAGAAGGAGGAGGACTGTGAAGTGAAAGTCAGAGATTTCCATATGTCCATATGGAAAAGTTAATAGAGGTAACATCAAAGAAAGCGAGTCAGTAACTGAGAATCCATGGTGACTGCAGTGTATTATATTGTATGTCTCACAAAAGTACTAATGCCCCTGAAATGGTTTCAAATTTTTCAAACTTTTGTAAATGGCAAAGTCTGAAAATTTGTACAGCCTCCTTAATGACAGGCTTTTTTAGCTAAAAGTCTTTTGGGCTACAACTCAAAACCATTTCACCCACTCAAATTATTCCCCCTATTCAAAGCAAAACAGCTGAACCTCAGGCATGATTACGGGTTCATCTAACAGGTTTTCAAAGGGTCACTATACAGACGATATTAAATCAGTAGCATAAAATGATGAGAGGTTTGCAAGTTTGGATAGTTGCCCTTTGATGGACTGGCGACCTGTCCAGGGTGACCCTGATGGTGACAGCTGGAGATGGGCACCAGCACTCCTCCTGGCCCCAAAGGGATAAGGGTGTAAGAAAATGGATGAATGAATGAATGAATGAATGAATGGATGGATGGATGGATGGATGGATGGATGGATGGATGGATGGATGGATGGATGGATGGATGGATGGATGGATGGATGGATGGAGAAAAAAGTTAATGTCAACTGAAACGGCACTAGAAGGTGAAGGATCTAGTTTACTCATGCTACATCATTATTCATTTTTACTCAAATGGTAAAATTTCAATTTTTTTTTAAGGTATACAAAAAATAAATAAATAAAATAAAGGGGCTGTAAAGTGGAAATGGCATGAAGGAAAATCTCTATTTCTAACCAAATCCAAATCGGCTGCCATACAAAATTATTATTAAAAATAATACAATAAGACAAAAATTCTTTAGTAAATAATTCATCATATTTGAAAGAACAAATACAAAGATATATATATTTACAAGCTTCTTTTAATAATAGCTTAACCATCTCATGGTCTTAGTGCGACGTCAGACTGTCAGTTCCCAAAACCACACACACAAATAAAAACTTGTAAAAGCACACGCAGGGTCAGCGTGACCCGACCAGACCGCGCACAGAGTGCAAAACTCCAAATGATCCCGTCTCTTAAGTCCACAGGAGGGTCACTCACTAGGCTTTCAATTAGCAAATCCAACTGCAACACTGCCACTGCCATTTCATCTGACACAACTACCTACTTTGACATCTTTATTTTACCCTTTTGCATGTCTTACAATGGATTGTAGCAAACTACAATCTGGATTTTTTACAGCTTTCTTTTGACAACAGATTCCCAACCGATTCAGATTCTCCCACCTGAGTTTCCTCCAGATTTACTACTGGCTTCTTGGCTGTTTCTCAGCTTAACGTTTTTCTTTCCATTTTCTGATGTTTAAATTGGCTTTTTCTGATGCGATCTGCATGTCGGGACATTGTTTTGTAAACTTCCACTGACTCAACCTCTCCACTTTATCCCTGCTGGGCTTTATGATGCTAGTAATGTTCTCAACAACTTTCTAACAGCTGAATGCTGGGATTAAATTACACACCGTCTACTGTTTATGTCACTCCTAAAGGTAGTTGGTTGAACTGAATTTTATTTAGGGGTACTCAAGTAAAAGCGCCTGCATACAAATGCATTTATTGATTTTTATTTGTACAAAACCGCTGACAGGAAAGTTTGAATACTTGACTATGGGTGGTGACAGGCTCTGGTGATGACGGACGAGGCCAACATGCTATGCATATGAAAGATAGCTGACAAAGAGCAAGCATTCCCTTCTAATAATAGCACGTGCGTTTTGAAGTGCCTGTATCCTCAACAGATATAATTTCCCTTGAGAAACTAACTGCTGCGGCTGCAGTGCCTTCACCGGGATTTAAAGAATCAACTTGTCTTTTGTAAGAATCCAAATCCAAAGAAGAGGAGGCAGGAACGAGGAAGGTTAAAGTGAAAACGGGGAATTAAACGTAAATAAAGTGAAAAGGACAAAGGAAATGACAAAACCGAATCATCAAAATTTAAGTTGTTAAAATGGCTGACGGAGAATCGGTTTACTTAGATTTAAAGTCAATGTATTAACACAAACCAGATATTTAGCTCCAGATTGATTCATGTTCTTTACACAGCAAAATACATTTTTGGTCATCTGCTGACGGTATAAAAACTTTACACACATCACTGATATGAAAAAGAAACATTGTTCCAAACACTCAACTCTGAGGAACTCCATATAAAAACCCCAGCAGCTACCAATCTGCATGGTCTGTTTTGAACACACTGAAATGTGTTTTCACTCTGATGTATGAAAAATGCAACTATTTATCTAAGGAATAGAGTGGAAATTATTTTTATTTCAAAGTGATTGGTAATTTTTTTAAATGTGTAAGTGTTTTGCAGGTTTTTTGTGAACATTTTATAAATTATACCTTGTGTTATTTATTTTTTTTAAGTTTAAAAATAATGCTTTAGCAATATAACTATAACTCAACACATCCTACATGTTATCTAACTTATACCCTGTCACAAAGTCACTTTACAACCAAGCCTGACACGATAAATTTTGCTGGACGATAAACTGTCCCAGAAATTATTGCGATAAAAAAAACTGTCGTTTTGACACCATTTTCGGACCCAAGTTTGCTTTCTCGAAGGCCAAAAACATTAATTTTGTAGGAAAATAACTTGGCAAGCACTGCTAACCACTAAAAACTGGAAGAAATGTCAAATATTCAAAATAAAATGTGACAAACAAAAACACAAAGTAAAAGAAACAAAAAACACTCAGCAGAAACCATAAATAAAATGGATCATGTAAACGAAAGTTGCCTTTCAAAAATTATGATCAGAATGTAAATTGTAGAGCTCAATTGAGTTTATCATGCAATTAATTGGTTAATTGCTTAATGCGACAGGCCTACAGTATTCTAAAATCTCAGAAGAAAGACTACATTCCCCAGGTGTCCAGACCCAACATCAGTGCTAGAGGTGAATGTTTGCTTGATGTGAGCATGAATGTCTGCCGCTCCACAGCTGGAACGAAGCAAACAGACTCACTAATTAGAGGGAGGCTGGTTGGCCAAGCGAGAGGACAACACACACAGAGACACTACAACATTGCCACCAGGTAAATATTAAGCATGTTCATGTACGTACATGTGGCACGCCTCCCATTGCCTCCATGTGGGTGTGCGTGAGTGTGCAATGCGGAGGTCTATTTTTAGGCTAAGGGTAATTTTGTGGAACAGCCACTGGTCCCTGCGGCGCAGCAGCATTCTGTCTTGTAGGTGAGTGACTGAGAGTCTAAACTGCTACTTCTTATGTGAGTGGCACACAATTAAGCGAGCTGAAAGCCAAGAGGGAGCGTCCCGAGACCACACCGCCGCCAGTTTAATTCCCCTAGGCAAAGTAATTAAACAAGAGTAATGCCTTCCCGTCCCCTTCAGAGCTCTTGTTTGTGATGCACTTACTGGAGTCGACGCTTAATGTGAATCCCGACCCGCGAACGGATCGGGGGACAAAGAGTGGCAGCGTGGAGGGAGTCTGGGTTCTTAAGCAGACAGAATCACTGGCTAGGTAGCTTTTTGTACAACCAAATAGAATACGCAGGTTTAAAACTTTGGGTTAATAAAATACTCAATTATTTTTCAGCTGATTCGCAACTCCTCTTGGCCTCTATAGGTGTAGACGAGCAAAATAAAACAGGAACTACACTTTTGTAGCTTTTTAGACTGAAAAGGAAAACCAATTAAAAGTAGACCCTCAGATGTATCTCTTAATTTTCTTATCTGCATCCCATAAGCATTTATCTCACACTCTGAGAGAGGCTACGGGGACAGAGAGATGATGAAAAGAAACTCATCTGACGTAGATGCAAAAGGCCTTACCTCCAGGCTACAGTAATCATAAAGAATCTTTCTATGTATGGTGGCTAAACCAAAAGTTCATTTTACACAGGTATAAATGCAAAGAAATAAAATATATTATTTATAGTCATCATCTTGTTATGATAATTACTAGCTAAATTAATCAGACAATATGTCAGATTTACTTTAAGCATATGTAATGCCGAGGTGAGTGCAGCACAAGCAGAACATATATTTTAGAAATTGGTTAATTTATCAATTATTCTGATAATTAATCAATTAATCTGATTAAAAATGGAAAACGTTCAGCAGATTTTCCACTGAATGTTTTTTTATATTATTAGAAATGCATTTAAATATGAAAATAAATCATTCCATTGCTTTTTAAGATGATAACATTCACATCTTATTGTCTAACATGCAGCAGCGTAGCATTTCTTTAGTGAGCGCTTGCTCATTTATAGCAAAGTATGGAAGTGCAGCTACAAAAATACTTCAAACATCAATTTGTGAAAAGGCTCAACGTCAGTGTTCGATTAATCTGCTGATATATATTTTTTTGATTGACCAATTAATAATTGGCCAATAATTGCTTAACAGAAGATTTTATCTACAGAATTTGAACTTGGTGAAGCAAAAACAATACAACTTGAGGAATTTCAGGCCAAACATATTTACATAAAAAATTTTTAAATAAAAAAAAACAAAAACTTATTTTGCATTTAAGATGCAAAATGTATATATTTTTGTAAATCTTGTCTTAGTTATTATTTTGATGGTGTTGTTCTTTTAGCAAATGGCCTTTTTTGAGACCGTGTACTCCTGTTAACAGTTAATCAATAACTAAATTAGTTGATTATTATAACCATAATCGATTCATCACAATTAATCATTTCAGCCCTAACTGGGTCATTGTTGCCACATGTGTATAAGAATTTCAGCATTCACCCAAATTCCATGTGGCCCCTTTAGACCTTCTAAATCCTAAAATGCAGGAACGTCTGTCTTTGACTGCGAAGTCCGTCTTTCATTTGATCAGACGCTCGATTCACTCGCATCGCCCAGTCTTTCCCAAAAAAGACTTTCATATTTCAAATATACAAATTCAGGTCTCTGATGTCTGTCTACGGTCGTTCCTGGCACAAGAAACACCCAGATGGAGAAATTCAAAGAGAAGCGTTTCAAAGCATTGATGATGGAGGTTCTTAAATCTGTTCGTTCCCATCCCATCAAAGCCTCCCGTAAAAAGGCAAGAAGGATGAGGCTGGTGGACTAGATCTGTCTCCATGCACCAGTTTGCGTCTCACAACCAAAGTGGCAGAGTGTGTGCATGTGTGTGTGTGTGTCCGGGTTTTTTCATTGCGCGAAACGGAAACCCTGTAAACTTTAGACACCAACAGGTACCATAGAATTGCACAAAAATCCGTGAGGGAGAATGAAATTCTGTGAAAGAGTTGTACGGAGCCTGGTGCCGGAAGCCGTCTGAAAGGCTGTTTACATGGTTTTAAACTGTGTGATTGTGAGCCTGAGTGGGAATGAAAACACCAATAGGCATTTCATTCCATGTAACACAGTAGGAGTGAAACCGGTAAACCTTTTATGGGTGCAAAAGCAAGAACGCCCCACTTGATGACTTTGTGTTTCTGTGTTTGATTTGATGTAAATCCCTTTGAAAGGTCGTGCTGCTGAAATGTGCCATACAAATAAAATTTGATTTGATTTGATTTGATTCTCTCTGGCCGGTTAACCGGGAACAATCCCGCCTTTAAAGTACTTGTAATCAAATGAAAACAAAAATCTTTGAAAGTAGTTTGATACTACCATACCAACAAAGATAAAGAGGAAGCTAATAATAATAATAATAATGATAATACCATATCAATAAGGATATCATTGTATCACAGCATTTAGAACCATAGTGATGGTCCAGGCTTCGCATCATGACTATTTTATCAACCAGCAATGTTTTCTGATCAGTTTTGCTAGATATCAAGGGAAATTTGTGTTGAAGCTTTCAGCCATCTGACTGGCAGTGCACAGAGGCCTGTCACAATAGCTAATGTTCCTTGATGATGAATTGTCCCAGTAATTGTTGCTCACGGAGCATTGAAATTGCATTCCTAGATGAATAAATTGGAAAGCGATGCAAACTTTAAAGGAGAAGTGACTTCAAATAAAATAAAATGTGCATCGCTTTCCATTTTTAGGTCTTCGTGTTACATTTTTTCAGTACTCCAGCATACATGGCAAGTTAGTAAACATAGTGACAACAGGTTTAATTAAAGATACACCTCAATGTGAGGTTTTAGTTTTTTGTCAAATTATTTCTTTTTTCTAAATTCTTAAAGTTAACGGTAAAAAGTAGATAAACCATGTACTACTGTTCGACACGCCTATTTCTTAGGCTGAAAGATGTTATTTTTAAACAGTAAGACAAGGGGAGCTGATGAGGCGTATGAATGCACCAAAAAAAATTAAAAAATAAAATCCAGAACATACAATAGGGACCCCTACATGTCACTTTGATTAATCCCATTCCCAGATATTATGAAGGCTGCTTTAAAACCACAAAATAACCAAACGTGACTCCAACACGTGGAGACGACAAGAGCTGAGGAGAGAATTGTGACACATTACTCTCAGAGGGGAAGTGGGTAATTTCTGTTTCAGCACACCCTCTGACGCCTTGTCAGGGGAGGAATAGATATGACTTATACAGACGGCGGGTTTCAAATCGAGATGGCGGTGGGCTGCGTGAGAGGGGATACCAATGATTCATCTCCAGACAGGCCTCTTTCTGCAGAGTTCTTCTCGTCAGTGTGGGCTTCATTTTACCGCCATCTGATGACAGGTAGGGGAGCGATGAGCCAGAGCACCTGGGACGGCCGCGGGGCCGATAAAACACCGGGCTCGGAACCCGTGATTGGGTGTCTTGATGGATGTCCTGTCATCTGTTGCGCCTTACTCGATGACACGAGTTCAATCTGGGTCGCGCGGCACCTGTTGACGGAGCCGGAGAAGCCGGCGCTGGAGACGAGTGTGTTAAAGCGTAAGAGATAGAGTAACAGAAGCAAAAAGCCTCGGCGGCATCTCTGCTTGGCAACAACAGAAGGGCTCAGGACCTACGTGTGATCTGAATCGGAGATCTTTAACTTCGAAGCTTCTTTAGGAAATTCTGTGACGTTTGCAGCAAGTCAAAGTTTTCTTTTATTTAACCTTAAATAAAGGTTATAATAAATGTGCTGTGGTGTGTGCTTTTTAAGCACCTCACAGTTTTTGGCAGGAATTTGACGCCGTAGCAGTGAAGCGAGCCTTTATTTTAGACATCACAAATTCACATTTGCACCGTTTTCCGTTCTTCCATTTGGTCTTCTACCGCGTATTAAAACAGACGTAGATATCAACCGAGCTGCACCGTTGGCAGCCAAATGGGAAATTCAACTGCAGTAGCCAGCCTCCAACCCAAAGAGGGCAGCACTAAGACAGTTTAAGGCCAAATATTACAAGATTAAACACTTTTAAATGTCACAATTTGCAGAGCATCAAATTATAGCACCTTAAAGCTCAATATATAAGCTTCTCTCCACAAACAAAAAAGCTGATTTTGGGTTTAGTAACTGAGATTGAGATTTCTGATCAACATTCACGTCCAGCCAACATAAAATTGTCCAATTCCAGGCACCAGTCGATTTCTCCACGTCGCTCTTTGTTACACGTGGACAAAGTTACAAACATCATGCTCTGGCCGACCAACGAATGTCACAAAACAAGCAAGTATCCTATAGACAAGCACAGACATGCCCACCCACCTTGGAGGCAGAGGCGGAGTCCACGGTGGAGGACGTGATGGCGGTGGAGGCCTCACTCACAGTGGTGCTGGAGAGCTGCTCAGCTGTGAATCTGGACATGATGCGAGGACCCTGCGACCTGCACACACACACACACAGACACACACACACACACAGAGACAAAGGAACGAGTGTCAGACTGCTCTGCCCCGGAAACAGACAGCTGATTAATTGTGCCTCAATCACACTTTTGGTTTAGTGGAATGTCGTCGGTCTGCTTTAGAAATCTACAAGTGCTCCACAAAATTCAAGCTCTATCCACTTTCTAGGTTGTAAAAGCCGTCCCTCCATGGCTAGTCGACTTGCAGCAGTCAGTTCTCCTAGTCTGGAAGCAAAAGCAGCTGCCAGTTTGAATATCTGGGTAGAACAGGCTGCCAACCTCTCACACTGCGACACTTAAAGCGACCCGACGGCAGGATGCGTCACACTTTCAAGCTAAACCCACACACACCTTGAATGGCAATGAATGGAATCTTTCCAATGAATCCATCTCCTTCTTTGTTCAGACATATTAGTGTAAATAAATTGCCTCAAGCAGCTGGCGTGTAACAGGAAGCAGTTGAACAGACTGTAAAGTGAGATACAATAGCGCACAAAGCAGCAGGTCGTGGTAGCATATGTAGCTTTATATGCTAAGCTAAAGCTAATCCAGCCTTGAGACTGCAGAGAAAAGCAGAGACGAAAGACTGCTTCAAAGGCTTTACACAACAGAGAAGACGAATGGAAGCTAATGAAACACTGGATTACTGTCTGCTTAGGAGCAAAGGAACCAAAACTGGTAGATCCAGAATTCAAGAAAACTTCACCAGCATATTTTTTATTTTTGCTTTTTTGTCAAATGTAGATGTTGCAGATGTAACATTGATGGGCTAGGCAGCTAACTGCGGCTACAAACGCAGCATCAGAAGGTTATCCTTTTAAGGAGCCTGAGGTGTGAATGAAAAACAGGAGGCAGTGCTTTTAGTTTTAGTTTAGTTTTGAATAAAAACAGACAATTACAGCAGCACAATGAGAGACAAGATCAGTGACTCAGAATAAATTAATTCCAAAGTCAAAAAGTCCATAGTCCTTTTTCTAGCTCGCCATCTTCAGATCCAGATGAGAATCTGATCCAACAGGGGGAAAAATCCCAACCTAAAAGGTCAGAAGAACCCAGTAAGTGTTTTATCAATAACAATCATGTACAAACATACAATATAATATGAAATAATTATTAAATTTAGGCATTTAGTTTATGCATATTAAATGAAAATGCAATTACTAAATTTCTAATAATTATAGAAACATTTCAATAAACGGGTTAAAATTACCATAATTTGGGTAAAATAAAACAAAAAGAGTATCAATCAATATTTCAAGCTAATCAATTCAAAGTTATCAATTTAAAGTTAAAGTGCACTTTCAAAATATCAAGAAAAATAAAATTTATTAATTGTCAAACACTCAAGCAGAGCGAGAGAAAGGAAAAAATAAATAAATGAAATAAATAAGTATGCTATATCATACTTAAGTGTAGCTACATCCTGTTCTGATCCATTTCCTTTTTTAACTTCACTGCCTCAGCATCAATGCAAAGGTGCCAGAGCTCGCACAAAATCATTGATGCACCAAACAAGTTACCTTCTCATAGAGAGTGGGGTGTACTTACCCACCATCAGCTGTGACAGAATCCCGGTGACGGTCCAGGTGAGCAGCGGCAATAACTCTAATGAAACAACACTCCAATGAGCAATCGAGCAGAAGTTTCATACATAAAAACAATACTGCTATCAGATAACAAACTCACCATGCAATCAAATCGGTAGGTTCAAAGATTTGGATGAATTTGTGATGAAGACGCCAACAGCAAGTCACAACCACAGTGGAAACAGGTGAGGATGTTCAAAGTGCCCGCTGCCGGCGGGGCTTTACGTAAGCTAGCAGAGTTTGGGGCAACACAGGAAGTGGGCCCGCAAAACTAAAAGTCCTTGACTAATTGTGGGTTACACAGATCATCAAACTAGACTGGTTTCCAACGACGCAAAAGCTAACCAAACTAGCAATGGGCTAATAGAACTAGCTGGACCCTCCTTCATAGCAACAACTTTCACACTGTCACTGACTGCCTAGCAACACTTAAGACCAAGGGTGTAAATCCCATCTCATTATTGGGGGGACCATAAACAGCAAAATGTCTTAAGAGCTTTTTTGGGGGAGGTCGGCAAAGTTACAGTGAAATGTAACGTAAAATGTGGTTTAAAAAGTTTTTAAATGACATTCAAGCTGCAGGACCAAAAATGACTAGTAATGCACATCAAACATGTTTTATTCTCAGTAAACAAACTATTGAGAAATAAAACTAAAATTCAAATGTTGCTTCTATACGAGTTTTGTTCAGAGTCAATAATCTAATCTCTGCTACCCCTTTACAAAAATTTAAGGTTCTAGATACAAAAGCTTTAATGAGTAACTGCTCTTAATAAAATTCCTCATAAACATTGATTTATTGAAATGGATCCCAATACAAGTTATGGACCATTTAACTTATAACTTGTTAAGTTGCTTTGTTTTTAGTTTTTTCCTGGGTGACGGAGAACCAACAAGTAGATAGAAATGAATATCTGGGGAGTATTATAACTTAAACGCAACATTTAAAGCACCAGGGTTGATATAGAAACATATTCAGATTTAATTTTGTGGTTTTAAAGGCTCTACATTGAAGACAGAGAGAAATAAAGCCATTACTTTCTTTTTTTTTTCTATCTCTTCTCGGCTCCCACACTCTGAGCTGGGTTCACTCAGCCTGAAGCTTTTAAATGCCGTCTACTAAAATCTGCAATGGCATTTTATTTTTATGAGTAAAGTCGTCAAAACAGGCAAAGAGATATAAAACCCTGAGCAGCAGAACTGCAAAAAAAGGAAGATTTATCAGCCTAAGCTGATGTAAAGCTTCATTTGAGCAGCAATGTGTGTGAGGGTGGACCAAACTGTACAGATGCAAGCCACATCGTGTACCGGACAATAAAAACGAGATGCTAATAGCAAAGTCTCAACAGATGTTTCTTTATGATGCTGACGGCCCCGAGTCGTGCTGCACAATGGTCCTACAATTTTTTCTCTATGATAAAAAGCAGGGGGAAAAATAATAGAAAACTAATGGCTGATAAATTGTGCCTCTGCTAGTGATGGATCTGTTTCTTCATTCTCCATGTTCAGGGTTCAATTAGAAATAGAAGACTCTCTCTCTCTTGCTCACAAATATAATTTGCATTGATCAATTGTCCTTGTTTCATTAAAACAGATATTGGGTATTTATGGATGCTTGCTAGAAAAAATGCCACATAAATCATAGTTTTTGGGTTTGAAGCATTTTGATCATCATCAGGGCTTCCCTCGGTGCATTATAAGCCTGGCGGGCTACCAGGCTGGGCGTTTATTTTAAAGGGGCAGTATCATGTAAAATAAACTTTTATGAGCTTTACATCATGCTACATTGTCATCATAAACATACCTGAAGTGTTGCTGTGATTCTTTCGTGTATGTTTGAGAAATCCTTTAATTGCCATGGCAACCACTCAGCTGTGCATAATGCCTGGGTGGACCTAGCTCCGCCTTCAAGATGCAGCTCCTCCCTGGAGTTGCAGTTTCCAGGCTTCTTCCTCACAAAGCAGCTTTCCCCCTCAATTCCCCCACTCGGCTCCTTCAGACTAGCCATCAGCAATTAGCAAACACCTGGTGGTACTGCACATCTGCTGAGCTCATTATAGGAGCTCCTTCTCAGTGAAACGCTGGCAAAAACCGTTAATGGAGGAGCCATGATGTGATAACTTCCTGAAGGCGGAGTTTTGGAAACAGCAGGAGTTTTTAAAGGGACAGAGGCCTAATTTCAAGATATCAAATTGTGTAGTCTAATATCTAGCTAGGTTTATAGTTGACGCAAGCTGTGCCGTCCCTGCCATTGGCCTTTGGCGTCTCAAGCTATTATTTCCAAATTATGATTCCTGCTCGTTTCTGAATTTTTGTAACTTTTAACATTTTTTGGCACAAAATCACAGTTGGCTGGTGGATTGTCCCAGCATCCCTCCCCCCAGATTTAGCAAGTTTTCCGAGGGAAAGCCTGATTACCTTAAGTTGACCACAAAATATGGCCATATGTTTGTTCCCTTCTAAAACGTTCCTTCCGAGTACAGCAGGAAGCCATGGAGGTGGAAGACGACTTCCTATAGTAAAACAGATGAGACTTTAAATATCGACATGGCTGAGTGTGTCTGATTAGTTTGAAAAGCGAAAACAAATGGTCCTGTCGCGCTGAACTCCATCGCAGATTTTAATATAATTAGGCAACGAAACGTTCCTCTCGGATAAATTCAGTATTACTTACATTTCTAGTCCCAAATCTTGTCAGAACCTGCACTGTCTTATTATGCCTTCTAATTGGTAAACACTTTTTGTGTAGAGTTTTAATTGTGCTTTTCTCTTTAGTATCAGCTTCTGCCTACAAATGCAAATCTGCTGCGTGCCGCAGTGTGGGAGGACATTGTCTGCTGTCAGGAGGATTTCATGCAAACTTTAAAAAAAGGTCAAGAGCTGAAAAGTGTAAACGAGTTCCATTTTTTCTCATTTAAAAGTTGAGTTGTTTGTGTAATTGTTTTAAAAGTCAGGGTTGAGTTGGCGGATGGTAAAGCTCGTCCACTTGACAAAAACAGAACCGGGGGTCGCTTGGAGGAATCAGAAAGTTCCTTGCATCATCGCCCAAGTCTGAGCACTGAACTCGGTTCATCTTTACTGCGGTGCTAACGCACAGAGCCGCTAAACCGCGACATTTCGCCTAATTAAAGCACACAGACACAATTAAAGTCACACAATAAAAAGGTCTTTGGTCAAAGAGCAGTTCGGGTGTGGCAGCTTTGATTGAAGTGGTTTGCACAACAGGATTCTGATTGCAGAGTCTGAGGAGGCGAAATTGAATTAGTTTAATTTACCTACTTTCTTTTCTTTAAAACTAATCTGACCTTTAAACATTAGGCTCAGAACTGGGCTGAACTGGTGTACACACTTTCAGACATGTGGCGTTTCTATTCAGCAGGAAATGGACCTGGAAGTCAGATCAGAAAGATTAAATTAAAAATGTAAACTGACCAATCAATGCCCCTACAGGCTTTTGCAGTAGAATTCAATTAAATTTATTTATTTGCAGTTTAAATAGTTTGCAGTTTGTAACTTTTAGAAAAATAGGTTTTTTTACATATTTGTTAAAATGGTTACTATGTCAGGACAGCATGGTATGAGACAGCTATTATTGCTGCATGAAGAAACGAGCCACTCCCAAACAAGATGAGGTTCTTAGCGCTGTCAATCACTCTCATGTAGACGCTGCTAACTGTGCTAATGGCTGAGCAACAACTCACCATTCCAGGAAACAGCCTCCTGGCTGTGATTGGTGGTGTCTTATACTGTTACAACATAATGACAGTTTTAACAAATACAAAAAAAAAATCATATTTTCCATAAAAGTTCCATACTGAACCTTTAAGAATTAATAGCATACACTTTAAGACATACGGCTTAAGCTAATTTATATTGTCTGTCTGTAGACGTGCTTTTAGTTACATAAAACAAAACAAACAAAGTCATGACTTTAAAGCCAGCCAGGCGCCAATTTCAGGTAGGGATATATGACATATCAGCATCAACATTGGTATCAGCCAATGTTAGTCGATTTTAAGAAATATCGGACAATTAAAGCTGGGGCGATATTAACAATCAATGTTTATTTCCACCTGATTGTGCTGTTAGTGTTTCAGAAAAAAATAGGCGAAAAGGTTTTGTTCTGTCATATATCAGTAAATACTGGTTATCGGAATAGAAGCAGCAATAGTATCGCACATTGATATCGGCCCAAATTTTTATATCGGTGCACTATTTTCAGGCAACAGGCTGTGGTTACCTTATGTCATTAGCCAATGTAAACAACTATAAACAGTACCTTAAATATTTTGTTTTTTGTTTTTTACATTTCATCAAATGTTTAAGAAAAAAAAAGTTTAATTGCAAAGATTTTTTACAGGTTTGAAATCGTCCTAAAACCAGATACTTCTGCCAGGTTCTAATTAATATCAATTGGTCAAATTGTCAGAGCAACACTGGAAACAGTTCAACAGTAGATCAGTTCAATGGATAATAAACCTTTGAAGTGAGAACTTCAAAAATATCAGCGTAGTAATCCAAATGACCTAACTATAGGCCAATTCTTTGAAGTGATATCAAAAGCGAGAAATTAAGCCATAAACTATAAATCCCAAAGTAAAGGGTTCACAGAAATACAGAGAAATAGAGTAAATTATTAATTAGATGTAGACATAAACTTTAGTGAAAACTTTAGGGGAATTTGACCTTGGTGGAAATTCTTTGGAGCAAGAAAAAAGAAAGGGTCATGAAAAAGGGAGACCATATTCAAAGATCAGAAGTGTCATCGAAGTGTGATGGCACACAGATAATTTCATCTAAGGCAAATGGCACATGCATTATAATTCCACGCTGTAACATTGACCTTGAGTAAGCTGGGCGGAGGGCGTTTCTGCTCATCCAGACAAATAAATAAATAAATCTGAGGAATGCTGTGAACGGACCGGGCAGAAATGAGATTTAATTACACAGAAAGAGCCATTCCTATAAAAGTTTGACATTTTACTAAAAGACAGTGCCTGAAAGTTATTGAAGTTATTTAAAATGCTGTGGATGTGGGTCACACTCGACACTCCCACAGCCACGGGTCAACAACAGAAAGAGCAGAAGGCGTAATATATGAGCAATCCACAGCCATGGGAGATTGAAGGATTTTTCAAGCACGCATGGAAGAATCAAAGTAACTCTATGAGGCAAGTTTCTGATGAAAAGCAGGCAGGACTAATAGAAACACTTCGGCTGAGAACAAAATGCTCCTAATGTTGCTAAATTAGAAATTATTTGCACCAACAAACATATCGTTCTGTCCAACTGTAGTGAAGATTTTCAGATTGAGTTCTTAGCAAAAGCAGTTAGCCGTTAACTAACTAGCCGTTAGCATCCAACACTCAATTGTGCTTTTAACAAGCTCTTTGTAATATGACCCTTTTCTTCAATGCATAAGGAAATTCCTATCAATAACTTCACAGAAGGACTTCAGTATTTATACATAATTTATTACACTCAAATCTAACGCTACCAGGGGCGGATCTAGAAAAATATCTATGGGGTGGCAAGAAGGGGGCACCCCATAGAGATATATGGGGTGCCACTTCCATTTTGCTTTTTCTCGCTCTGTGTGTCAGCATCACAAGTGGACCCGTTGCCATGGGAACCGACAGACAACAACTCAACGAGCAGATAGAGCAGAGGTTACCGATCAGTGGAATCAACACCAAAAAACAAACATTTCCCACACAAAAAAGTACACAAAAATCCCAAAACACAACATTTAGTCCGTTACATTATGTTACCAGGCTTGATGTCTATATTGTGATTTATAAGTTTTCGCCTGAACACAGCGGTGGTTGATTAGCTGATTTAAACAGCTGCTCTACTGATGACTTGGTGCGTGGGTGGTCCTGTTTTAGTGCTAACGGACCCAAAATACACTGAAATGCAGCATATGTTAAGGTTGCCGAAGTCAATAGCAGGCCAGCAACAGTTAGGCTAACATAACTAAACTCACTGCTCACTTTTCAATATTCAATTAAAACGTTTTCATCACCTGTTAAATGTGAAACCTTTGAACTTTATTTTCTACGGCTGCCATAAGGGTTGAATTAACTGCTAAACATTACGTCTTTTTTTCAGATTCTTTGCATGATTGTGGTATTTTCCTGACCACCGATATTCCTGATTCAGTGGAAAGCAATGGTGCATGTCAGGCTTACGATAAGTCAGGTAATGTCCAATGACAATGTCCTTGCAGCTTCTCTCGCACTTCCCGCTACTTAGCAATAGGTGTCAGGTTACATTGCGTTGCATTCAATGTTGTCAAACAAAAGAGATTCATGCGCATAGTGTCCGATTTGCCATGTCTATTTATTGAATTCATAGCCACCAGCTGGGGTGGCAAGGCTCTCATTTGGGGTGGCAACTGCCAGCGCCTGCCTCCCCAGTAGATCCGCCCCTGAACGCTGCCAAGTTTTCAAGAGTAATTAAGCTCACTTAGCTTAGTTAAGTTAAGCCAAGTTATCTCATCTAAGTTGAAAGCTAACTTTCAACCTAAGTTAATTTAACTTATTTAAGTTAATTTAGTCAACTTAAAAGCTCATTTTTAATTTTGCTAACTTTTAACATGGCAAGGTAAACTTAAGTTTAAGTTAAACTAAGTTAACTTAGCCAAGTTAAAAATTATCTTAGCTAAGTTAACTTAGCTTAACTTAAATGACATTTAGTTTAGGCATAGGAGTTAGACAGTGTAGGCTAATAAATCTGGAAGTAATAATGTATTTGTAGGTGGGCAGGTGGGTGGCTGGATGGATAAACTAAGTAAATGTCCAGCCAACCTTCACTTCTACATTGTAATCTTTGCTTTTAGCACTCACCCAATAGATTGTCCTTGACACTCACTAGCATCTTTTCAATGCTTTTCTAAAAGCCACTCTAAAATGACGAAATCAGACTTAAAATGGGTCTAATACTATGCAGATGCAGGAAAAGCATAATTATTGTCACATTTCTCATAAATGTATGGATATATAGAATAATGTCTGCATGAAATTACAAATTATATCCTTTAATTGTCTTGGTGGGGATTGCCTTCTTTAATAAAGCAGGTTGGTGCCAACATTAGACATCCTGCCTGTGTCTAATGTTACATTGCAGAAGAGCTGAAATTGTCTTTGTTGTATTGTTTTCTGTGGTGGCAAAGTAACAAGATAATTAATGTTTCTGGCAAACAGTGGGTGGGAATGTAATCTTCAATTTCTCTGCACAGTGACTGAAATTACTTTGTCAGTGCTTTAAATGCTATAACATAGCTAGAAATTGAAATTGAAATTTTATTTTATTTTTTTTTTACCAAATATGGAGCACATCAACTTTTCAAAGGACAAGATTAAAACCTGCTCTGGATTGTGATAAACTTATGGTTTTATAACTAATGTCTTGAATTATTTTCTTATGTAGGTTAATATTCTTAAACTAAAGTTTGGAGGTTTTTAATAATGTGAGATGGAAAGTGGTGAAGTAAATTAGCTTAGTTTAACTTAGAGGACTGAGAAATGCTTTCCAAATGTTAAAAGCAAAAAGATCCCACTGTCTGGTTAAGGTACACGAACTAAACCCGTTACATTTACAACCTGCTCACATCAACAGGAAACATAAAACATTTAGGTCCAGCAAATTTTATTTTTTTTTGCTACCTCTTCAACTGTTACCTAGCAACTGCAAGTTGATAGTAAGACTCCTGAAAGTTGTTGCTTCAGGCTGTTGTTCAGCTTGAACATTTGCAGCACAAAATTTCTATATGCGAATCTTAAGTTTGGATTTCCTCATTTATGACCAGATATAGCACACCAAAAGCATTCTTGCTTGTGTTGATTTATTATATGAAAACAATATACTCAATATTATATATATATATTTCATTGCCACAGGTGAATTGCAAACTTCACAGTATAATAAATCAGTGGTAATGAAATGAAATGAAATAAGTAAGTGTCACAACCTTGCCTGAAAAATATGTTAGTTTTCGTTTCTGATATTGGGTCTCTTCACGACTGAACACACAAACGCACTGGTGCTGTTTTATGGGCTTCCAAAAGTAAATTATTTGTACACTTTACAGTTTCTTGGCTCTGGATATGAATGAAAACACAGAGTCAGTGTTGGGCACGTTTCAAAATATCAAGCAAATAAAGTCAGAGCAAGAGGAAAGTTTAAGACAAAGATGTTGTAGCACAACTCTCCACGCAGCTGTTCACAGCACACACCATTTCCCGTAAGCCTCATCAAGCTAGCACTTAAGATACGTCACAGCCAAACATTAGCGATACAGTAAAATCAGATCCAATTATTTAAAACTTCAACAGGAAGCAATTGTTTCTCAATAGCAGGGGCAAAGCTGAGAGCAAGAGGCTAGTTTTTTTGTTTTTTTTTAACCAAATGTAGGTTTGTTACGTTGACAAAAATCCTTTTCGTTGGGCTAGCTTGCTAGCTAACGCATGTTTATAGACTACAAGCTCTTACGAAACCTCCCACACTTTTAAAATTATTATTATTTTAGTATTCTGGAAGGAGAAAACACACTGGCTGACAAAATATGAATGACCTGCCGGCAAAATTAAAATACCATCACAGGCTAACTGCTAACCGCTATTGATGCTAAAACTGGTATCTGCTTCCTATACGAACTAACTACTCACACTTTACCTTATAAAAGGTGTTTTAAAACAATTTAAAAACAATTAAAACAACAATTTTTTTTAAACAGAAAAGTGAATTTGTCCAAAATACAGCATAGATCGTAACTTAACTTGTTGTGAGCCTGATACCATGTTCCATCTCCTTACACTAATAATCAAGTTTGGTTAACATTTTCAAGTGTTACTGCATACACCTTTACGCCTTGAATTATTTGATTTAAATGGGAAATGTTGCTATTGAAACTGGTTTTTGTTTTTTGGGGTTTTTTTAACCTGCAATCACTATAAAGCCAATGTTTTCAGTTCCACCTGTAGACGACACGATTCAAAGTATTTTGCATGCACAGAATTAATAAATAGCCTTTCTAAAACGAAACAGTAAATTTTGCATTAATTATGTAAGATAATGAATCTATTTAAATGAATCACTAACTCAGATGGCTTTCCTGCGGTGGGTGAGCCATGTTGCTGCCTCTCGCTAACCTACAGAGTGTGCTTTATTTTAGTTCTGTCCTACAGCTGAAAACTTCCACTCCAATCCTGCTCAATAACCCTCAAAGCACATTTTTACCAGATGAAAGTAGCCTGAGAGCTCACACTAGCACGGCCACAAATGCAAAGACTTACATTTCCTTCGTTTGTATTCCAGCCAAAAAAAAATAAAAAAGGGTTGGAACTGAAACCTCTTTTAGTTGAGAGTCCGATGTGAAATAGATCCAGGTTGGAAAACACAGCAACCAGAAAACACAGCCAGAAGGCTGTCTGTAGTTTACCTATGTTATTAGAGTTTAAAGGCAAGTGGAAATTGGTGCCAACCAGTAAGAGTCTGATTGCTTCTTCCTTTATGTATTTTGTTTCCTCATTGTTCTGAAGAAGGTGGAAACATTTCCATAACTTAATTTGATTGTATTAGAGAGGCGGTCAGTACTTTACTTCTAGTTTGCATTTGTGCTGCTGTTTACTGCTGTCAGTGTTTGTTTCCAGCAGAAATGCCACTTGTGGTATTTTCACTCCTTCTAAACTTTAGTTTTTGCAAGTCCTTGAATGACCTTGTTTTATTTTCATCCATTTTTCTACCTGCCTCCTGCCTGCATTTGGGTCTAGACCTTAAAAATGTCATGAGAAAAACAGTTTTTATTAAATTTTTTCATCTTTTCTTTAAAAGTGCCAGAATTAATAGTTGGGCTTTAATATATTACATGTTATCTTCTTTGTGAAAAGACTTCTAAAAGTACCATTGTGGCTGGCAATAACATTCTGTTATTCGTCTTTGAAGATTGGATTAAAGTAGAACCTATAAAAGGTGAGTTTACAAAAAGCTAGCTGCGCTGACTTCTAGGTAAAATCTAATTAAAAATGAGAGTTAAACAAAATTCTGAAAACAATAACTACAGTATTCAGATGTACGAAAAATGCAAATTCAAACAAAAAGCCAAGGAGGCATAAAGGGAAAAAAGGGAAACAGAAGCTACAGTGATCATGCAGGATGGAGAAAGATGGAGAGAGGAAATGAAAAGTGACAAAGAAAAACGAAGAAATGAAGAAGTCTGTTTAATGACACTTTATTACATTTTGATGCGCTCCTTAATCTGCAGCTGCAGAAAAGGCCTGATTAATTGATCTTCCCTGAAGTAGTGACTGAATTTGGCTCTGATGTGTTTACATAACGTTCAGCCATGACAGATGCTTCATCTGCATGCATCGAATCAAACATTTCAACATGACAAGCTAACAGTGGTGCTGTTACACAGCTCCTCTCTAACTCATTTCATCTCTAACCACAGGACTGTTATTTAAAGCTGCATTATGTAACCTTTACAAAAAAGGTTGTTTTTTTTTTTTTGCATATTTGTTGAAACTGTCACCATGATATGTATTTTATGAGACAGATAATCTATGTTAAAAAATGTATAAAATGCAAGCGCCCCTTCCTTCTCCCAGTGTGAACTAAAAACAGCCAATCAGAGCCAGGGGGCGGGTCTTAGCGTTGTCAATCACTCTCTGTGTAAAGATTGCTGACTTTCAACTGGATGTTTGAGAATATTCAGCATGGCCCTGCTTTTCTGTTTGGCTATATTCATGAAAACATTATGAATGTAGCTGCACAGTCACTGCTACTATTAGTAATAATTAAGATGAAAAACATTTTTGTTGATTGCTTCTCTTAGGGAAATATCTTCAGGCCTATAACAAAATTTGTGCATATTTTTAACAGATTTGAGCAAAGCTGTGAAAACACTGATCATTTTCATCCGGGTCCGTACCGGGTCCACGGTCATTCTGTCCCACATTAGCAGCTCTCCACATGAAAGAAACCAAATATGTGTTTATAACTGTGAAAAGGAAAATCTGACTTTTATCCAGTTATTCCCTTATAAAAATCATTAAAAGATAATTGTAGCTAAGATCTGTATGAGCCTGCAGAGGTCTAATGGGCTGAAAGCAGCTAATTCAATCACAGAAGCATCGATATCTCCAAAACCTGAGAGCAGAGAGTTTGTACAGGAGAGCAGGAGAGATGAGTCAGCCTCATTAAATATTCATGACACGCCCAGAAACAGCAATTAAAACTGTTAATTACAAAGGAAAAGGAAGTTATTCTGAACTCTGCAGCAGATGAGATTATAATTTGGAACGGAGCTGAACATAAAGGAAATCAATGTCTTCTTTCAGTCTAGCTATTTATTGGTAGGCAGCATTTTAACCTGGATCCAGTCGAAATAATTCAGTGATGTATTAGTAGAATTTCTTTCTCTGGGTCACGAATATATGAACCCACAGCTCAGCCCAAGGAGACTGGTTTATAATTTCACAAGTTACTCCTTCTAAGAAATCTGTGTCACAGACTGGAATACAAAATCCTTCATACTTTAATGAATCCGACTTTAATATTGATCAGTATTCACTTTAATTTTTAATTCATATTTCCCTGTGGTTTCTGGTTTTTCTCCCAGCTTTCACCTCAACAGAGACTAAATGTGTGATTTGACTCTGCAGTTCTTTAAAAGTCCATTACTGATTTTAATGTGTGATATTAAATTTTAACATGATCTCAACCAAGACTCATGATCGCTCTGTAGGTAGTTCAAAATTAATTTTTCTCTATTGTTATATTTTTTACTTTTGTATGTTCCCACCCTAAATTTTCTTGTCTTTTATCGTAAGTCGGAAAAATATAAATGTTTTCCGCCACGGCAGAGAAAATCTGAACTTGGGTTTAGTTTCACTTTATGCAGATGATCTAATGCTTTATGTTAAAAACCCCAAAATGTATTTACTGTTTGCTGCCTTTATCTAGTTTGGTTGCTTCTCACGTAATGAAGCAAACTTGCATAAATAGGAATATTTTCTTTTAAATGAAGGCGTGTATAAACCTTCCCAAGTTCGCCTAATTACGTATTTCTCTTCTAAAAGTAACTCCAAATAAGTTGTAGAAATCCAGACTATTCAGAGATTTGCTCGTAGAGAAAATTTTAAATATTCAAAAGCAAATAAAACTTGACCTTATTGGGGATTTTTTGGCTAACATTCATCCTTTGTTTTAAATTCTTGGACAGCTGCTGCAGCCCTGTTATCCGTTCCCCTTATTTCTACTGTCTCTTCTGTAGTCTGGACAGATCAAACATAAAAATAAAAAAAGACACACAACTTCAGTTTTCCCTCCGGTAACATCACTTTTAAATGTTAGCCAATTTGTCCTCCTCAATCCTTTCTTTGTGTCTTATCCTCTGGTGGTCAACAAGCTCTTCGGTTTGACCTTTAAAGAAAAGAGAAACTCTTCTCGATCAATAACTGCCAATAACGATTGCTGGGGCCAATAGACACGGCCAACTGAGCTGACAGACTGGATCAAGGGGAGGAAATTCTGGTCCCCGACGGCCAGACTCTGCTCCTACACGGCCGAATCACATTTAAAGAGGCAGTATAATGTGATTTCCAGGAACATAGTGCCATTTTATAGAACGATCACGTCACCATGTCACTTTTGCATGCCGTACATGTCAAATATGACTTTGTAATTTTACAGACTGCAATTGGGCCTCTCTCCCTTTGTTGCCTTCAAGAAGTCCCCACAGCATCGCTCCTCTATTAGCCTTTAAGAAACGTTTTTACCAGTGTTTCACTGAGAAGTACGTAGCTGATATGATGAGCTCAAAGATCCGACCACCTGAGTAATGTTAGTATGAAGTATCGGTACTCTTGGCTGAATAAGATGTCTGGACACTCTATCCACTGTGAGAAGCTTCACTGAATGAACAAAACCAGTTTTAGCCAAAAATACACCAAACACATTTACAGTTTGTTAAAGTGAAACCTCTTGTTTCTACACAAGCTTTGTTATTCTCATGTAATTTTCTATCTGCTGAGCCTGTTGGAGGGAACCTGAGACCTATAAAGACAAAGTAAGTCTGACAAAAACACCTGCTACTCCAAGAGCGTAGCAAAAAAAAGCCAGCTTCACTTCACCGTGTAGCTTTTACGTTGACTCTGTAACACTGGTGAGAAATCGTTACTTTGTACCGACATGCAATAAAAACATGTCTGCTGTATCTTCAACATAAAAACTAAGCTTAGCAAGTTTCCACATGCCATATCTTACATGTACTATTAAAAGATCATTTTAAATATCTCTAGATTTTCAGTAGAACGATGCACAGTTACCACACGTTACATCTGGGGATCCAGTTGTGAGAGGAAGTGTGAGTATGTGATGAAAACCCAAAATGTGCACGGAGACAGCATGCTAATTTCATGCAGACTGAGCCTCGCGTGGGATTTGAACCCAGGATCTTCTTGCTGCAAGGCATCAGTGCTAACCAACGCAACATCATGCAGCAAAATGCCATAAACTGCAGCATGACTTGAAGAAATGTTCAAGTTATTAAACATTAATTCTGCCAAAAGAAGAAAACATTGATTTTCCCTCTTTGAGAAAGAAGTGTCTACCTTATTTATTTATTTTTTAAAACTTAAAAAGTAGGCTTATTATTGCTATTCCCAAACTCCACTAGCTCCATATAAAAGGGGAAGGTGAGCTCAGTTTTTGGTTTGATCTTTGAGAAAGAAAAAATAACTTTCATATTTTGGTAAGTTCTCCAAAGGGGGAAAAACAGATCGAACTAAAAGTACGCTCCGCTGTAATTCTCCGCTCCTGGTCTAAACCAGAGGGGAGCGATGTTTTCCTCGTTCCTGCCGATGCATCAGCAGACGCTAAGAACACTCCCAACATCACTGAATGTCCTTGAGAAAAACATTAACATTTTCTTTTTCACACAAGAAACCGAAGGAAAAAAAATATGATTTGCAGATACGATTTCTGGGATTTCCTTGATCCTGTCTCATAATTTAGTGTAGCTTTTTTGTTATAAGTTAAAGAAAAGTTGATGTTCAAGCCAATATAGATGAGAGCAGGTGTAGAAAGCAAACACACACTGAAGGTAACAAGCTGTTTCTACAAGGTTATTTCTATGGTCCAAGGTACAGACAAGGTATTTATAATATCATTTATCTTGTACAATTTATTGTGAACATTTATTATAATGATAAGAATCCTGATTTATCATTGTAGCTCTAAATGTCAAATAATGACATTGTTGGAAATGTTATTTTTTACTATTTTACTATCAATAAAGTTAAACAGCTAAACAGCTATTTAAAAAAGACGCAATTGATCATTTCAAATAATAATTTTTATCATCGTAAACAGACGAACAAAATATTACAATTAAACTGCAAGGAGAGTTTCTGCACATTTCAACACAACAACTTTAAGACCTTTAAAGACATTTTTAAGACCACCATGAATAAATTTAAGACTTATATCGTCAAAGAAACATATAAACTTTGTCCAGCCAACTGGCAATAAATTTCCACTAATGCAAAAAAGCTAGCTGGTTAGTTAGCACTAGCCAAGGTACCCAATTAAAAAAGTCTTCTGAGAAAAAAAAAAATATATATATATATATAATATATAATATATAATATATGATTAAGTAATCATGCCAAGAGTAAATTTAAGACCTGTGATTGACATATTAAGAACCAAGTTAGTTTAAAAAAATTTAATATATTTAGCACATTTTCAGGCCTTATATTTAGTTACACAAATTTTAGACTTTTTAAGTCCATATCACGCTCCCCTGGCAGTAAAGTAACACATCTCTTCACTTACTGTTCCTGCAGGAGGAAGTCCACGTTCTCTGAGGAAATCTGGCCGGTTACAGGATGACAGAACGACGTGCTCCTTTGGTTATGACTGAAGAGACACAAGAGAGACAGAGAAAAAAGAGATGAAATTAGCAAACCCCTGAGGCACTGTAAACACTGAAGGCATCCTGCTATATTTGTACCCCCAACAATTAGAACCCTTTGTCAATCTCTCCACCCTGACGGGCCTTGGACCAGGACTTTTCCCAGCCCAGTGTAGAATGTGAGGCGGTCGACTACAGACCCCCTCTCTGCCCCTCTCCCAGAGACCCGTCCCGCCCGCCCTGTGAGGCGCAAAGTGTTGGGCTCAGCACAAACGGCGGAGCGTTCAGACTCATTCAAAAGCCTCAACCAACTGGACTGAGTAAACAACACCAAGTCGTGCAGATGGACTCTGTGTGTGTGTGCGTGAACATCTGAGTGTATCAACTTGAATTACTGAATAGAAGTTAAAAAAAAAAATTTAAAAAGAGAAAGCATCAGCTTGTCTGTTTCAATTATAGCTCCATGCGTTTTGGCTCTTAAATCGCGCTAGCAGCATTAGAGCTGTTTGGTTGTCACCAACAGAGCCACAGACCTAATAATGAGAAGCAGTGCGCCCACTCAGCGAAAACAAACTGGTGAAAGGTTTAGAACCAGTTTAGGCTCTGCTAGCAGTCAACAGAGAGCGCCGCTCATGCCGTAGCGAGTCACGTTCGATTTAGCGGAAGAACGAAGCCAACGGCGGAGCGCGGGATTTTCCCAGGAGAGCCGAAGAGCATCCCATAACAGGGACGCACAGTGACACCATTAGCTCCCAGGCTAACAGCAGCCTGTCACACACAGGAAGAACACACAACCTGTTAGACCGTCTGCTCAGCTTGTACTGCCTCAGCAGCAGGTGGTTGAGGTTTACCCAAAAGTCTTCAAACCTCTTAAATGGTTTTATTTTAGCCATTTATGTTAGTTTTCATCTCTAGTGCTTCAAGGTACAATCAATATTAATACAACATATTACAGTGCAGCTTAAGATTCAACTTAGCAGAGAATAATAATAATGACAAATGTTAAGTGTTTATGTAAAAGAAGCACATCAAATTTCAAAATTAAAAAGAATCAAAAGCCGTGAAGCATAAAAGTTCACAATACACATAAAAAAATAAGAATCACATGACTGATTTGCGCCGATATCGTATCAGGTCAAAACTGGTATCAGCCAATACTCGAAGGTGCGATATTGGTATCATATCGGAAATGAAAAAGTTTTATCTGGACGGCCCTAATCCCTGGCTCCAGCCCAGTAATAGAATATGGAGAAGATGTGAAGAGAAATTTTTAAGACTTGCAACAGAATCATAATTAAAACTTTAATCAGAACTTGAACTGGATCGTTCTAATACATGAAAATGCTCAAAAGAATAATTTCATTCTTATCTGATCAACACTACAGTCTATAATACCATGACTTGTGGAAAACCTACAAATCAAACTTCTGTCAAAAATGGCTTCTTCTTGCCACTCTTCCATAGAGGAGGCCAGATTTTTTTGCATATCTGACAGTTTCCCCATCGACAGACTGTCCCATGTTCTCTGGAATGAAATAAAATACATATCAAAGTTTTGGTCCCGTCAATTAGCACTTACTTTAAAACCCGACGGCTCAAATGTTCCTGGCTGTTCTCGGCAGTCAGGCCAATTATCCACCAGCATAAATCTTAACTGCAGCAGCAGGTTATGTGTTTGAACTTAATCATTAGTGACATAATTTCACCATCTAGAGGTCTGGCCCTGTTCCCATTTACACACGTATGTTTAAAAACCAGTTGTAAAAACTGTTGACAGAACAGCCTGACGAGCAGCAAAGCGTTACGGCGAATCAACACCGGAGGAATCATGACTCACGACGGCTTTGCTACAGGAGGAGTGTGTAATAAAACGAAACAACCAGAGCGTGCGTACGCTGCCACGGTTCACAGGGGAATATGCTCTGTCTTGTACCATAACAGGAATCACAGCCACAAAAGTCAGATGGCGGTTTATTAATTACCTGAACAGGAGACAGGATTAGAATCAATCAGCTTTGGCTTGAAAGGAATAACAAATTAAGCCGACGGGCCTCAGAGTGGTGAGTTCTGACTGATTCGCTCCCCCAGGCGGAGCTGCAATGATTCCCACAGCTGCAGAGTGTGGTGTACATTATATTGACTGACAATTCCAGTCAAAATAATTCCAGATATTGACTGGAACTGATATTATCAATAAGTCTTGCACATATTTGCAATGGAAACTCAGCTACTGGTGCGGTTCAAGTGCATGAGATCACTGGGCGGACTGAAAATCGCTCCAAAAGCAGGAAATGGACTGTAACGCTGGGCATTCTGGGTAAATATAACCAAAACAAGCATGAGAGTTTAGCGCTAGCGGAAGAAACCGCTCCAGGTATTTTGCCAAAGTACAAAGAGAAATCCTACAACCATTAAAATCTGACCCCACTACATTTATGTTTGCATTTTACGAAGAAGAAAGTTGCCGCTCAGCGTCTTCTTCAGAGGTTTTAATGTTGCTTCCTTCAGTGGTTCTTGGTGCAGCGCCACCACAGGCGGGGAGGGGAACACAGTTTAGTGTGAAAGAGAAACGCACCAGCTGGAAATGTAACAAACGTTTCAACTCTGTTTCCTAATCAAACCAAGAAATAAATTAAGAGGTGAATATTTCTTCAAAGACCTGTACAAAGGTACACTGACTTTAATCAAGCAGTAAGTTGAGACTTCTTTACCTAATCCTAAATGACTCAGTAACAGTCCCGGTACCAGTATTGGGATATTCTTTTTTTTTTTTTTCCCCTCCAGGGGGTCTTTTTATGGGCTCTAGTGTCCATTATATGACAGTAGGCTGACAGGAAAGGGGGGAAGACATGCGGCAAATGTCAGTCGGGTCCGGGAATCGAACAAGCGACGGCCGCGTCGAGGACTGAAGGCCTCCAAATGTGGGTCACGCTATCCCGTACGCCACCACAGCACGCCCTGTATTGGGATATTCTTAACAATGAATACCATTCGATTCATTCCATTGTACATCGTAAATATCAGTTAGATTTAGCGGTGATGACAGATGTGATACATTCATTTACACCCCGATGTCAGAACTAATAGATGGATTCGAAATTCACAGAGATCTCACAAAATTAAAAGCTATGTGTCAAAGCCATTAAATCTGCTCGCCGGTCCGTAAACAGATAAAGAGGAATCCATCATCGCTGATATCAAGCTCACTCCAAATCCTCTCCGTTAACGCAGCAGTAAATCCAGATATCGATCTTGCACATTTGCACACAGGCCTGTTTGTTTGTGAGCCCAGTGTGGTAACTGTTCCCTTAGGAAGCTGATAAAGCTCATGTCAGATTGCTCACTGTGAATGGGAACAGTGCGTAAGGTTTCCTAAGAGGCTGTGATTTCATTCTGCAGTGAGGTTTGAAATAGTCCACGACGTTATAGATGTGACAGCATCATTTTCAGGGGAACAGAGGCGATGACAACCTCCGGTGTAATGAAAACAGGCTGAAACCAATGCTGGAAGCGTCACCCGGTGGGGCTCTCAGCCGCACAATTTATCACTGGAAATGAAAGAGATGTTCACAATGTACCTTCCATCCCGTGTCCTTTAGCTGGTTATGGCATAAAAACATCCATGATTAAATCTTTCCCCGTTTCTTTTGTCGGTTGCTGAATTTGACGTGAAAGAGCTTCGAGAACTGTGAAAACCAGGAAGTGTGAAGGTGGGACTGGTTGCTTTCAGTTGGGTCCATGGAGCGCTAGCAAACTCCACCTTACAACTGACTTTGATGGGCCTGTTAGTGCAAAGACACTTAATTTTTAGTCTACTCTGCATCCCCAGAAGCAAACATTGAGAAGTAGAATTCAATCTTTATGCTTCAATATATGGAACAAACTTCCAGAAAACTGCAAAACAGCTGAAACACTGAGTTCCTTTAAATCAAGGTTAAAAATCCATCTGTCTAGAGTTGCTTTCAACCCATAATCACTGCTACATTAACCAACATGTTTGATGTATATTGATAATTTTGATGAAGGCATTTGACAAAATGTAATGTCTGTTACTGGCTTCTCAATTGGTGACTGTTTGGTGTTTTCATTTTTGCATCTAAAGTACTCTGAACAGCCATTTTTGATGAAATTCTGTACAAGTCTCTACAAATAAACTTGACTTTAAAAACAAAAAATCTATGAAAGTTTCAGGATATTGAACTATTTCCCCCAAATGGGCTATACATAAAAACCTGAACTGAATTCAGATCAAGAGTATCGTCACAATTCCACACATACAGACAACAGCGTAATCAGAAGTAATGTTTACAGAGCAATTTATTTCGCAACATTGGCAGGATTTCAGCAGGTCTGTTAATCCTGCTTTCAGCTGCAGCCGACAGCTGCTCTCAGTTTGGCACAATGACAATGTGCATCAACCTCTGCATTTAAAACGGTTACTTTTAATTTCACAGCACCCTAAAGCATTATGGACACTTAATCTATGAGCCAATGATTTGAGTCAATTATTATAATACAAACACATTTCTAACACTTTATAAGCGGTAAAAAATAAGCTTTTAATGCTAATATTGGCTAGAAAATCAAAAATATGTTTAATATGTTTATTTCCCACAAGCATTACGGATAGTAACTTAAAAGGGTGGAATCTACTTATATGTTGAAAATATGGAGGAGCAAATTGACATGCTGTAAGCTGTTACTAAAACTATACGGCATAATGAGCCTTCCTGATGAACGGCCTTAATTATTTATACGAGCAGCAGAGGCCACACATCTGAGTGAAATGAGGCTGCTCTTGAGTAAAATGGGATCTTGTCTTTCTTTAGCATTTGGAGCAGCTGGCAGTCTCTGGGGATATTCCTAAATCGTAAATATATCCCACTTTGACTCAAAGTTTTCCAACAAGATACAATAATTTTTTTTAATCTAGCATGTACCATGACAGATTAGGTTAAAAAAAATGTGAAAACTGCAACTAACAGACACCTGTCTGTGCGCAGTTCATATTTTGCAAATTTCGCTTAATGTTGTTTATTGGGGATTGCAACTCCAGATTAGACATGGATAACTGAACTATTTTTCTGTAGCACGTATATAGTATTAAAAAGAAAACTACGCCTGGGAAGCTAATATAACTAGCCGCAATGCTACTTGACTTGAATTGGTTGGTGTTTGCAAAGCAGCCAATCCAGGAGTGCAATCTATTTTTCTTGCTGTCCCCATAAGAGCAGAAATAGGAAAGACTGTTAGCTTTTATAGTAGTGGTAAGATAGTTTCATTTAATAAATACTGAGGGACATTTGGGGCTAATGTCCCCCCAAAAAAACAACAACATCTATTGCAAAGGACCCAGGATCAATGCTAACAGAAAATACGTCCGATAGAATTTTGATAATTTCAGTGAACTCTGATCCAGAACCATCTGGCATTCTGGGGAGTATAGACAAAGGAAAGGCTTTAGCCCCAAAAGTCTGGCTTGAAAATACTCACTTGCTCTTTGGCTAGCTGGTAACAACTTGTTATCACACATGTGCAGCAGCAGTTTCATGTTGTCATCAACAAACTCCTTGGAGGTCCACTTGGTCTCGAGGCGGTCGTCCACTGAACCCTTCCTCTCAAAGATACATTTTTATGGGCGTGCTGTGGTGGCGTGGGGGACAGCGCGACCCACATCTGGAGGCCTTGAGTCCTTGATGCGGCCTTCGTGGGTTTGATTCCCGGACCCGGCGACATTTGCCGCCTGTCTTCCCCCCTCTCCATCCCCCTGTCAGCCTACTTATGTATAAAGGGACACTAGAGCCCACAAAAAGACCCCCTGGGGAGGAGAAAAAATAAATAAATTTTTATGACCGCGGACGCGAGCCGATTACGTTGAAAGTCGCATGGATGTGACCATGTGACTGCTGTTCCCTGACACAACTGTCAGGGAACAGCAGTCTCCATCCAGCCCTGATGGAGAAGAAATGCCCAAGTTCCTCACCAGCTTCCTATTATCCTTTTGGATTGTTGGAAATGAAGGAATATGTACAGAGAAATGTAGGAAATTGGTACACTTGACTATGACAACTCAGCCGTCTGCAGACAATGGACGATGCACAGAATACAAACAGTACGCCTTAACCTGTTGCAGCAAATGAGTACATGCTCAAGAGGAAACTCCGGATCAAAGAGGAATGGTCATGTTAGTAGTTTGGCAGTATTTTGTGTTTTTAAAACAAAGAGCTTAATAATCATCGATATCAACTGATATGTAATACTTATATTGTGATACGCATCGCCCCGCCCCAGGACACGGACTCAGAGATGAAGCCCAGACCCAAAGAAACACCTTCATGTTCCTGCAGGTGTAGCTGATTGGTAAATCAACCTGATGTTAAACAGTTTTGCATGTTAAGACTTTCCTGCTCTCCGCTTTAATGCAACTTAAAACAAAGTTTATTTTTCTAACCATCTGATTCAATATGGATGTAAACACAAAAATCTGGAAGTCTACCCTTGAAGATCAACATTAAAACTGGTTTTATAAAAAAAAAAAAGTCAGACTTCAGACATGGTGACTCATCCTAGTGTTGTCATATCATCCTTTCACAATGAGACTCACCCACGGTGGTGATATGAGCTTCATAAGACCATATCAAACAAGGAGATATAAAATCGATGAGCCATGGCATTTAAATTTGAACCAATCACAGACAACCAAACAGGCTGTTTAGACAAAATGACTCATTAGGCTGTGATCAGGAGGGAAGGCACTTATCCACAGTTTCCTTCATGCAGCTTTAAAACTGTTTGTCTACTATTTTTATTGAACTTTATTTATCAGATAAGCTCCCCTGTGGAGGTGGCAGACTCAGTAAAAGTCAAGCTTAGCATCAGGGAATCCCACTGAGCCTTCTTCTCACTACGCGGTCTTGACCACTGTCAGCTCAAGCAATAACCCGTTGACCCCGTAGACGTCCAGATGACATTTATGAGAGACGGGCTGTACAGGTTTGGAGTTTTAAAAACACCCACAGCTTAAAGGAGCAGCATTATGTGATTTCCAGCCACATCGTGCAACTTTATAGCCAGATCAAGTAACTATGTGACCTTAAGTTATTGTAAAAATACTATTTAACAAATATGATTTAAAATAAATTTGACTTTGAACACCTTGGAGCACTGTCTCTTTAAGAAGCTCCTGGTCGGGGCGTGCTGTGGTGGCGTAGGGGATAGCGCAACCCACATATGGAGGCCTTGAGTCCTCGACGCAGCCGTCGCGGGTTCGATTCCCGGCCCCGGCTGACATTTGCTGCAAGTCTTCCCTCCTCTCCTTCCCCCTTTCCTGTCAGCCTACTGTCATATGAGGGACACTAGAACCCACAAAAAGGACCCCTAGTGGAAAAAAAAAAAAAGTAAGAAGCTCCTGGTTTTTCTCAAGCTCCGCCTTCAGGAAGTCATCACAACGTTGCGTCTCTATTAACCCCTTAATGTTTTAAAAAGTCAATTTTAGATGATATTGCCCATTTATGTCTTTTTTTTCTCATATAAAAAAATACACTCGTCTTACAAACAAGATATCTATATAATTCAGAAATGTGCCTCTTACAACAAAAATTTGGCATTAAAAAGAAAAACTATATTTTACTTTTGAAATAATTCAGGATGTATTCTAGGATCATGAAACTGACAGTAAACCAAATATAGACCAAAATTATAATTAGGTCTCAAGACAAAATTATTACAATCCATTCAATTCTGCCATATTTTTGACCGCTGAAATCCACCAATTAGCCTCAACGTAACGACCGTCTGCCTATCAAAACTCTCTCTACTGCAGCCTAAACACCTGCAAACCGTCAAGCTGTGGACTCCAATTGATCCCTGAAGTTGTGCTGAGGTGTGTGTCACTAATTGTTTCTCATGGGATGGTTAGAAAATCTGGGGCAGGTCAACGCCTCACGTGTGCTTTTGGGCTCCTCCAACCACTGCTGACCTTTGTGGCAGGGCGCATTGTCCTGCTGAAAGCTATCAGGGATTACAGTTTCTGTTTTCAGGAGAGGTTGTACATGGTCTGCAACAATGGTAAGGTAGGAGGGACGTGTTCAAACTAACGTCTGCATGAATGGAAGGACCTGACATTTCCCAAAAATATCCCACTGCCCCCACCAGTTTACCTTCTTCGATCGTACTTTGTTGCGGTGTGTATTTGTTACCGGAAAAATAACCTAACCACATCCGTTTAATCTCTTTGCTCCATAGTCCGACAATTGGTTTCTGATGCTCACATACCCGTTGTTGTTGTTTTTCGGCAGTGGACAGAGGTCACCCTGACTGGCCTGAAGCTTTGAAGCTTCATCAACAACTTGTTTGTTTTGACACCTTTTCCTGAAGAGCTAGCCTGGTAAAAAACAAAAACAAAAAAAAAATAGCCTGCTTTTCTACAATTTGCTTCGTTCCGGACACTCGGCTACTGCTTCCTGGAGGCGTGGACTCTAATGAAGTTTTAAACTTTATCCAAACTTTTGGCCATGATGTATGCAATGCGCCAATTAAACAATATGAATAGACCAGAAATTGCCCAGCCTGTAAACAACAAATCCTCCACTGCAAAGAGAGAAGAGCTGAGCCGAACAAGATGGTTGCTAATGTTAATTCAATATTTGGAAGCGCGGCTAACAGACTGAACGGCTTCGTTCACTTCCTCCTCTGCTGCTGCTAAAACTACAGGAAGGGTACAATTCTAAAACGGCACAGAAAATTGCAGTGATCATTCACAACTTTTTCTGTTCACAGATTGGTAGCTGGATTTCTACCCTCTCATTTATTCCTTGCAGCACTTTTCTGGGCTCAAAGCATCAGCGACCGGCACTATTGGGGCGCTACTGGGAAACGAGAGCGATGACGGCGCTAAAAGTGGAGCATTTTTCAACTTTCTTGTGTCGCGTCGCTAGGCCATGTGTGCATGTCTACGAGCTCTAAATTTCAGATGTGTGAATTTCACCGGTCGCTTGACTGGAGTAAGACAAGAGATTGTTGCAAGTTCCACAGAAAACTAATGGAAAGGGAGCAACGTCGCCTTTTAGGTGTTATGTCTTTTAAAAGATAAAGACCATTGCAAAGTAAGAACACTCCACAAAAACTGAAGCTTTCAAGTTTGAAAGCTGTGTTCTGTCCCAGTGATCGAGCTATGACAACTTGGACTTTGTCAAATTTATAGCCCTAATTCACTTGTTCTGCTCCTAACGTTTGAACTTTGAGGATGTACTTGCTGCCTATTATCTCACCCACTGACAGGACAATAAGGTTTACAGTTTTTAATCGCTAATTTTAAACTTCGAGCAGATCCTCAACAACGTCACGTAAACACATCTGAAATGCCACGCCCCAACATTCAGCGTCGACAGCCGGATCCCCGTGTCACCAATAACAACAAGCTACATCTCCATCTCCAAAAGCTGCAGGCTCTTTTTTTTCTCCCTCCCATGTTTCAGTAAAATTAATCCTCATGTCCGCTGGATTTCACACCCTGCTTTCGTTTTAACAGATGTGCGGCTGACGGAGCGTTTCCAACATGACGTGGAGATGTGAGTGGGCGTCCGCTCGGTCAAAGGTCATGTCTATTTAAAGGGTTCTTAGCTTTGAAGTGTGGAGCTGCAGTGCTCGGTGGAGCGCCGTCTGTGCAGAGTGGGAAAACACAGCAAGGTCATTCCTGCCAGAGCACGCCGCGGATGGTTAACGGAGTGCATGAAGAGCCAAAAAAAAAATGCTGCTTGCATTTGCAGGATGTTGAGGTGAGAGTGCACATTGGAACTCCAAGCTAATTCTGTTTGTAATGCATGCAAAAAGGTTACTTGCACTCAAACACGAACGGCCGAAAATTGAGCGTTTTACCAGCAACTGAGAGGGAATTAATTCCACAACAAAACACTTTAAACTAAGTGTTTTGATTTCACCAGGCTTTAACGCTTTCAGATCAAAAATACACTCAAGGATTGATCTTCACCCATCTGAAAACTTGTTGTCATGCGTCTTGGACCACTGTCCTGTTGGAAGACCCAACGGTGTCCACGTCTTTCCCATCTCAACCTAACCTGTCACCCTCACACAGAAGATATAGAACTGGCAAATACTGAAACATCAGTAGCTGCGTGTTCATTAACCACAAAAATGCACAAATTGAAATTCCAAAACTAACTGAAATAATGTCAAAAGAAACCTCTTGTTTGTCCATAAAAAAGTATTTGCACTAGGTTTTTCAGCCGTATTTTTTATATTAGTTATTTTCGTTTCATAAACAGCTTCAGGTTTCAGACACACTGAAGCATGTGAACCAAAAAAAACACAATACATCTGCTGTTCTTTTTCATTATTGTGTCCACGTGTGTGTCGGTGAAATCGTTTTCACTTCACCGCCACCAGACTGCGCTAAACACACTCTGATGAATTAGAGCGCCAACGCCTGGCAGCTGATCGTCCAACGAGCCGAAAACTTGGATTTAGAATGAAGGTATTTGACATGCCACAGTGACATTATAGCCCGGCTGCACTTTGTTCTGACCACCGACGCTGCAGGCGCAGAACTGCATGAGATAGATGAAGCATGACGAAATGCAAAGCTGAAACAAACACACATATTAAACCTTATTTTACCCCCCATTTACCTGCATCTGAAGTTCACAGCTTCATGTGAATGTTGCATGCGTTTAGACGCTCTTCCTGTCTGTAACCAGCAGAAGGGTGTGCCAGCATGGTGTTATTACAGGTCAAAGGGTGAAGAGCTGCAACACAATCTGACTACACACACACACGCCCACGCATGCACACACACCTAAATTCCCTGCAGGTCAACGCTGCCAGTAAATTCCTTCCTCGGTCTGCTGAGTGCAAAGTGCAGCAGTAACACGCAGAGTTCAGCTTTAGACTCTCGGGGTCTTAACGGCCCGCTGCAGCACTCAGACCCACACACACGTCACAAACACAAACGTGTTTTACAGTTGGATTTTCTCAGAGTCCGTTTCGTTCTCTCACGCAGCGCCCACCGCTCCGACTCTGTCGCCCACTCAAACCGAGACGCACTCAGAAACGGATCACTCGTCTGCAAAGGTTTATTCTGACTCTGGAGTGTGACCGTACCACTGGTCACACTCCAGACCGGCTAGGTCCAATGCCTGGTTGGACCTAGCCTTCAAGGACAGAGCTCCTTCCCAGAGCTGCAGTTTCTGAACTTCTGTCTCACAGAGCAGCCCTCCCCCACGGCTCTTCCACTCAGCCCCTTCAGACTAGCCAGCAGCAATTAGCAACCACCTGGTGGAACTTGAGCTCATTACAGTAGCTACTTCTCAGTGACACGCTGGTAAAAACGTTATTAAGGGTTAATAGAAGAGCCATGTTGTGATGACTTCCTGAAGGTGAAGTTTCAGAAACAACAGGAGTTTCTTAAAGAGACAGAGGCCTAATTTCAAGTTGGTAAATTGCTAAGTTTAATTTCTTTTAAGTCATATTTGACATAGGTAGCATTTTTAGAACAACTGTGCCTGAAAAATAAATAATACTGTCCCTTTAAAACACCTACAGCTGAAATTAAGCCAGTCATCAAAGGAAACTATCTAGTGTTAAATGCCAAAAAGCAGCAGATTTTAATGAGGCATTTAAAGTCCGGCACACAACGGGATTCACTAAAATGTACAACAACATGAACCTTAGACACTGTGTGAGGTAAAGAGAATGATGGAAGGACAAGGTGGATGAGGAAAGGTGAAAACCTCCAAAAACCTGACAAAAGAGCACATAGTCGAGACGTCGCTGCTTGACTTTCAATAAAAAAGTCAAGCAGCTTCATATTTGATGAAGGCCAAACCAGAGACTAGTGATTTAAGCTCATGGCTGGTTATTTTCTTACAACTCTCTCACAATGATAGATTATGTCTACTAATAACTTAGACTGACGGATAGTATGAAATACCCATGAACCGATTGCAGTTTTCTGGCCGATCACCAATATTTAAAAAAGCCAGACTAACTTTGGCTAAAATTGGACAAATCTGTAATAAAAACAAAATTGTTATTTAAAGTTGTATAGTTGGCGAAAGTAGGTTGTGTATTGTTAAACACAACCTACTCTGAGAGCCTTGGGTCGGTGATAAAGATTGGCGGATAAGATCACGTACCGACTGATCGACGATCGCCCTAAATGAAAGAAATTGGAGCCAATCAATCTGAGCACCTCTAAAAATGACCGAAAAATCCCAGGAGACTGCTTTTAGCTGCATTTGCAGATGTAATCCATGTCCCTTGCTTCACTTTCTACCCACCAGGCTTCCTTTCTAACACCCCCTCCTCTGTTCTTCAAACAGGGAGGACCGGCGAGCTACCAGAAGGCCGTGCACGACCCAAATCACCCGACTCGCAAAGTGTAATTTAGCTCATTAGATCTCAGTGCTTTTATGTTGCCAGGCGGTTCCCCGGCCCGTCTCTGGTTTCAGTGTGACCCAGTGAAGACACGGCGGACCTCCAGCAGCTCGGAGGGGCCGGGTGGGACCGACGGAGCCATAGCAGCGGCTCAGTGGGCCTTGCTCACTCACAGCGACACGCTGCCAGTAATATCAGAAGGAGAAGCAATTTTCGCCAGCATTACTAGCTGGAGCGACCTGGCAAAGCTCAGGATGACACAGGGATATGACTGTTACAGCACTTCCTTCCTCTGACACACACTGCAGAAGCTCGCCTTGGACCAAAAGTTGGAACCGTCGCATAAATTAATGCTGTATAAAAAATAAAAAAACAGGGCTGTCAACGCCGATGTGTTAACGCACACAATCTAAAATGCTTAACGCATTGATGTTACGTAATGCAGATTAATCGCATTACCTGTTTTGACCTAAAAGGCTCTCTCCCACAGAGGGTTACCTACCGCAAAGCAACGTGTTTCGCAGCCTTGTACTGCGGTCAACCAAACAGTACTAAACCAGTTTTATTGCCGTCTTATTTTATTTTTCTTTATCTTGTCCTAATGAGAATACTGTATTTGAGTCAGAGCTTTACTGTTTTTAACATTTTGAGCACCGGGCCATTTTGAATCATGTTATAATTGTATCACCCCTCCTAAAGTTTCCTGTCTGAAACCGCCTGCTTGGTTACGGTGAGACTCACTTCACTGTAACCAAATCTACCTGTTGTTGGAAATAAAGCTGATTGATTGATAACTTACTTCAAAACCTCCTGAACATAATAACCTAGAAAACTGAGATGTTTGGTTTGAGACAATATAAAAAAAAATTTTAAGTTTTTTTTTTAAAACAGGAATTTCTACATTTCAAGCTTACAAAGTAAGGCAGAGTGATTGAACATGACTAGTCAGAGGGCTAGCGTATCATAAAATTTTTTAATTGATTAACTGGAATAATAAATGTACAAAATTACCATCATCCTGTTTATGTAGAGATGTAAAAACCTGAACAATAAGCTAGAAGTCAGTAGACAAAGAGCAATCTGTTCAACTGTAGCAGGGCACGATATTTGAGGGCGCCCCACTAGCGAGGGCGCCAAAATGATGCCGGGAAATTTACTTCTAGTCGGCATTTTCTGTGGCTGAAAAACGATCACTACATGAACGCTTCATATGAGTCAACATCAATAATTATTGATACGGTTTTTTTTTTTTAGATAACAGAGAATGCAAAACTAGTGCCATGACCTTTCCTGTTACGCAATAGGTTGTTGCTAGGTAACCATAGAATAAGGGAGTTAGTCGATGATAACAATTTAGCCTAGTTTAACATAGATTAGAGACTGAGCAGCTGAGCCATTTCCTCTGCCTACATCTCCCAGAATGCTGTGCGGTTATGAAATGATTGAGCAATCTATCAGAGTATTAATATTGATCACGCGTCTATCAGGATATGCATTATTGATTTATCGTCCTATTTTTTTGCCTTAATGGAGAATTAAACGTGTCACTCCATGGCAACAAGAATCACATAGAAATATTCAAGTTAAAATCAATTTGATAATTTAAAAAACTCATTAAAAATATCAACTTACTGATTATTATATCGATAGTAGCTCTCCAGCCGAAGCGTGCGTTCTAAAAAACAATTGTCAAAATGCAGTGTAATAATGAACTCGCAAACAAGAACCTGTTTCAACATTAAAAATGTTAACAAGCTACATTAATTTGTGCCACATGATTAGCATTTCTACCATACTAAAACATATTTGCCATTCTATCTTGTCATTACAGCTCCTTGGACGGATTCTGTTCCAGACATCCGTTCATGTCCCAGTCAAATTTAGTCACTTAAGCCTGAGTTTTGTTCCCGCAGAATCTCATTTTAAGCCATCAGCTTTTTTCTCAAAATGTTTTTAATTGGGCAGGTGTGGCCTCTTTTGTCATCCGCACAGAAATGCGCTCCTCTGAGACAGATGGAGCGGTACTCAATACTTATTCTCCCCAGTTAGTGGGCTGACTGGCAGACGTTTGACCATTTCCTTTTGTTTCAATACACAAAGTGTCCCATGCGCTGGTATTTACAGACATTCACGGTTACCCAGGGCATGAATCCCTGTTGACTCGAGTGAAAGCGTTTTCTTTCAAGCACCCAGCAGACGGCTGACATTTATAGTTTGGAGGGAAAAAATGTGAACAGCAACTGCAATGGAGAACACTGAAAAAATCTAGTTCAGGTATTTCAGATTTCCTCCAGGTTGACGGAGAAGAAAATGGCCAGATTTCCTCTAATGCGAGCTTAAAACTTAAACAGTTCTGCATGGATCAGTTGAAAAACTGTGTCAAGTTTGTAAGACAGGAACAGGACACTGAATCAATCTAGTCAGTTTTGTGTCTGTTTCATTCAGTCATCATGTATTCAGAGACACATGGCATGTCTAACTGCACGATTATATGGTCAGCATCAAGTAAGGTAAACTTACTCCCCCATGCTGCTTGCATGAATGCCAGCAAACCTGTTCAGGGACAGATGAGATGGATTTTACTTTCTAGTTCTTGGGTATTTCACATACCGCCCTGCCCATACAGCCCATGTCTAAAATCATTACCAAACTCCGATCAGTGGCTCTGTTTTTTAACAAAATCATTCTGTATCACAGAGTTGTGCTAATATTTCCCTTGCATCTTGACATTCAACGTTAAGTAGAGAAACTAAACAGCACTGCGGTTAATCTGCCGAGCATTTAAAAAAATAAAATAAAAAAATTTAAGTTTAAAAAAAAAAAAAACATTCAGAATGGTGAAAGCCTGGAGGAAAACATGCAGGCTGACATTTAAAATGTCTCCAGCATTAATGTTCCCACTTAAGCCGCCCGTCTTCGACACTTTGAGAGTAAATCCTTTTGTAATTACCCAGACCTCTTCCAGGAGCATTTTCAGATCACTCTGCACAAATCAGATCGCTCCTTGTTCGACACTCGTCCGCGTTCAAAATAGCAGTGACGTTTTGCCCTCCCCACCACTCTCCTTTGCCTCAGCGCCTGACTGACTGAATGACTGACTGTAATTATAGCTGCTCTTCACTCAGCTGAGTGCTTATTAAATGTCTTATTGCAGAAATAATGGAAATTTTCTGCATTAGCACAAACAGAAATGGCAGCAGAATGGAACCCTGTGATTGGAGAGTGTTTAGATGAGGGGAACAATGTGAAGGCTTATTTTTAAAAAGCGAATGCAGCTAAATTGGCCCCTCTCACTGCGTTTGGTGCCCCAACAACACTGTCAGTGCAATAGAAAGTGGATCGGGTGAGAGGGCGGGATTTGGAAAAATACGGGATTTGATGATAAGGTTTATTTTGACTAACTATTGTCCTCTTAATTAAGACATGCAGAACCAGAATAGATTGCATGGATTATGAAATAATGTAATGGGGAGCGGTACCGGTCCATGAACCAATTGGTACCGGGCCGCGCAAGAAATAATGAAATATGTCCGTTCTACGTATTGAGTCTGGAGGAGCTTTTATTTTGAAAATACTAAACCGGAAGCTGTCGGTTACGTCTTGGGCGCCGACATGCAGCAGAATGAGTAAGAAACAATGGCGTCGGTGTCAAACCTCATGGCGCACCCCCGCCCCAAAAGTTTGATCTGTACTGTACGTTTAAACAATAAAATATTAAAATCATGAAAAACACCGGGTCTGAAACTTCTTGGTCTAAATAACTGAATGTAGTCAGACTTCCGTGTATTTAGGTGAGTTTTGACGTTTTGTAGCTTGATATTGTCCACGGAAAAAGTTTGCGTGGCTGTTTTTTCGCATCACATGAGTCACATGAGCAACAATCAGATGTTGCCACTGGGGCAGACGACAAAGAAGACGACAGGAAGTAGTTGGACACGGCATGTTTTTAAATGGCTTATCGTGTGAACAAATGTTTTCACTTTTAATCGTATTTCTTATCTAATGGAAACACCTCACTTGTAAAATTGTGTTGTCGTTTTATTTTACGATAGCAGAATAAACAGTAATGCAAGCGCGATCAGAGCTACACCTATTCTCCGTTAAGAAGAGCTGTTGTGATTGCTTAGAACGCTCCTCGGGTTGGTCAGGAAAGCGACAAAATGCAGCATTTCTGAGCACACTGTATGGCATATTTAAAGTTTGAAGATAAAATATACTGATTAAACATAGATTTTTTCACAGAATGTCTGATTTAAAGAATTTAATAATCAGTTCTCATCTTTCTGGGGTATTTTTCTTGCAAAAGTCTCTGGACTTCAACTGTATTCTTTAAAAAATACAGTTAAGAAAAGATGAGAGAACATTGGGAAGTTTAAATTACTTTAAATGCTATACTATTAGCACACACACAGACTTCTAAAAAAATAAAGTCTGTTGAAAGCCAGTTCCAATTTTGACAGAAATGAAAATTTGTGAAAAAGAATAAAAACTACCTGGAACCTTATTCCTTCAGCCAGACTACATTTTTAAGAATGTTTTAATATGTCCAGTCCTATGATTCAGCATTAGTAGAAATTATCTTTAAAAAGTTCAACACTTTTTCCCCTCGTCTCTTGAATTTGCAATTGAAATTCAAGAGACCAGCATATTGTGGGACATTTGAACATATTGTCCCACAATATGCAGCTCTTGTTAAAAAAAAAACAAAAAAAACGTCTTACAACAGATGAAATTTTCTGGAACATAAAAACAAATGAAAGCTAAATAATTTTGCGTGACATTACACAACTTGGGCGTAAAAACTGGCCACTAAATCATATACAAAATATGTACAGTGTGCCTTACAAACACTACAAAACACAGACAAGTATTCTCTAAAGTCACTCCTCCTCATTGCTTATGCCCTTCACTTTGATCTGATCATATTTATATTGATCCTGTGATAATCAACCTTTACAACCCCCAAACGTACATGTGCTGGACTGCAGGCATGGCAATCATTTTCTACCAACCTAATAAATCTGTCCAAGGCAAATAATGAAAATATATCTCAACAAACTGTGCCTTCTCACACCACCTCACACCTTTTCAGACCTTGCTGTCATTTGCTGCTGTCCCATCTTATGCCAGGCACACTGTGAGCGCCGCCTCTCAAGATGGACAGACCATAAAGCGGCGCTGACAATTAATTGGAGTTCCATCAAGTAGCAGGATTGGGACTCTTGATCCCTGATGAGCCGTACCGTCTTGATTGTGGTTCAATTTTACGGGAAAGGGGCGAAGGAATGGCAACGGGTCTAATAGGCAACGTCCATCACAACCAATCAGAGGCAGCAGACAGAGCGGCGTCCACCTCTGTTGCTAATGGTGATGCCACCAGGCAGAAACAAACCCTCTACCTCCTGAGAGAATAGTTGGGACATTTTGTTGCTATGGTAATGTCAAGATGAGACCATCTTTGGCTCAAATAGGCTCAGATAAGTCCCCGCTTTTGTCCGTAGCAATAAATATTGCCAAACAGCAGAGGCAATCTGCACAGGAAACAGATTAGAACATTTATAGGAAGGGGGGAAAAAAGAAGAAGAAAAAAACGGCCCCTTGAAAAGCGAATGTTCATGTCAGGAGAGCAGTTTTCAGTCAGAAAGATGGAGTCAGCACGGAAACTGACAGCCTGGCATGCTAATGGATGGAAAAAGTCAGCACTGAATTCACATTCTGAGCACTTCACAGAAATCCTGACGGGCCAGTTTTAGAAAAAAGGGAAAGGTTCTGGTATGTTTGTGTCATTGCGTGTAGAATATGCATGAGTGTGAGGTCCAATTTTCACCATAGGTGCTAAAAATCTACAAAAAGAAAAGAGGAATAAGTGATTAATTATCTCGGCGGTCCAATAAATGAAAGTTTGCTAATGCAGTGGAGGAATGTTCACGAAATAAATCAAGTTTTAAATACTAGAACTTGCGGGAAACAAAAGTTGGCATAGCATTGGAATAGCATAAATTGCAACGAACAAACAGCCAACAAGTCACTGTTTGATGGTTAGATACACTAAAGCAGAAAAAATGTCTGCTTGTCTATCGTCTTCTGCCTATCCAAGGAGGCACAAGGCCCCCAAAAGAAACCTAGACAATTCCTTCACCCTCCACTCATTCAGGAGGATCTGAAGGTGTTTCCAGGCCAGAAGGACCTGGACTATCCCTTCTGCTGGGTCTGGGTTGGGATTGGATTTTCCCGGTGGGAACGTCTCAGAAACCCAGAAAAGGGTGATCGTCCAGCAGGCGTTCTGACAACATGACGAGCCAGCTCAACTAAAAGGGCTCTGCATGGTCAGGCCAAAGCGCCGAAACTGGTTCTCATCGTTGCGGTTGCGTGATGAAAATTGCATCCTCAGCCTGACGTCGTCCGTTTATCACCGTTTATCACAACCCCACCGGTGAGCTTTTCGACCCCCTCTCCATCCAAAACTATCGAGTGGTTGGTCAAAATGTTTTGAGTGTGTCCTCATGCAGAGAACGGTGCTACTTAACTCCCATAAGCCGATTTTTCAGCTGGGCGGATGATTTCGCCCGAGGTTGTGAGGAAGAACGCGCTGTTGGACTAAAACACTAAACTCCCCCTGATTGGTTCTGATCCGAAGCATCTTCTGTACATTTTTCCCGATAACATGGAATGTAAAATGAAATGTTGCAACTCGTCCATCACTATATCCTCGTTTCATGGGAGCTCGTTTTTGTTGTGTCTTGGGAACTGTGAAGGGTGTGTTTGAAAACGAACGTCACAAAACCACATGACCACGCGTCGATACTCTCAACTTCTTTCAATGCAGAGGAACGGAGTAGAAAGCTTCACCTCATCCTCTGAAGAATCTCCCTGCAGTATCCAGGATCTGCCTTGACATCATTACCTAATGATACCTAATGATCGATAATGAGGGTTAGAAGGTTGGTGAACTAGTAAATGTCTTATGATTCAAGACGTGTGAATGATATTAAATGATATTAAGACTTTGAAGTTTTGACACCCTGACTTTTAAAAACTGAGAACAAAAAGCCAGGAGTGTCTTACTTATGTTGAGGCTTAGAAAAGTTTAAAACCAATGGGAAAAAAACCACCAAACTTCAGAGAGCATGAGTGTAGTTTTGTTCCTTTGACACAGGTAAGAGAACATGACTGTAGCTGATGTGCAGCAAAATCTCATTGGTCCCTGATCATTCGTTCCAGGATCCTGTGATTCAGTCTGGGACTAAGTGAAAGCCCCCTTGCTCTCTTGTTTCATTTCGATAATGTGCTAATTTCTTTGATTAAAACATCAATGAGTGAAGCCAAATTAAACAGTGTAAACTGGCACATAAGGCATCCTGTTAATGTTAGAACATAACACATTATCTCCTCTCTCGCTGTGAAGAACTGAATTGTCACAGAGTTTGTTGCATCTTTTGCACTGATCTCCTTATTCTCGGTAGCAGCGAGTTAAATGTGCAGAGCGTGATAAGTGAGACGGATGACTTCAAAGACGACCGTGTTTTGATGCAACAGCATCTTAAGCTAGGCCGACTCTCTGTTTTTATTTTCTAACTGGTTTATTATTGTGTCTCAGCACATTCCTCAGCTTGTTTTCACCATTCAAATCTAAAGTTTACCATAAAGTCGCAGCAGGTATCTCAGCTGTTTTCAGGTTTCCAGCTTGTAAGCTGTCGTAAAATATAATTCAAGAAATGTTACCTTGGCTCAAAACAAGGGTTTGATTGTTTTATCATTTGCTCTATTGGGTGAACAATCCAAATCCATACAATAGATGGCATCAATTTTGGGTTTTACGAAGTTTACAGTTCAGACTATTAACCTACCACAAAGTAGGCTTTCTCTTTTTCAGTTTTCTTGTGGTGGTTCTGAGACTGACAGATAAATTAAGCTTTAATTTCCCCTAGTTATATATATATATATATATATATATATATATATATATATATATATATATAACTTGAGATAAACGTTTTGACAAAAGTTGGATTCTTAAGCATCTTAAATGTTCTGCAAGGTTAATTTCCCATTTAAAAACCTCCTGCTCTCAGTTGTTCTGCTGTGCAGCACTTTGTTTCTGTGCTCATTTTTACTTAATTACATCATTAGGAAAAAAAGATTGTTAATTGAAAATTAAATTAAATACAGATTACACAATACATTTTTTGTTCCTGCTGTTAATTCATTATATTGAAGTCCAAAAGAACTCCTTGTTCATGCAGATACTTGATTTATATATCACAACACTCTCTGATTTTTGCAAAACAGTTAAAGGTAATTTTTTTTTCAATGCTACACACGAATTCACAAATGTATTTAGAGCTATTTGGAGATAATCGCATGTCCTCAGAGCTTTTGAGCTTTTTTGCTTTCAGATACTAGGAAAAAAAAGCACAAAAAAAAAAAAAGCAAGTATTTGCTATTGCTAGTTTCCATACTTAGTCTCTCAAATTAAATTGACATTTTCAGACATTTCAAGACAGTGTAGAAACATGTAATGCAGTTTAGTTGTAAGTGAGGACAACAGCAGCTAAAACAATGAAAGATTGGAGTTATTGTTTCTTACTTTCAAAAAAAGAAAGAAAGGAAAAATTAGTTGTGCATTTGATCAAGTCTGGCCTTGTTCTGTTGGTTCAAGCCTCCACACACATGTAGCTAAAACAACCACATTTGAGAAGACAGAAAAACCAAAATCAAGCTTAAACACATATTTTTTATTGAACATCTAGGCTATTCACTTCATTTTTATTAATACCCATGGAGCCAAGCAGGGAAATTCAGGACCTAAAAATACTCCCCTCATCTTTCTCTCTTATCTCTGGTTACTCATTGTCTTTTCTAATTTGCTCCTTACATTAAGCCAGAATCTATTTTAGGAGAAGCTGAACATATGAAATATTAGAAATCACAGACCTCTGCTGCACAAACACTGGTTTAAAATAAAAAAAGCACCAATTTAGATCTTGTTAGGAGGAGGAGAAAACATATCTAGTGTACCCAATGACACCAAGGAGAGTCACTCCGGTTCTGCAGCGGCCCACACTTCCCTCGCCCGGTCCGCCGAGACTGGAGCGAGACAGACTTTCTTCTTGTCTGCTGCTGCCAGTGTGGGAAGTGAAATGCATGCGATGGAAATCTGTTGGGGCTGCCCCGTTTCTTTCTGCTTTCTGCCGTTGTCCCCCGCAACGGGCTGCACGTTTACGCCTCGCTGGCGTGTCAAACATACCAGCGCCGGACTTCACGAAGTCGCACGAATAAACGTTTCGCCACACGTATCCTTCCGCGCAGCCTTCAGCATCATCAAGAAACACACAAACACATCCTGAACCCAAGCCAGCATAAATGCATGAGATTTTCATTTTTCCATTTCATTCACTTGTCTTGATTAGACTAATAACATGTAGATTTTTTGATGTTTTTTTTTTTTTTTTCTGCCTCCTCATGCATATACAGTGCATTCGTTTGATTGCACACAAAGCTGTCTCAGATTAGGCAGGGATTACTGCTCCGCTGCCCACATGGCCGGGTCCAGCTGGGGCGTAATGTGACACTTGGTAGTCTGGCGGGCTCAATAGGTTTCAGTGACTAACAGATGGTGAACGGAGCGGCTGATGCATTAAGATCCTCCACGTCTATCTAAGGAATGGCAGTACGGGTTTGTGGTTTTTCCCGGCCCAGATCCACGTCAGCTGCAAACAAACTGATGAGTGTAAATATGGGGGCACTACACACACTGCAAGGAAAACATTGCTTTATTTCAGTGTCTCTCACACAGATGGGCTGCAAGGTACCGCATGTAACGTTTCTTTGCTGTGATGTGAGCTCAAAGTGCAACGCGTACAGTTGGCTTAGCAAAGGATTGTGCATAAAAACAATAATGGATAATTAGCTGAAGAGCGGGTCACTCAAAAGAAACAACAAGGCCAGGAGAACTTATATAATCGGAGGAATTTGTCTGAAGGAATATTTTTCAGTTTCTCAGGGTGAGTTGCAGAACTTTTGCTTTTCAAACACTATCAAGACACATAGCATGCCATCAGTGTGCAGATCTATGTCTGCCCGGCGTGGGGCTTGGCCCTGCATAGTGTGAGATGACAGTGATGAGGCGGTGAGCAGCGCCGCTCCTCGCGCTGATTAACTGCTTCTTAACACCTAAAATACAGTAATTATTTGTTGGGCTTTCTTCGAGCTGAAAGAAAAGTTTTGTTTCTGCCAAAGAAAGAACAACTTCTATTTTGATTTCCGGACAGTTTACAAGCATTGGAAAGCTTAAAATACACACTTTCAAGATCTGTAAATAACTCAAAAAGCCCGCCCAAGTAAACTTGTTCACGGTTTTGTCGGGCGGTATAGAACATGTAAATTACAACATCAAAACTAAATTAGTCCTCAACGGTTGTAGTCTTTCAAGGCCTGATACAAATCAAATTAAAGTTAGCACTTTAGAATTAGCGTCTGCTAACAGCTGTGTTGGTGTAGTGCTTCAGCATTAGCACAACCAATGTTTATGATTGATGTTTTAGGGTTAGCACCGCTAACTTTTTAGCTAGCACCGCTAACTAAAAAGTTAGCGGGCGTTTGTGTGAACATGTACAGAGACCGCATCCTCCAACCGGCTGTTTTGTTCCCCACCCTCGTGAGCTTGGTGTTTTCACCTCTACACGCACCGAAGGGGAAAGCGGATTGAATAACTCGGATGTGAAAACACCTCAACAGGAGTGAGAGATTTTGCAAGGCAGTGTCTGATTCGGAGCCAAGGCCCACACAGAAACCCCCAGCGTTTCCTCAGCCACAGTCAAAGTGTAAGTCTTTGTAGTTTATCTGCCGTTTATCCATCTGTAAACCACATTGTTTTACATTACATGCAGCAACCAACCGATTTCCCATCAGGTTTTAGATGTAAATTTATGCTGACCTTCTACAAACTGTTTAACTACATAAGTGCATTAATCCTTTCTCTTTTTCCAAACTGGGCAACTGTGATAAACACATAAAAAGAGTTAGCTCCAGCTGCTTCCTGTGATACATTTCACCCTTAACCCTTTGCTGCGTAAAACAAAGCATGTTGTTGCAGGTTTCATGTACTGACGTTGTCCTATGAATTGGACTGAAATGAGACAAGAATTACAAGAAGGGGTGACATTTACACAAAATGGTTGACTGCAATCATGTAAAATGAGGATGTGGAGTTGAACAACAGTCTAATTTAGGTTAATTTAGGACGAGTTAATTAGCTTAAATGCAGCTTTGTTTAACATTGAACGTCCAATTCTGACCTGACCTAGTTAGCTCCTCAAGCTAAGTCAGTTCCATTGGATTTTGACAGAAAAATAAATCTATTGGTCGAACAAGATTCAGCCATGTTGACATTAAGGTTTGAAAGGGATATTTCTGGTAGTTGCTTCCAGTGAAAAACCAAGAGTTACTAAATACCAGAGATTGGCAAAACTTTAATGATCAAAAGTCTTCAGATTCCCTTTGAAGTTCATGACAAGCATACTCTAAACAACAGTAGGAAGTCTTTGATCCTCTTTCAGTTTCTATAAAAATTGTTTGCTTTCAAGATTCTAGAAAAACATTGTGTTTGTCTATTTATGCTTGATTACCACATCATTTTATGTACCAAGCATTTTTAACTGTGCACCGCAGATAAGAGCACCGCTGTGAACTTTTTGATTCACCGTTTAAAATTGATCAGTGGTGGAAATTAGATGTTGTCGAGTAAGAAAAAATTTTTTCCTATTTTTTTCCTTCTCTCTTATCATCTGCAAATATATCGGATTAATGATCTTTTATCATTTATTGTATTACATTGCTTTTTCCTGACAGTCTGAGTTCAAAAAGGCTTTGTAAACTGGCAATGACATCAAAATATCTGAAGTTAGGAGGTTAAAGTGTTAGATTATGATATTTGTATAAACTAAATTTAAACATTTGGATTCTGATTCATTTTTAACTTCAATCGATTATTTTTAAGCCCAAAATGAATGAGATAAAGTGAGGCATTCATCTGCAGGATTACGGCTTCGCTAAGTAAATAAAAAAATAATAATAACAATAATATTACAAGACTAAATTCGTACGAGTCAAAATAATATGAAAATAAAGCCATATTACAACATTGTACCAATTATATTATGACTTTTTTGAAATATTCTGACTTCATTCTCATATTATTTTAACTTTATTCTCATAATTTTATTATTATTTTTTGATGTGACTATTTTTGTTGTATTTTATTTAATTTTTTTAGTATGGCCCGAATACTCCGTCGTCATATTAAGACATATTTAAGATCTATCTTGAGATATGTAAACTTAGACAAGGTAAGAATCCGAGTGGCAGCTTTAAGTACATATCTTAGGAAATAGGAAATAACTTATTCCTAAATAAAAAAATAGAAATAATACATTTCTGTAGTATTTAAAACTACTTCCTCTATCAAAAGAATCTGTAACAATTTTGTTTGTCTTCTATCGTCAAGGTTTGTTACACTGACTAGCTCTTTTAAAGCAACACCACTAAGTCAGCATGTTTTATAGCCATTAGAAAGAAAATTCATGAACGACAAGAGAAGCTGAAAGGATAAAAAAAAACAAAAAAACAAAGCCTGATCAGTTCCTCTTGGTTTTCTTCCATTACTACTGTGACTTTTATCTCTTCCTCTCACAGAATCGAGCATAATTGCCCTTTCATATACTTTCTGCCCGTGTTGTGACATATATATAGTTGCCATCAGCGGTTCTTTTGCCACATCACTCCCACCACACAGAAAAACCACAATTTCAAAAACAACTGCAGCTCTACTCTTCAGTCGAACCCACGAGACGCTGCTGTGAAAGCCTGACACTTTGTGGCACGAGAAATCCACGGGCGGAGGGGGGAGCCAGGGAGGCTCGCTCTGTCAAAGTGTCAGTATCGGCAAACGTCCAGTCGGAGCCGAATGTCAACACTCTAGAGGAGAGAGCAGCCGGATCCCACCGGAGAGGACGGCCAACAAACACACACAGTGTCAACCTTTAAACAAGACATTAGTATTAATTTGGCCTTCTGGATTGTGGCAGGACACAAACAGAACTTTTAACAATAGTTGATAGTTAATAGTTGTGTTTTAAAATATTATTTTATTATTCAAATCAAAGCTGTTTCTACCTGTGTACCGCCAAATGAAATCCACGTGTAAAGATGTTCGATATTACTTCATTTCAAGAAGTAGTTGCAGAGACAGCTACTGAATAATGTTTTCACAGACCGTTAACAGGTTAGTTTAGGATAATCGATTCGTTCTGCCACAATCAAGACATTAGTGATCTTGATTTGATCTCAATGATTTGGTTCAAAACGATAATGAGTTTGACAACTCCGACTTAAGGCAACACATTGAATACAAACCCACATGGGTTGGATTTTAGATTTTATTATGTAAAAAACTAAAAAAACGACACATTCCTTTCTTTCAACCTGCTCAACTTTGTGTTTGTACAATACGCAATACCCCAATAAAATGTAGTTTTAATTACAGATGCACCAATCTGATATCAATATCTGTATTGATATTGGAAAACATTCTAGGTTGGGTACAGTTAACGATGTGCCTGATCCATAAAGGCAGATCTATTCAGTCTAATTCTATGCTTTGTGCTCTGAGCGACATCATGATTTCTTATTTATTTCACATTATATTTAAATTTTCTAATTGCACTTTCTGAACCATTAGAAAGAAGTTTTGTTGCAATTTATTTTTAACATGTTTGACCAAAGTAGTCAAAATACTGTTTTTGTCAGTTTGTATATTATTTATTCTACATTGGCTGTTCTACTCCTAACTGCACCGAAGGAACAAATTAAAGTTGTTTTTACAACTTTGACTAAACTTGTGAAGCTATTGGTGTATTTCAGTGGGCTGTACTGGTGCATAATTATCAGATAAATTTGTAATTCAGACTTATGACTGCATTTTAATAAAAGGAACATTTTAAGTTTCAGCTGTTTTCCTGTATCGGATCAGTATCAGCTGATACTAAACATCAGATATCAGAGGTGGAAAAAAGTGGATCGGTGCCTCCCTGGTTTTTAATACAACAGAAGGTGAAGCAGTGAATGGAGCGAAACACATAGATGTTTTTCTTTCCGTGTTCATGTTGAGTGCTGAAGTAAAGATGTTCAAACAAGCTGCTTCGTTTACCTCCTGCTGGGCCACCAACCTAAATCCATTTACATCTCTGAGCTGCTGTGAAGCTGCTAAACACAAACCCACCAAAACACACACACACGCCCATATATAAACACGGCAGTATAACATTCTTATATGCAGACATCTTGTTATATCTGCAGAAGCAGAGCTGTTGTCACGTCCCGTCTAGTGCGTCTTTCCTACTATCTGCCAACATTATTTACCTCGGACAAAACACTTCTCTGTAAACTTCTTGAACCAAGTCTGCTGCTCATCGACCACTTTCCTCCGCGGGTCCAACGTGGCAGGCGTGACGACCCGAGGGAAACGTAAACCGACACCCGAAAACACACAAACACCATCGACACGCCGAGGCAAACACACACGGCAACATGCGCACGTGCCGGCCCTCATTAAGCCGCGGAGCTCACCTCAAGCCTCCACGGTTGACTGAACGCCGCTGGCTTATGATGGATTAGCGGACCAAACAACAAAGTCTGGCTGAGGGATTTCTCAAACGGCGAATGAGCACCTTGTCGTCTGAATTGAAACACGCTGGATAAGACGACGGCGACGGCGGCGGAGCGGGGGGAGGAGCCTGGCGATGTTTGGCGGTGAGCTTGTTGACAGGTGAGCCAATCATTAATCGAAGTGGACTCAGTGAGGGATCAGTAAACTTTTACTGAGATTGGGCAACGCCGTTCTCGTTTCGTAATGTTACTGCCTCGTGTTTATGGATTATTAGTCAAAGATGTGTGCAAAGATCATGTCTGCAAACTTGGAAAGTGCTAGAAATTTATTGGTGTGAAAAATGAAAAAGACAGCAAACAAAGTTCTTATCAGACCTTCCTTCATTCCAGTGGACTCTCTTGCAGTCCATAAAATGTTCCCTTAAACATTAACTGGAGGCTAAAATAGGCTTTTCTTTGTCAGAAGGAAAGGTGAGAATGTTAATGCTTTACTCAGACGCTGGTTTTCTGGTGTAAAAAGGCATTTGAAAGTGAAGAGATTCCCCCGGTGAGCTGGACTAATTAAAAATCAAAATAAGGAGGGAAAAAATTACTATCCAACAAGCCACTTTCAAGGGATAATTCTGAGGTTTTGAAATGAGGCTCTATGAAGTTATTGTGTTTGATCTGTAGTAGAAAGACACCATGCGTCAAAGAAAAGTGAAGAAGTCCTCAGAGTGGTGGGAGAGTAACAGCAAATCAGAGAGGGGCTCTCTCTTTCTGACTGGGGAAAATATTAAACTTATTAAACCTCATAGGTTTTTTTCACTGTTTTCCAAAAAATGGTGACAAGAGTTTCAAACTCTCACTTGCACAAAACTCCATTCACAAAAACAGATAGTTGTGCTTCAGAGACATGAACCTTTGGCTTACAGGGGCAGTGTCAGGTGAAATCATCTTTTTTGGCACAAGGAATTCATATTTAAGTGTTTTTACATTTTATTTTGTTTTTAAAATGGATTTCTGTGGCCCACAACTGCTTTCAATTGGACCAGTTCTGATTTTGTAGATAAAGGTCTGAACAACTCCGCTCTGAAGAGTCGACTCAGACTCGTGGTCTAAGACTCGTCTTTATCTTTTTCTTTAAAAGCCCAACAGCATGTAAGGTACAGACTGTAACTCTGGTAATGTGCTGTAAATGTTTTCCTTCCACATGATTATCAACCAGTAACATTTTGGAAAATAAATAAGATCTTCTCCCACTGTTAAGCTAGCAGCATCGTTACAGAGGTCCTTCTGGCTTCGAAGAATAAAAACACTTCCTGTTCTGTTTACTCAGAAACTAACTTTTTGTTCATTTACTGGACTAACTGCACCTCGTTCATTATGATGGGATTTTTAATTACTTTGGAACACCTTTAGACTTGATAAAAAACAGAAAGTCCTGCCGCTCAAATTTAAGAGAAGAAAGGGATTAACTGGTATTAACAACGTTCTTACAAAAACAAAATAAAATGTGCTTTGATTAAACCAGAAATTCAAGATAGGCGATTTATGAACAGAAATATATGCAATGCTTTCTCAAATTTCCTAATAATGTCAAGAGTTATTTTAGATAGCACGTTGCAACAAGTACCAGAAATGAGTTCATATTTTCAGTTAGGGGGATTTAAATTTGCAAAATCCAGCCAAAACAAGAGGGCATCTCTGATTGTCTGTTTTACTGTCTTGAGAACAGATATAACATCTACAGTTCAGTTACAGGTAAGAAGTAAAATATTACTTCACAGGACCTCACCTCAAAACCTGTTAATGACCCTTTCAGGCTGGCTTATTTCAAAATGATTTGGGTTCATCTTTCGATTCTCGACGGGATTCTCTTTGTACCAGAAATCATCACTCTAAGATTTCAGACTGTCCGTTTAAGAAGACAAGAACAAAGGTTGGTGGCTCATCCCCTACAGGTGTTCGGTTTGTTTACCTCGTAGTTAACACGCGCTGGTATGAAGGCTCCATGAAGCTAAATGTCAAATTTTCGTTGAATTCACGGAGTGATCGGGCTACAAGTGGAGCATTCAGAGTCTGAGTCAGGGAGAGAAGGGGGAGTGAATAGCTGTGGTTAGCTTGATATGAGGCTTGGGGCTGTTTCCTGGATTCCTGTCTACTTTCTCTCTGTGTACGAGCTGAAGAGTCGCTGACCTGCCCAGTGGTCTAGAGCATGACTCACTCATCCCCCTCCTCAACCCGCCGCCCTGCAGGTGCAGATGGTGAACATCTACAAATGCGCAATAATTACAAGCAGAGGCACATCTGTCATGTTTTTTGGTTGTTGTTTTTTTTTTTAGTGATTGTTGTAGCCTAAAATTACAACTTTCTCTCAAAGTTGCAGAATTTTTTAAGCTTTATTTTACAAAACAAAAAAGGTTAAAATTGCTGTACAGATCCTATCCTTTCCTTCTCTTTTTCTCGTGAAGCTACCTGAGAAGACCCTACATCATCATCGTCCTCTGGTCTAATGTCTTCTCCCCGACTCTTTGCTCTTTCTACTGTGACAATATAGATTTAATTTAAACATGTGCAAAGCAAAAGTGACAGGAATTATGAAAACAAATTTACTTTATGGAAACAAGGCAATTTTGGGGGGAAAAAGGTTTTTGCCCAAGGTTGAGCTGGTTTTTCGGCTGCATCAAAATTAGTGTATTTCACAGAATTGCAATGGAAACACTTTTTTCACAGTTAATGTTAACAACCAGATGTTACTACTGGCAAAAACAACAAAAAAGAGAACAGGAAGCGGTAGGAGGATGACAGAACAGCTTGTTTTTTTAATGACTTATCATGTGAACAAACTTCTTCACGTGTGATTTTAATCGCATTTCTTATTCAATGTAAACACCGTAAGTGTAAAATTCCTTCTTTTTTTTTTTTTACATTTTCCAAATATCAAGAATGTTTTGTACACATCTGTAATGGAAACCCAGCGAGTGACCACAGAAATTAAAGAGTATTGGGTTTATTCCAGGCATTAACGAACTAGGGAGAGATGTAAAATAGATAACATCAGTATTCTTGTTAACAACATTAAAATGATATAATGAAAATGGATTAACTAGTCATCATTCAGCTGACAATATCTACATACAGCAGCTTTACTCAACTTACCCGGCAGAAAACAGTGCAGGGAACATGTCCCAGAAATACTGTATACACGGTATAAGCAAATCTCATACTGTGAGAACATATCAAAATAGTTTTCCCAAAAAAAGAGGTAAATGTTACCACTTAGTGTCACACATGCTTCGTCTTGCAGGCTTACCTTTCAAGAAATAAGAAGAGAGCAAAGTTGCAGCGATTGGTGAGAAAATGTTGGAGTAATTGGTTTGATTTGCGGAAAAGTTGCGATGATAGGTGAAACTTGCAAGTCTGCACGAAATTTGCAAATGATGAGATAGAGTCTTTCTGCATGGGGTTGAGGTGTTCTCCTTGTGAATGCAGGTTTCTCACCAGGTACTCCAACTTCCAGTCTAAAACCGTAATTGGACTCTCTACATGGGCCTTCAGAATGATTGTCTGTCTCTATGCTGCCCTGTAATGACCTAGCAATCTGTCCAGAGGGCATCTTGCCTCTTGCCCAATGACCACTAGAGACTGGCACCACCCCTCGCAATAAATAGTTCAATTTTTTCCTCCTTTCTTCTTAAAAAGCTGTTCACAATAATCTCCAACACTCAGGAATGGTCAGACACAACTAGTGACTGTGAATTAGTATTCTGGTGACTGAGCCGCTGCCACCTTCAGAGGTTAGAGGCTATTACCGTGTCCGACAGAAACACCAGCATGGGCGGAGGTCTGCTCTCCCCCTCGGGGAATCAGAATTGATGATGTTCATTTGAGATCACATCCGAAACCAAGTGATGAATGTATTGATGTTATTCTGGCAGCCGGAACTCTGTGTGTGTGTGTGTGAGGAGTAAAACAGAAACAGATCACTCATCTATTTTTTTTTTATCCTGCAGGATGTGACTGGTTATAATTTAATAACCTGCTTTCAAGGGGCTCAACAGAGCCTGTTTAAGGAGTGATCCAGGCTGGCATAATAACCTATATACTCGTGAACCTGCACCACCTCCCACAGCCCAACAAACCACATCGACTACTACCATCCTCAACAGGCCAAACCGGTTTTTATGGTTTTGTTAGACAAAAAAAGAATCCTAGAAAATCCTGTTTGGTCGCAAACCTCTTTGGGAAACACGGAAATCCTTTTCACCTTTATTTGCAAAAAAGAAATGCACTGAACCATTAAGCTCACAAAACTCAACAGCAGCCAGAACTTTCCACGCAGAAACAGAAAAACACCAAAACGTTTAGTCTTTCCCAAACAGAGACCCTTTAAGACTTCACGGCTTACTTAAACTGCAAAACAAATCAGTGAAGCGGAGACTAAATGACAGTAGTGCCACTGTACCTGCATGGAGCATGGTAAAAGGGGTATCCAGGATGAGGTATGTGGTTACAGTAGCTGGACTGATTCCACATGATGCTTCTCTTGGTTCAACCACAGCTTCCAAGTGCTCAGGACGTTTCTCACCGCTCTCCGTTTCTAGTGCCGGCGGGTGTAATGCGACTCAGGCGGCTCGGAGGCACGTAAATTGGCGCCGCTTGTTGCGCGTTTCGAGCGGCTCCATGGGAAGAGAGTGAGAGGGTTGGAACGGCGGACGCGATGAGGCAAGAGAGTGATCCGAGGGCTGAGATGACGTACGGTGAGTCAGGTCTGAACACCTGGAAACGGCTCGTCTTGCTCAGCAGAGTAAGGTGGAGTAGGAAATCACAGGTTACTCCCTTCGCCCTGCCTCAAACCAGTTATTTTCCCCTTCCTTTCAGGTGCAGTCAGGATAGCGGACGCCTCTCAGACCATGCGATGAAGCATGTGTCATCGCCATACGTCTCAGTGATTCAAAACAAACCGCCAGGTGTTTTCAGCCTCACAGGTGTAACTCTCCGTCCGACAGACTTCAAGGCAAATCAGAGTTGGTATAATAGTCTCTGACACCAATTAGAAGCAGTTCATGCCAGAGGTATTAGCTCTCTAAACTTCCCAGGTGTCGCCGTACGTCTCTCGCAGATATGAGTGGGTAAAAATCCAGCGCCGCAGCGTCCCTCTGAGACAGCTGCCTGCTGTCACGAGTGTTTATTCTCCAAATTACAGGATCCTCGCCGGCTCTCCAGCTTCATGAAGCGGCAGCGGTGCACGCAACTGATCGACTGAGCGCCACAACAGAAAGGAAGAGAGAAGGAGAGAAAGGCAGGATATGGCAGCGGGAGAGTGAATCTACCAAGAGAGAGAGCGACAGAGAGAGAGAGAGGAAGAGGTTCCCGGAGTGGAGCTGCCTTCTCCTTCCCGCGAAATACTCATTTAGCAGGATACACACCGCAGGGAGGAGGAGAAGGGGTGCGCGTGGGTGGGTGTGTGTGTGTTGGTGTGAGAATGTAATGCTATGTAAACGATGAATAATTGAAGACCTAATTGAACACACTAGCCTGAATAGCTTCCTTTGTGCTCCCTAAAAAAGAAACAGTTCTGTCCGATTCTTGAGATCTAAATTGAGCTTTGCTGCCGGTGTGCCTTTTGGCATTTTGGAAAACAGAATTTCAATGATGCTCAGTTGCTCTCCAGGGTTGACGCTTTATTAGCCATTTCACGGCTTGGTTTTCACACCGAATCGCAATCTATTCTTAATTTAATCAAGAGGACTGGCGTCTAAATACAACCAAATCATCTGGCCTCAAGCTGACCAACTAGTAAGAGAGAAAATAAATTAGGGTTAATTTAGTGCCTCCTTCCAACTGACTGCTAAAAGGCTTGTTTGCTGCATGAAAACACACGGCTTTACACATCACAACATCCTTTGGTACAAGACATCCATGTCTAGTAGAAAAGGAGGGAAAGGCAGAATATGGCAGCAGGAGAGTGGATCTACCAAGATTCTTAACTTTTCTATCAGGGAACATAAGTCATTTTAAAATGTTGCAAGTCTTTCAGAAATTTCAGCTGTGAGGTAATTGTGTAATTTATGGCAGGCACACAAACATTGCAAAGTGCTGATGTGACTTAGTAAAAATAGATTTCCTTTGACATCCGGATACGCAAACGATTTGCAGACTAATTTATTAATCAATTAAGTCAAATTGCCCAAAAGGCAAATGTGGCTTTAAAAACAATCTCCTAAGAATGTTTTGGGGTCACTGTAGACATCATATGTATTTTGAACTTTTTGGGATTTTACCAACTAGCGACTAAGTGTTGCTGTGACTGGTTGAGAAAAGTGTATTCAAAAACATTACAGTTAAAATTCTGTGTAATTTAATTTACAAAATTGACTTGTCCAGTCATGGTTCTGAGTAACAGATACCGGTAAACACGGCTCTCTGGTTGAAAGCATGTTGTCATTGGTGTTTCTCACCGAGGTCAGTGAACGGCTTTTTCCCCCCACATTTCTAAATGGGTAAGTTTGAAAAACTCACATGTATGCTGACAGCAGCACTGGTTCCCATTCTCAAGTTCTTACACCTCTAAAGATGGGTCACCAAAGGTCACACCAACCCTCTGGACAAAGGACAACTATTGGCCAACTTCAATCTCTCTAAATGAAAGACTTTTTTTTCCAGTCAAGCAAACTTTTTTCACAATCATAACATAAATGTTTCCTAAACATAGTGTGTCAAGGTTAGGGGTAAGTATTAAAAGACATGAAAACCTGTTTTCAGACTGAAAATGTGTGCTTTTGGATTATGGCAGGAAAATTCTTCCATATTCTTGCAGTTATAATTCCCTTCTGTGCTCTGGGAAAAACATGTTACACGGCAGCAAAGATGAGTCCAGTATCGCAGGTAAGAGCAGTAAAAGATACAGCAGTGAGTACAATTATTGGCAGCTCTGATAGAGAGGTGAACCAAAGCCTCACATAAATGGTTGCCATAGAGACGTGGTGACCCCGAGGTGTCCCTCGTTGCCACACTTTGCTACAGTGGCTGTATGTTTTGGATCATTTCTATCAAAGATGAACTGGTCAGGCTCTATGTGGACAATTCTGACCGATGGATTTTTATTTTCAGAAGACTGGTGACTAAAGAGGTGTCACCAAACAACTATTTCGCTTCCAGTACGATACCAATATCTTTCAGTATTTGCCATACCGACATTTATCCAATACGATATCAGCATGAATCATACATTAGTTACTTATTTTAATGTGCAACGTTATAAAGCTTAATCAAGTGAGGATTACAGAGAATTACAGGCAACAATAATTGATATGAGAACAAATAAGCCACTGACTATTAAACAATGGAGTCTGCATGTAGAATACAAGCACTGCTGGATAGAAAGGCTGGGGCGAACTAAACGCTGGAGCAACTGAATGAGACAAACAAAAAGTCACAACAAGATCAAATTAAACTAGAATGAAAATGCATATATATTATGACCAAATTCTGAGATAATGCTTCTACAATACGTTCTTGTTGGTGTTGAAACATTTTACTGGGGTGCCAGTCGTTGTTGTTGATACACTATATTGATGTTAAAGTAATATAACCACATAGTCACCACTTTTTGATTACAAACTTTTCGTTGTGACCAAAGTAGATGAGATTCTCCCTAACGACGTGAAAGTTTTTAACCCGTAAAGAAGCACAACTAACGAAATGCATGCAAAAAAAGACGTGGCATTTTCCCGAACAGCGTGAATTCTCACTGATCCTTCAAATCTTGCACTGTGTTTTCACACACTTACCCCTGTCTTGCATCACTATCCTGTGTGAAGATTAATCCCTGTAGCTTAATGGTTAATGTGAAGGCCTGTGGCATTCATTTGCAACTAAACTAGCTTTCCATTCAGAAAAGGTGTAAAAAAAATTTCTTCTAAAAAGAACAGAGCTTTTGCTATGCTGGATTTAACGTTTACTTTTTAAAAAATACAACAGAAAGTAAGAGAGAAATCACACCATGAGGAACAAGTCTAATCAATCTACAAAAGATAAATACTAAAAAAGTGTGTCTTCATGGTTGTTAGGTGTGGCATGCTGATGTTATTTCAATTTAGTTGTACTCAAATAGCTCTATTTTCAATCATCATTTGTGATCTAACTAAACTCCAGCAACATGTGTTTTTCCTGAGGTGAGAGTCCAGAAGGAGGAAGGGAAACAAAAGATATGAAAGCAGGGTGGAGCTAATAGCAGGGAAGAAGGAAGGAAGCAAGGGAGGGAGGGAAGAAAAGGAGAAGAGAAGAGGGTTTGGGAGGGGTGGAAGAAAACGAGGCGGTGGGCCTGTTTGTTTTCGCTCTAAAATTTCATTCCGGCCCAATTTTATCAGGGAGGGAAAACACAGGGGACCCCGCTGCTGCATTTTCTCCACCGTTCTGCTGTTCTCTGTGTTTGTTATCCCTGTTTGAAGAGGCAGGTGGACGCCATCCGCCCCCGCACACGCACTCAAACACAAGCCGCGTGCTCCACATTTTCAGCAAAGCAGACAGAGACGGATGAAAACTTAAAGGGACATTGTTCTGGCATAAACACGCTCGCACACACGCAGACGACGAAGCACCGACGCCTCACCTGAACACAAGAATGCAGCACAAAAATCGTCAAACGTTCACCACAGCCTTGAGCGGAGATGCGGGAGGTGCCGCCTCGCAGACGTGTGACAGGCTGTGTTGAATCGTTCTGTCAGTGGGTGTGTGATGGCAGGAGTGCCACTGGGCCTGTGGTTCAGCTTATCTGGGTTTTACAGACTTAACCACCCCTCATTCTACATCCCCCCATCGCCACTGGTTTTAAATGCAACAAATACAACCTGAAAACACACCTAGTCTGGCTCATCCCTGTGGTCAAGGTCACAGCTGAGCCCAGATCTCTGCAAATCCATAAAAACATAGTTTTAATTAGGCCTGTGCAGTGAAAGCTCTGCGAAGGCTTATTGTGATCATAGTGTTTATTTTTATGATGCTTCTGTCAAACAAATTAGTTTTTTGAAAGCCTTAATGTAGCATATTAATGAAAGGTAATACTTTTCTCAATAAATGCAAATGGGTAGTAACCAAGATCAATGAGTTAGGTTTAGAAATTCTGAGAATAGGATCGACTCATGAAGGAGGAGACAGTAGAAATTTTGCAAGTTGCAGGTGTCTTGAATTTATATTGTGGGTATTTATACATATTTACAAGATCTGATTTGCCATAGCAAAAGAAATGCACAAAAATAAAGGAAAAGAAAAGAAAACAAAACAATAACTAAAGAAAACAATAATCATCCGTTCCACAGTTCCAATGAACCTCCACCCTTTAGTTCATCTACCCCAGCTGGGGTTGGTTAGAGGTCCCAATCAACTGTTGTTGACGTACTTGGTGCAGGTCCGTAGTGACAAAAAAGTCAGATCACAATGGAAGTTAAAATTGTTCGTTCGCTGCAAGAGCCTCCTACCACCAGGCAGGAGAAGCAGAAGTTCTTCAGCACAAAGTGCAGTCTTTCCTTCCAGACGTTCTAGCTCGCCATCCTTCTAGTGTGCACACAAATTCATCACATAGCACTCATTGCACTATAAATAATTCTAAAACAGTCAATATGCATTTTCATAAATATAAAATTCCATACAAGTTACATCCAATAAATATCATGTAAATTTCTTAACATGAAAACTATCTAAACAAGTGCTCAAATAAATAATTTAAGACACCTTATTGCTACTCAATTGGGTTACCGTCAGTAATTTAGTAGCTACACAACCAACTGATATGGGCTAATGCTAAGTCACGACAGAGACTCACCGATTCCACACTTTTACAGTGGACAGTTTCCACCCACACAATGGGCTTTTTTCCCCACCTCCTTCTGGGTACATGTAGTCGGCTCCTATGGTTTAGTAGATTGTGTGAGCATCACACAGATTTGAAAATTGATTAATGACTGTGCTCAACTAACCTGCAGCTCTGCTCCTCCCAGCGCGTCCTAATCTTACTCTTCCCTGCTCCAACTAATATACCTAGCCGAATGGGCGGTGTTGGTACATGTGATACAGAGCCCAACAGCGATTGGCTATGGACAATCTCGCGAGAATCGCTGGTATTACATCAGCGGTATCGCGAGATTTAAAATAACAGGGAGTTCAGAAAACTGGATAATGGGGGAAATGGAAGTCAAAATTTACACCCGGGTTACATTAACATATCTGAAAACTCACCAAACTTGGCAGACGTGTCAGATCTGCGTGTAAATTACGTATTTTACAGTCGTCACAAAATTGCGACAGAACAGCTCCAGGGCAACTTTCTAAATATTATTTGTATTGACCTTTATTTATTGTAGAGGCATGAAATTTGCTACACTTGTAGAACTCCACAAGCCCTAAATAGAAGTATCTCGCATCCATGCCACACCGAACAAGTTCCAACTTGAACCCCGTTTTGGACTTTTACAGCCTCTGCATTTCATCATATTCCTGCTACAAATTTTTATCAATCGGTTTCAAACATGGTCAGTTTGTTCATAAGGCATGGCCTAATCAAAGTTATCAGCATGCGCAGGGCGTGGCCAGGCCTTGAAGATGGACAAATCGCCATGAAATATGAAACTGTTTTATCTCCTACACAAAAACTCACTGAGACTCCAAACCTTCAGTGATTAATCATAATCGGGTGTCCTACAATAGCCAATGATCAAACAATGACAACACTTAAGCCACACCCACTGAGGACAGGAAGAGTCATGTTTTACTGTGAAAAGTCTCTATCTGATCCTTTTGACCTAATCAACATGAAACTGTTGCCAGAGAAAGAAGACATGTTGGTTTGACTGGGTTTTAGACACTGACTGGTTTTGGTGGGGGGTGTGGGCGTGGCTAAATCACGTACTATTGCGTGCTTTGATCCGCAATGTTGGATCAACCCTCAAAATCTGACCATTTGCCAAAGAACATCAAGGTGCAATAACGTCAACATACAAGGTCACATCAGACTTTCTATGTCTTATTACATACCAGCCAGCCCTCATTACATTCACCTGGTCAACTGGAGTTAGTTCCATCCCCTCTCAAAAAATACTCACCATTTTTTCTCCTAAATGTCTTACATTTATTGTTTTATTCATAACATGATAATGAATGTTAAATTAACACTGCCTGTTGGGAGTGGCAGAATAGGGAATTTCAATCCCTCGTCGATGGCATGCGGTTGGCTCTCAGTCACACAGGCTTCATTCAATTTGCACCACAGTAGATATGTATGACCATTGTGAACCTCTAAAGAGCCCAATGATATTATTTTGAGATTTTTCTCAAGAGTGCCCCAAGATAATTTCAAAAGTTGTGGCTGCGCCAAATGTTTAGTGCAATATCCAGGAGCACAGCTTCAAACATTGGTGATCAGCAATCCCACTCTGATGTTCCATCCTGTGCATTTCGAGCCTCCTGGAGGAACAGCAAGCGAGCGGACGGTTCCATTTCAGCTCAAGCAGCGCATCAAAAATGACAACCTTCCAGCACTGGAAATTTAAGGAGCATTTCATTTATGTAACCCAGGCTCCTGCGACAGACTGGTGACCTGTCCAGGGTGTACCCAGCCTCTCGCCCGGGACGCAGCTGGAGATAGGCACCAGCAACCCTCCCGACCCCATTTGGGACGAAGGGTGTAAGAAAATGGATGGATGGATGGATAACCCAGGCTCTCCCTCTTCAGACCTGCAGCTGGTGGAAGACACCCTATGGGCTCTGTGTTGTGTTTCTTTTCGTGAAAGTGAGGTGTGTTCGGTGCAGGAGAGGAATCGGACACAGGGCTCTTTGTGGAGGGGAGACTTTCGCGCCTTTATTTCATCCACCTTACAGGCAGTAAACAGTCTGTCAGGATTTAACAATTTTCCCTTTACAAAACAATCAAACCTCATTTCCACATCGCGCAAAAATCCCCTGCACTACGGACCCAAACTTAAGGCAATATCAAAGCCTACTGGTTAGAAAAATTTGTTTTGGGGACAGTCTATATAATGCTGTATTTTCTTTGTGTTATTCTCCGGAATTTCAATATTTTTCGGATTGAGGCGCGTTACAGAACTTATGCACGGTAATTTAACTTGCCTTAAAGTTCAAGAAAATGAGGAACGCTTCACGAATTTGCGTGTCATCCTTGCGCAGGGGCCATGCTAATCTTCTCTGTATCGTTCCAATTTTAGTATATGTCCTAGCGAACTAGGACACTAGCACACTCTCTCAGAGCAGTATTTATACCTCTTTGGCCCACCTATATCTTACTGACGGTTTCACTTTCACTATTATAACAAAACAAAACAAGGCCTCCAAGCATGAAGATCTGATGCTGAATTAACTTGTACTTCCTACCTGTACATGAGTACTTTAAAAATGAACCTAAACTGTCCACAAATGTGTTGTTCATTCTTGTGACCTGGACTGTTTTATGCACAGATGCATGATGGGTAATCATGGATTCCATTACATCACAAAGGACAGTGGACAGCCAGCTGAATTCACAAGAACCAGAGATCTGACAGCACATGGCAGGCAAAGTAACCCTGCAGTTCTTATTAGTGACCTATAGGGGGCATCTAACATCTAGCTTTGCACTAGGATGTAAGATTAGAGTAACATACTCCATGTAGAGAAAAAAAACCTATGTAAAAATCTATATAAAAGCTAAAATGAGCTAAAAGCTAAAGCTAGCTAAGTTACCAATGAAGCAGCTAGGATTAGCATGTTAAATTACAGTAACACACTACACGTAGAGTGAAAAACCTTATATAAATGCTAAAAGTAGCTAAAATACCGATGACAGCAGCTAGCACTAGAATGAGAATAATGAGAATGGGAATAACAACATTTGGGACATATGTGTAGCTTGTCAGAAGCTTCAAAAGTGTCTCCTGGAGCCATGGACCAAACGACACAGGAAGTCGGTCGTTTTGGATCAAAGCACCAATTTTGTCTATTTTACACATGTATCTTAGCAAATTCCTCCTACACGGTTTGACACGCAGACAGCAGAATCACTCAGCACAGCCTTGAGGCATTGGAGATGAAAAGTTATCAAAAGGCTTTTTCGGCAACAAAGCATGTGGGAGTGGCCAAGTCTCAAAGTCTGACCATTTGCCATAAAACGGGGTGGAATAACTCCCACACACAAGGTCAGAGCCGTATGACACTTTCTGTGTGTCATAACAGACCAGCACTCATCGTAGTCATATGGTCAATTGGTGACATCACTTTAACCCCGACCCTTCTATCTTGGCAGTCAACTATTTTGCTGCCGATGTTGTCCTTTTTACACTCTGACTCAGAGATCTCAAACTGTCTGGTGGCAGAACAAGGTTATGCTACGTCCGTCTCTGAGCACTGATTGGTGGATGAACCGTGTGGGCGTGGCAGAGCGGCATCTCGCGATATTGGCCTTTTTACCGTACTGCTGGCTCTAACTCGCACACGAATGATCCGACTGGCATCAAACCGGATAAGAATGATGTTTGTGAACCTCTGAAGAGCCTCATAGGATAACATCGGAATCTGACTCTACAGCGGCCCCTAAGGCTGTTTCAACAACTATGTCTCCCTGACACATGAGCCAGTCTGCAACAGATTTTGAGTGCATCATCAGGGAACACTGCACAACAAATTGGTGGGTAGATTGATGACATCACTTAGCTCCGCCCACTCAGAGATGAAACTCAGACTTATTTGGTAAAAATATGAACACCTCCAGCTTTTTGTTTCGCCTGACATAAAGTGGAAACTTTGTCCACCAACAGATGATAATATGTTTCGTACCCGACGGGAAGGTTTTGCCATCAAACAGAAAGTGACAACAACTCCTGTGGGTAACGTGGGATTACACTCAAACTTTCGAGCCTTGCTCACGGACTCAAACTTAAGGCAATATCAAAGCCTACCGGTTAGAAAAATTTGTTTTGGGGACAGTCTATATAATGCTGTGTTTTCTTTGTGTTATTCTCCGGAATTTCAATATTTTTCGGATTGAGGCGCGTTACAGAACTTATGCACGGTAATTTAACTTGCCTTAAAGTTCAAGAAAATGAGGAACGCTTCACAATTTATGCGTGTCATCCTTCATGAGGGCCATGCTAATCTTCTCTGTATCGTTCCAATTTTAGTATATGTCCTAGCGAACTAGGACACTAGCACACTCTCTCAGAGCAGTATTTATACCTCTTTGGCCCACCTATATCTTACTGACGGTTTCACTTTCACTATTATAACAAAACAAAACAAGGCCTCCAAGCATGAAGATCTGATGCTGAATTAACTTGTACTTCCTACCTGTACATGAGTACTTTAAAAATGAACCTAAACTGTCCACAAATTTGTTGTTCATTCTTGTGACCTGGACTGTTTTATGCACAGATGCATGATGGGTAATCATGGATTCCATTACATCACAAAGGACAGTGGACAGCCAGCTGAATTCACAAGAACCAGAGATCTGACAGCACATGGCAGGCAAAGTAACCCTGCAGTTCTTATTAGTGACCTATAGGGGCATCTAACATCTAGCTTTGCACTAGGATGTAAGATTAGAGTAACATACTCCATGTAGAGAAAAAACCTATGTAAAAATCTATATAAAAGCTAAAATGAGCTAAAAGCTTACCAATGAAGCAGCTAGGATTAGCATGTTAAATTACAGTAACACACTACACGTAGAGTGAAAAACCTTATATAAATGCTAAAAGTAGCTAAAATACAGATGACAGCAGCTAGCACTAGAATGAGAATAATGAGAATGGGAATAACAACATTTGGGACATATGTGTAGCTTGTCAGAAGCTTCAAAAGTGTCTCCTGGAGCCATGGACCAAACGACACAGGAAGTCGGTCGTTTTGGATCAAAGCACCAATTTTGTCTATTTTACACATGTATCTTAGCAAATTCCTCCTACACGGTTTGACACGCAGACAGCAGAATCACTCAGCACAGCCTTGAGGCATTGGAGATGAAAAGTTATCAAAAGGCTTTTTCGGCAACAAAGCATGTGGGAGTGGCCAAGTCTCAAAGTCTGACCATTTGCCATAAAACGGGTGGAATAACTCCACACACAAGGTCAGAGCCGATGACACTTTCTGTGTGTCATAACAGACCAGCACTCATCGTAGTCATATGGTCAATTGGTGACATCACTTTAACCCGACTTCTATCTTGGCAGTCAACTATTTTGCTGCCGATGTTGTCCTTTTACACTCTGACTCAGAGATCTCAAACTGTCTGGTGGCAGAACAAGGTTATGCTTCCGTCTCTGAGCACTGATTGGTGGATGAACCGTGTGGGCGTGGCAGAGCGGCATCTCGCGATATTGGCCTTTTTACCGTACTGCTGGCTCTAACTCGCACACGAATGATCCGACTGGCATCAAACCGGATATGAATGATGTTTGTGAACCTCTGAAGAGCCTCATAGGGTAACATCGGAATCTGACTCTACAGCGGCCCCTAAGGCTGTTTCAACAACTATGTCTCCCTGACACATGAGCCAGTCTGCAACAGATTTTGAGTGCATCATCAGGGAACACTGCACAACAAATTGGTGGGTAGATTGATGACATCACTTAGCTCCGCCCACTCAGAGATGAAACTCAGACTTATTTGGTAAAAATATGAACACCTCCAGCTTTTTGTTTCGCCTGACATAAAGTGGAAACTTTGTCCACCAACAGATGATAATATGTTTCGTACCCGACAGGAAGTTTTTGCCATCAAACAGAAAGTGACAACAACTCCTGTGGGTAACGTGGGATTACACTCAAACTTTCGAGCCTTGCTCACGGACTCAAACTTAATGCAATATCAAAGCCTACTGGTTAGAAAAATTTGTTTTGGGGACAGTGTATATAATGCTGTGTTTTCTTTGTGTTATTCTCCGGAATTTCAATATTTTTCGGATTGAGGCGCGTTACAGAACTTATGCACGGTAATTTAACTTGCCTTAAAGTTCAAGAAAATGAGGAACGCTTCACGAATTTGCGTGTCATCCTTGCGCAGGGGCCATGCTAATCTTCTCTGTATCGTTCCAATTTTAGTATATGTCCTAGCGAACTAGGACACTAGCACACTCTCTCAGAGCAGTATTTATACCTCTTTGGCCCACCTATATCTTACTGACGGTTTCACTTTCACTATTATAACAAAACAAAACAAGGCCTCCAAGCATGAAGATCTGATGCTGAATTAACTTGTACTTCCTACCTGTACATGAGTACTTTAAAAATGAACCTAAACTGTCCACAAATTTGTTGTTCATTCTTGTGACCTGGACTGTTTTATGCACAGATGCATGATGGGTAATCATGGATTCCATTACATCACAAAGGACAGTGGACAGCCAGCTGAATTCACAAGAACCAGAGATCTGACAGCACATGGCAGGAAAAGTAACCCTGCAGTTCTTATTAGTGACCTATAGGGGGCATCTAACATCTAGCTTTGCACTAGGATGTAAGATTAGAGTAACATACTCCATGTAGAGAAAAAAAACCTATGTAAAAATCTATATAAAAGCTAAAATGAGCTAAAAGCTAAAGCTAGCTAAGTTACCAATGAAGCAGCTAGGATTAGCATGTTAAATTACAGTAACACACTACACGTAGAGTGAAAAACCTTATATAAATGCTAAAAGTAGCTAAAATACCGATGACAGCAGCTAGCACTAGAATGAGAATAATGAGAATGGGAATAACAACATTTGGGACATATGTGTAGCTTGTCAGAAGCTTCAAAAGTGTCTCCTGGAGCCATGGACCAAACGACACAGGAAGTCGGTCGTTTTGGATCAAAGCACCAATTTTGTCTATTTTACACATGTATCTTAGCAAATTCCTCCTACACGGTTTGACACGCAGACAGCAGAATCACTCAGCACAGCCTTGAGGCATTGGAGATGAAAAGTTATCAAAAGGCTTTTTCGGCAACAAAGCATGTGGGAGTGGCCAAGTCTCAAAGTCTGACCATTTGCCATAAACGGGGTGGAATAACTCCCACACACAAGGTCAGAGCCGTATGACACTTTCTGTGTGTCATAACAGACCAGCACTCATCGTAGTCATATGGTCAATTGGTGACATCACTTTAACCCCGACCCTTCTATCTTGGCAGTCAACTATTTTGCTGCCGATGTTGTCCTTTTTACACTCTGACTCAGAGATCTCAAACTGTCTGGTGGCAGAACAAGGTTATGCTACGTCCGTCTCTGAGCACTGATTGGTGGATGAACCGTGTGGGCGTGGCAGAGCGGCATCTCGCGATATTGGCCTTTTTACCGTACTGCTGGCTCTAACTCGCACACGAATGATCCGACTGGCATCAAACCGGATATGAATGATGTTTGTGAACCTCTGAAGAGCCTCATAGGGTAACATCGGAATCTGACTCTACAGCGGCCCCTAAGGCTGTTTCAACAACTATGTCTCCCTGACACATGAGCCAGTCTGCAACAGATTTTGAGTGCATCATCAGGGAACACTGCACAACAAATTGGTGGGTAGATTGATGACATCACTTAGCTCCGCCCACTCAGAGATGAAACTCAGACTTATTTGGTAAAAATATGAACACCTCCAGCTTTTTGTTTCGCCTGACATAAAGTGGAAACTTTGTCCACCAACAGATGATAATATGTTTAATTCGACAGGAAGTTTTTGCCATCAAACAGAAAGTGACAGCAACTCCTGTGGGTAACGTGGGATTACACTCAAACTTTCGAGCCTTGCTCACGGACTCAAACTTAATGCAATATCAAAGCCTACTGGTTAGAAAAATTTGTTTTGGGGACAGTCTATATAATGCTGTGTTTTCTTTGTGTTATTCTCCGGAATTTCAATATTTTTCGGATTGAGGCGCGTTACAGAACTTATGCACGGTAATTTAACTTGCCTTAAAGTTCAAGAAAATGAGGAACGCTTCACGAATTTGCGTGTCATCCTTGCGCAGGGGCCATGCTAATCTTCTCTGTATCGTTCCAATTTTAGTATATGTCCTAGCGAACTAGGACACTAGCACACTCTCTCAGAGCAGTATTTATACCTCTTTGGCCCACTTATATCTTACTGACGGTTTCACTTTCACTATTATAACAAAACAAAACAAGGCCTCCAAGCATGAAGATCTGATGCTGAATTAACTTGTACTTCCTACCTGTACATGAGTACTTTAAAAATGAACCTAAACTGTCCACAAATTTGTTGTTCATTCTTGTGACCTGGACTGTTTTATGCACAGATGCATGATGGGTAATCATGGATTCCATTACATCACAAAGGACAGTGGACAGCCAGCTGAATTCACAAGAACCAGAGATCTGACAGCACATGGCAGGCAAAGTAACCCTGCAGTTCTTATTAGTGACCTATAGGGGGCATCTAACATCTAGCTTTGCACTAGGATGTAAGATTAGAGTAACATACTCCATGTAGAGAAAAAAAACCTATGTAAAAATCTATATAAAAGCTAAAATGAGCTAAAAGCTAAAGCTAGCTAAGTTACCAATGAAGCAGCTAGGATTAGCATGTTAAATTACAGTAACACACTACACGTAGAGTGAAAAACCTTATATAAATGCTAAAAGTAGCTAAAATACCGATGACAGCAGCTAGCACTAGAATGAGAATAATGAGAATGGGAATAACAACATTTGGGACATATGTGTAGCTTGTCAGAAGCTTCAAAAGTGTCTCCTGGAGCCATGGACCAAACGACACAGGAAGTCGGTCGTTTTGGATCAAAGCACCAATTTTGTCTATTTTACACATGTATCTTAGCAAATTCCTCCTACACGGTTTGACACGCAGACAGCAGAATCACTCAGCACAGCCTTGAGGCATTGGAGATGAAAAGTTATCAAAAGGCTTTTTCGGCAACAAAGCATGTGGGAGTGGCCAAGTCTCAAAGTCTGACCATTTGCCATAAAACGGGGTGGAATAACTCCCACACACAAGGTCAGAGCCGTATGACACTTTCTGTGTGTCATAACAGACCAGCACTCATCGTAGTCATATGGTCAATTGGTGACATCACTTTAACCCCGACCCTTCTATCTTGGCAGTCAACTATTTTGCTGCCGATGTTGTCCTTTTTACACTCTGACTCAGAGATCTCAAACTGTCTGGTGGCAGAACAAGGTTATGCTACGTCCGTCTCTGAGCACTGATTGGTGGATGAACCGTGTGGGCGTGGCAGAGCGGCATCTCGCGATATTGGCCTTTTTACCGTACTGCTGGCTCTAACTCGCACACGAATGATCCGACTGGCATCAAACCGGATATGAATGATGTTTGTGAACCTCTGAAGAGCCTCATAGGGTAACATCGAATCTGACTCTACAGGCCCCTAAGGCTGTTTCAACAACTATGTCTCCCTGACACATGAGCCAGTCTGCAACAGATTTTGAGTGCATCATCAGGGAACACTGCACAACAAATTGGTGGGTAGATTGATGACATCACTTAGCTCCGCCCACTCAGAGATGAAACTCAGACTTATTTGGTAAAAATATGAACACCTCCAGCTTTTTGTTTGCCTGACATAAAGTGGAAACTTTGTCCACCAACAGATGATAATATGTTTAGACCCGACAGGAAGTTTTGCCATCAAACAGAAAGTGACAGCAACTCCTGTGGGTAACGGGATTACACTCAAACTTTCGAGCCTTGCTCACGGACTCAAACTTAATGCAATATCAAAGCCTACTGGTTAGAAAAATTTGTTTTGGGGACAGTCTATATAATGCTGTGTTTTCTTTGTGTTATTCTCCGGAATTTCAATATTTTTTGATTGAGGCGTTACAGAACTTATGCACGGTAATTTAACTTGCCTTAAAGTTCAAGAAAATGAGGAACGCTTCACGAATTTGCGTGTCATCCTTGCGCAGGGGCCATGCTAATCTTCTCTGTATCGTTCCAATTTTAGTATATGTCCTAGCGAACTAGGACACTAGCACACTCTCTCAGAGCAGTATTTATACCTCTTTGGCCCACTTATATCTTACTGACGGTTTCACTTTCACTATTATAACAAAACAAAACAAGGCCTCCAAGCATGAAGATCTGATGCTGAATTAACTTGTACTTCCTACCTGTACATGAGTACTTTAAAAATGAACCTAAACTGTCCACAAATTTGTTGTTCATTCTTGTGACCTGGACTGTTTTATGCACAGATGCATGATGGGTAATCATGGATTCCATTACATCACAAAGGACAGTGGACAGCCAGCTGAATTCACAAGAACCAGAGATCTGACAGCACATGGCAGGCAAAGTAACCCTGCAGTTCTTATTAGTGACCTATAGGGGGCATCTAACATCTAGCTTTGCACTAGGATGTAAGATTAGAGTAACATACTCCATGTAGAGAAAAAAAACCTATGTAAAAATCTATATAAAAGCTAAAATGAGCTAAAAGCTAAAGCTAGCTAAGTTACCAATGAAGCAGCTAGGATTAGCATGTTAAATTACAGTAACACACTACACGTAGAGTGAAAAACCTTATATAAATGCTAAAAGTAGCAAAAATACCGATGACAGCAGCTAGCACTAGAATGAGAATAATGAGAATGGGAATAACAACATTTGGGACATATGTGTAGCTTCTCAGAAGCTTCAAAAGTGTCTCCTGGAGCCATGGACCAAACGACACAGGAAGTCAGTCGTTTTGGATCAAAGCACCAATTTTGTCTATTTTACACATGTATCTTAGCAAATTCCTCCTACGGTTTGACACGCAGACAGCAGAATCACTCAGCACAGCCTTGAGGCATTGGAGATGAAAAGTTATCAAAAGGCTTTTTCGGCAACAAAGCATGTGGGAGTGGCCAAGTCTCAAAGTCTGACCATTTGCCATAAAACGGGGTGGAATAACTCCCACACACAAGGTCAGAGCCGTATGACACTTTCTGTGTGTCATAACAGACCAGCACTCATCGTAGTCATATGGTCAATTGGTGACATCACTTTAACCCCGACCCTTCTATCTTGGCAGTCAACTATTTTGCTGCCGATGTTGTCCTTTTTACACTCTGACTCAGAGATCTCAAACTGTCTGGTGGCAGAACAAGGTTATGCTAAATCCGTCTCTGAGCACTGATTGGTGGATGAACCGTGTGGGCGTGGCAGAGCGGCATCTCGCGATATTGGCCTTTTTACCGTACTGCTGGCTCTAACTCGCACACGAATGATCCGACTGGCATCAAACCGGATATGAATGATGTTTGTGAACCTCTGAAGAGCCTCATAGGGTAACATCGGAATCTGACTCTACAGCGGCCCCTAAGGCTGTTTCAACAACTATGTCTCCCTGACACATGAGCCAGTCTGCAACAGATTTTGAGTGCATCATCAGGGAACACTGCACAACAAATTGGTGGGTAGATTGATGACATCACTTAGCTCCGCCCACTCAGAGATGAAACTCAGACTTATTTGGTAAAAATATGAACACCTCCAGCTTTTTGTTTCGCCTGACATAAAGTGGAAACTTTGTCCACCAACAGATGATAATATGTTTCGTACCCGACAGGAAGTTTTTGCCATCAAACAGAAAGTGACAGCAACTCCTGTGGGTAACGTGGGATTACACTCAAACTTTCGAGCCTTGCTCACGGACTCAAACTTAATGCAATATCAAAGCCTACTGGTTAGAAAAATTTGTTTTGGGGACAGTCTATATAATGCTGTGTTTTCTTTGTGTTATTCTCCGGAATTTCAATATTTTTCGGATTGAGGCGCGTTACAGAACTTATGCACGGTAATTTAACTTGCCTTAAAGTTCAAGAAAATGAGGAACGCTTCACGAATTTGCGTGTCATCCTTGCGCAGGGGCCATGCTAATCTTCTCTGTATCGTTCCAATTTTAGTATATGTCCTAGCGAACTAGGACACTAGCACACTCTCTCAGAGCAGTATTTATACCTCTTTGGCCCACCTATATCTTACTGACGGTTTCACTTTCACTATTATAACAAAACAAAACAAGGCCTCCAAGCATGAAGATCTGATGCTGAATTAACTTGTACTTCCTACCTGTACATGAGTACTTTAAAAATGAACCTAAACTGTCCACAAATTTGTTGTTCATTCTTGTGACCTGGACTGTTTTATGCACAGATGCATGATGGGTAATCATGGATTCCATTACATCACAAAGGACAGTGGACAGCCAGCTGAATTCACAAGAACCAGAGATCTGACAGCACATGGCAGGCAAAGTAACCCTGCAGTTCTTATTAGTGACCTATAGGGGGCATCTAACATCTAGCTTTGCACTAGGATGTAAGATTAGAGTAACATACTCCATGTAGAGAAAAAAAACCTATGTAAAAATCTATATAAAAGCTAAAATGAGCTAAAAGCTAAAGCTAGCTAAGTTACCAATGAAGCAGCTAGGATTAGCATGTTAAATTACAGTAACACACTACTCGTTGATTGATTAACCTTATCTAAATGCTAAAAGTAGCAAAAATACCGATGACAGCAGCTAGCACTAGAATGAGAATAATGAGAATGGGAATAACAACATTTGGGACATATGTGTAGCTTCTCAGAAGCTTCAAAAGTGTCTCCTGGAGCCATGGACCAAACGACACAGGAAGTCAGTCGTTTTGGATCAAAGCACCAATTTTGTCTATTTTACACATGTATCTTAGCAAATTCCTCCTACACGGTTTGACACGCAGACAGCAGAATCACTCAGCACAGCCTTGAGGCATTGGAGATGAAAAGTTTTCAAAAGGCTTTTTCGGCAACAAAGCATGTGGGAGTGGCCAAGTCTCAAAGTCTGACCATTTGCCATAAAACGGGGTGGAATAACTCACACACACAAGGTCAGAGCCAGATGACACTTTCTGTGTGTCATAACAGACCAGCACTCATCGTAGTCATATGGTCAATTGGTGACATCACTTTAACCCCGACCCTTCTATCTTGGCAGTCAACTATTTTGCTGCCGATGTTGTCCTTTTTACACTCTGACTCAGAGATCTCAAACTGTCTGGTGGCAGAACAAGGTTATGCTACGTCCGTCTCTGAGCACTGATTGGTGGATGAACCGTGTGGGCGTGGCAGAGCGGCATCTCGCGATATTGGCCTTTTTACCGTACTGCTGGCTCTAACTCGCACGAATGATCCGACTGGCATCAAACCGGATATGAATGATGTTTGTGAACCTCTGAAGAGCCTCATAGGGTAACATCGGAATCTGACTCTACAGCGGCCCCTAAGGCTGTTTCAACAACTATGTCTCCCTGACACATGAGCCAGTCTGCAACAGATTTTGAGTGCATCATCAGGGAACACTGCACAACAAATTGGTGGGTAGATTGATGACATCACTTAGCTCCGCCCACTCAGAGATGAAACTCAGACTTATTTGGTAAAAATATGAACACCTCCAGCTTTTTGTTTCGCCTGACATAAAGTGGAAACTTTGTCCACCAACAGATGATAATATGTTTCGTACCCGACAGGAAGTTTTTGCCATCAAACAGAAAGTGACAGCAACTCCTGTGGGTAACGTGGGATTACACTCAAACTTTCGAGCCTTGCTCACGGACTCAAACTTAATGCAATATCAAAGCCTGCTGGTTAGAAAAATTTGTTTTGGGGACAGTGTATATAATGCTGTGTTTTCTTTGTGTTATTCTCCGGAATTTCAATATTTTTCGGATTGAGGCGCGTTACAGAACTTATGCACGGTAATTTAACTTGCCTTAAAGTTCAAGAAAATGAGGAACGCTTCACGAATTTGCATGTCATCCTTGCGCAGGGGCCATGCTAATCTTCTCTGTATCGTTCCAATTTTAGTATATGTCCTAACTAGGACACTAGCACACTCTCTCAGAGCAGTATTTATACCTCTTTGGCCCACCTATATCTTACTGACGGTTTCACTTTCACTATTATAACAAAACAAAACAAGGCCTCCAAGCATGAAGATCTGATGCTGAATTAACTTGTACTTCCTACCTGTACATGAGTACTTTAAAAATGAACCTAAACTGTCCACAAATTTGTTGTTCATTCTTGTGACCTGGACTGTTTTATGCACAGATGCATGATGGGTAATCATGGATTCCATTACATCACAAAGGACAGTGGACAGCCAGCTGAATTCACAAGAACCAGAGATCTGACAGCACATGGCAGGCAAAGTAACCCTGCAGTTCTTATTAGTGACCTATAGGGGGCATCTAACATCTAGCTTTGCACTAGGATGTAAGATTAGAGTAACATACTCCATGTAGAGAAAAAAAACCTATGTAAAAATCTATATAAAAGCTAAAATTAGCTAAAAGCTAAAGCTAGCTAAGTTACCAATGAAGCAGCTAGGATTAGCATGTTAAATTACAGTAACACACTACGTGAGTGAAAAACCTTATATAAATGCTAAAAGTAGCTAAAATACCGATGACAGCAGCTAGCACTAGAATGAGAATAATGAGAATGGGAATAACAACATTTGGGACATATGTGTAGCTTGTCAGAAGCTTCAAAAGTGTCTCCTGGAGCCATGGACCAAACGACACAGGAAGTCGGTCGTTTTGGATCAAAGCACCAATTTTGTCTATTTTACACATGTATCTTAGCAAATTCCTCCTACACGGTTTGACGCAGACAGCAGAATCACTCAGCACAGCCTTGAGGCATTGGAGATGAAAAGTTATCAAAAGGCTTTTTCGGCAACAAAGCATGTGGGAGTGGCCAAGTCTCAAAGTCTGACCATTTGCCATAAAACGGGGTGGAATAACTCCCACACACAAGGTCAGAGCCGTATGACACTTTCTGTGTGTCATAACAGACCAGCACTCATCGTAGTCATATGGTCAATTGGTGACATCACTTTAACCCCGACCCTTCTATCTTGGCAGTCAACTATTTTGCTGCCGATGTTGTCCTTTTTACACTCTGACTCAGAGATCTCAAACTGTCTGGTGGCAGAACAAGGTTATGCTACGTCCGTCTCTGAGCACTGATTGGTGGATGAACCGTGTGGGCGTGGCAGAGCGGCATCTCGCGATATTGGCCTTTTTACCGTACTGCTGGCTCTAACTCGCACACGAATGATCCGACTGGCATCAAACCGGATATGAATGATGTTTGTGAACCTCTGAAGAGCCTCATAGGGTAACATCGGAATCTGACTCTACAGCGGCCCCTAAGGCTGTTTCAACAACTATGTCTCCCTGACACATGAGCCAGTCTGCAACAGATTTTGAGTGCATCATCAGGGAACACTGCACAACAAATTGGTGGGTAGATTGATGACATCACTTAGCTCCGCCCACTCAGAGATGAAACTCAGACTTATTTGGTAAAAATATGAACACCTCCAGCTTTTTGTTTCGCCTGACATAAAGTGGAAACTTTGTCCACCAACAGATGATAATATGTTTCGTACCCGACAGGAAGTTTTTGCCATCAAACAGAAAGTGACAACAACTCCTGTGGGTAACGTGGGATTACACTCAAACTTTCGAGCCTTGCTCACGGACTCAAACTTAATGCAATATCAAAGCCTACTGGTTAGAAAAATTTGTTTTGGGGACAGTGTATATAATGCTGTGTTTTCTTTGTGTTATTCTCCGGAATTTCAATATTTTTCGGATTGAGGCGCGTTACAGAACTTATGCACGGTAATTTAACTTGCCTTAAAGTTCAAGAAAATGAGGAACGCTTCACGAATTTGCGTGTCATCCTTGCGCAGGGGCCATGCTAATCTTCTCTGTATCGTTCCAATTTTAGTATATGTCCTAGCGAACTAGGACACTAGCACACTCTCTCAGAGCAGTATTTATACCTCTTTGGCCCACCTATATCTTACTGACGGTTTCACTTTCACTATTATAACAAAACAAAACAAGGCCTCCAAGCATGAAGATCTGATGCTGAATTAACTTGTACTTCCTACCTGTACATGAGTACTTTAAAAATGAACCTAAACTGTCCACAAATTTGTTGTTCATTCTTGTGACCTGGACTGTTTTATGCACAGATGCATGATGGGTAATCATGGATTCCATTACATCACAAAGGACAGTGGACAGCCAGCTGAATTCACAAGAACCAGAGATCTGACAGCACATGGCAGGCAAAGTAACCCTGCAGTTCTTATTAGTGACCTATAGGGGGCATCTAACATCTAGCTTTGCACTAGGATGTAAGATTAGAGTAACATACTCCATGTAGAGAAAAAAAACCTATGTAAAAATCTATATAAAAGCTAAAGCTAGCTAAGTTACCAATGAAGCAGCTAGGATTAGCATGTTAAATTACAGTAACACACTACACGTAGAGTGAAAAACCTTATATAAATGCTAAAAGTAGCTAAAATACAGATGACAGCAGCTAGCACTAGAATGAGAATAATGAGAATGGGAATAACAACATTTGGGACATATGTGTAGCTTCTCAGAAGCTTCAAAAGTGTCTCCTGGAGCCATGGACCAAACGACACAGGAAGTCAGTCGTTTTGGATCAAAGCACCAATTTTGTCTATTTTACACATGTATCTTAGCAAATTCCTCCTACACGGTTTGACACGCAGACAGCAGAATCACTCAGCACAGCCTTGAGGCATTGGAGATGAAAAGTTATCAAAAGGCTTTTTCGGCAACAAAGCATGTGGGAGTGGCCAAGTCTCAAAGTCTGACCATTTGCCATAAAACGGGGTGGAATAACTCCCACACACAAGGTCAGAGCCGTATGACACTTTCTGTGTGTCATAACAGACCAGCACTCATCGTAGTCATATGGTCAATTGGTGACATCACTTTAACCCCGACCCTTCTATCTTGGCAGTCAACTATTTTGCTGCCGATGTTGTCCTTTTTACACTCTGACTCAGAGATCTCAAACTGTCTGGTGGCAGAACAAGGTTATGCTACGTCCGTCTCTGAGCACTGATTGGTGGATGAACCGTGTGGGCGTGGCAGAGCGGCATCTCGCGATATTGGCCTTTTTACCGTACTGCTGGCTCTAACTCGCACACGAATGATCCGACTGGCATCAAACCGGATATGAATGATGTTTGTGAACCTCTGAAGAGCCTCATAGGGTAACATCGGAATCTGACTCTACAGCGGCCCCTAAGGCTGTTTCAACAACTATGTCTCCCTGACACATGAGCCAGTCTGCAACAGATTTTGAGTGCATCATCAGGGAACACTGCACAACAAATTGGTGGGTAGATTGATGACATCACTTAGCTCCGCCCACTCAGAGATGAAACTCAGACTTATTTGGTAAAAATATGAACACCTCCAGCTTTTTGTTTCGCCTGACATAAAGTGGAAACTTTGTCCACCAACAGATGATAATATGTTTCGTACCCGACAGGAAGTTTTTGCCATCAAACAGAAAGTGACAACAACTCCTGTGGGTAACGTGGGATTACACTCAAACTTTCGAGCCTTGCTCACGGACTCAAACTTAATGCAATATCAAAGCCTACTGGTTAGAAAAATTTGTTTTGGGGACAGTGTATATAATGCTGTGTTTTCTTTGTGTTATTCTCCGGAATTTCAATATTTTTCGGATTGAGGCGCGTTACAGAACTTATGCACGGTAATTTAACTTGCCTTAAAGTTCAAGAAAATGAGGAACGCTTCACGAATTTGCGTGTCATCCTTGCGCAGGGGCCATGCTAATCTTCTCTGTATCGTTCCAATTTTAGTATATGTCCTAGCGAACTAGGACACTAGCACACTCTCTCAGAGCAGTATTTATACCTCTTTGGCCCACCTATATCTTACTGACGGTTTCACTTTCACTATTATAACAAAACAAAACAAGGCCTCCAAGCATGAAGATCTGATGCTGAATTAACTTGTACTTCCTACCTGTACATGAGTACTTTAAAAATGAACCTAAACTGTCCACAAATTTGTTGTTCATTCTTGTGACCTGGACTGTTTTATGCACAGATGCATGATGGGTAATCATGGATTCCATTACATCACAAAGGACAGTGGACAGCCAGCTGAATTCACAAGAACCAGAGATCTGACAGCACATGGCAGGCAAAGTAACCCTGCAGTTCTTATTAGTGACCTATAGGGGGCATCTAACATCTAGCTTTGCACTAGGATGTAAGATTAGAGTAACATACTCCATGTAGAGAAAAAAAACCTATGTAAAAATCTATATAAAAGCTAAAGCTAGCTAAGTTACCAATGAAGCAGCTAGGACTAGCATATTAAATTACAGTAACATACTATATGTAGAATGAAAAAAACCTATATAAATGCTAAAAGTAGCCAAAAAATCTAAAAGTAGCTAAAATACCAATGATAGCAGCTCTCACTAGACTGACAAAACCTTCGAAAAAGCTACAATTAGTTGAAACAGTAAAGACGGCTAAAAGACTAATGACAGCACTTGCATGTTGACCTAAAATTAGCTATGTAGCTAAAGCTAGCAAAAAATACTAATGGTAGCATGCAGGCTACCATTGGCATGCTCACCTACACTAACATACTATAGGCAGGGTGGAAAAACTCATGCAACAGAAAGATATAAAAAGCTAAAGAGGGATTTTATAAAAATGGTAAAAGATATGAAAAAGCTCAAATACACAGAAGTTGAAGGCATTATTACATTTTAGAATTTTAATTTCTATGTTAAAGTATGTGGAAGTAGTCAAGTTTGCAAAACAGGTACGTTTTAGAGGATTTCTTTTTGCATTCATTCAATGTATGATTTTTTCAATGGAAAAAAGTTATAAAACTTTAAAAAGTATAAAAGTTATAAATACCCTAAGTCATGACCCACATTAGCAGATTTAGGTGAATATAATAAAAGTTGAATGATGAATATTGCAAAAAGTATGCAGGAGAAGTTAAACGGAGAAAAATGAATGGAGGCAAAGCATACAGCTCCAGTAAGCATTGTTGGAGTCCCTCGCAACTCATCGCTGCTACAACCCAATGGCGACTGCGAGAGCTCCAGCTCTCGCGGGATAAGAGAGCCACCGTTGACTCTCTTATGCAGTCCGCTAGGTGATACACAAACGTGTTCAGCAGTGCTCCCTGATGACTCAGATCAGTGCAAGTACCGGTTGATCAGTGCGGTTGATGCCTTAAGGAGATTTAGCTGATGCAATAACCTTGGGGGTGAAGTGGAGTCAAATTACAATTTAATGCTATTGGGCTCTTTAGAGGTTAGCAAAAGTCAATCCTAACAAGTTTGGTGCAATCGGGATGATGCATGTATGATTTAGAGCCTACCGTATACAAACAGTGAGAGATTAGAATTTGCCATTCAGCCACGACCGCATGCGCTCGCCAATCGCCAATGTTGGGAAAAGTATTTACTATCATGTTGTTCTATTTCATTGAACACAGGTTGAAGTCTGCATGGACGATAGAGCAAGAGAAAGAACAACACTGGGGGAAAAAAGGTGACTTCCAGTTGTAAGGGGGTGGGGCTAGGGTGATGTTATTAATTGAGCATGTGAATGTGGTGAGCTCTTGTCTGTCATGATACAAAAGAAGTTTGATGCAGCTGGGAGCTTATGTGGGGAAGATATTCCAACTTGATGTTTTATGGTGAATGGTCAGATTTGAGGCTTGGCCACACCCCACATGTTTTGACGTACAAAATATCCTTTCATAACTATTGACTTTCAAAACCTCAACGCTGTGCTGACTGATTTTGAAGCCTGGATCTCAAAAGCTGTAGGAGGAGTTTGATCAGATATGACGTCTATAAAATGACATGATTGCGGTTTTGATCCAAAATGGCCGACTCCCTGATGGGTTTTGACCATAGCTCCCAGAAACTATTTTGGGGAGGTTTAGGAGGGAGGGAGCTCCAAGCTGGAGCATTGGGTTGATGTGGAAAAATTACAATAAGGTATATAGGTGGTGCATTGTATGATAAGGCATTAAGACGATCACGAATGGTTGCCATGGGAGATTCAAGTATTTCTCAAACATGCATGAAAAAGTTATGGCAATACGCCAGGTTTTTTGATGAGGGAATAATTCAATACCAGTATATAAAGCTCAAAAAGTCATTCATTCAACAAGATGTCTGAAATATTTCTGAGATTTTGACCTGACAGCATCATGCAGCTACTGCAGAGTGTACATTTGTTTGGGTCAAAAGTATTTAGAACACAACCCAGACTAGATTTTCTCTCATAAATCCAACAAACTGAGACCACCTTTCACTTTCTTGTTTTTAGTTTAGTCACTTCCTGTTTCCTTTTGAACAACTGCAAAGCAAATGTATCTAGAGGTATAAATAAAGTAACAACCTTTCTGTTGGGACTCCAGATCAGTTTTCTCATCAAAGACTGCAGAGAAAAATCTTTTTTGATAAAAAGTTGTTTTTTTTTTTAGTAATCTGTAGCGTAGGCGACAGAATAAATTTAACTCATTATTGTGTGTCCTTGTGTATCCCTTTATTGGGATGAGTAGAGTGTGTGTGTGTGCGTGCGTGTGTGTGTGTGTGTGTGGGTGTGTGGGTGGGCGATATGTCAACATCTCGAAGGATCTTTAGATCCAGATTCTTCAATCTTCACTTACACACAGACATTCCAACTATTAATACTTCTCCTCTGATCTCTTTGCTTTCGTTGTGCCTTACGGCCACAACATCTCTCCATCTCAAATAGGAGACGTCTTTAAAAGGATCTGAGCCACAGTCTTAAAGCGTTGGCAAAGCGGAGAGACAAAGGAAGGATTTTCCGTGAAAGACGTGGATTTGGAGAGAGTCATACTATCAGCGTGTGGCAGTAAATGAGGAACACAGGTACAGAAAGACGCATCATGTCAAATCAAAAGCCATTAATGCAACAAGTCAGGGATACCAAGCTTTGTGGCAGCCCCACCAGGAATAGCTGACAGCCTCCTTTATAGAGTCAGACAGCAGTACTACAACATTACACAAGGTGGCAGCAAACATAGAGAGGTTTCTCAGACCATTCATAACAATGTCTATTTTTTTCAGAGTTCTAGGTTCTGCTTCAAGCTTCGCTTCTCTTCCCTGTACAGCATGCATTAGGTGCCTTTCCACTTAGTCATCCTTTGTTACAGTCCAGATGCACCTGGACTCTCACAAACACACACACTTCCAGTTTAAAGTCACTGTAGAGTAAGCAAAATCAGCCCATCTGTCATACCATGTTTGTACCTGAGGGAAATTGAAATTAGTTGACTGCGATCAACAGGTAAAACTAAATTATAATTTTAGAATCCATAAAATACATTTGTTATTCTACAGGAACTGCTAATTGGCTCGGTTTGGGAAATGAGGAGGAGCTTTGTGGAAATAGGCGGAGCTCTGTGAGGGCAAACACTTCGGCACCCAAGAATGGTTGCCATAGGAGATTCAGGGAGTCCTCAAAGATGCATGGATGAGTTACAGCAACACTCTGAGTATGTTTTTGATGATGGAATGACATTATAACATGATATAAAGGTCAAAAAAGTCAATTTTACATAATAACCCCTCATTAATTAATCTTTTTTTGTCACTATGAATAACATTCAGTGTTCTTTATTTTCTATTTATGGATGAAATCTAACCTACAGTTCAGACACATTGAAATTCTTATCCATGGTTGTCTTAGATGGTTGTAAAGGGAAGAAAATAGTACAAAATGTACAAATAGTATAAAATAGAAAATTGCTAAACAAGAGCATTATGTACACAATTCAAAACACAAATACTTGGTCTATTTAAAAGGTTAAATGTATTGCACAGTTAGGAGTACTGCACATTTCCCAAGACATAAAAGCCTGTTACATAGATGGCAATAAACCACTTCATACAGAACTGGTGAATGAAAAAATGTACTCATGTAAAATAGAAGATAAAAAAAAGAAAAAAGTAAATGGAAAATTCTGAAGCTGGTTTTTAAAGGAAACCTTTAAAAATCTGTTCTCTCTTCCAACCCTGTACTTTTTTCTGAGACAATTGAGAAAGAAAAAAAAGCCAACATCAATCAAGTTCATTTACAGTTGAAACTATTTTTCTTGTCACAGTTTGAATGTTCTGCATTCGAAATTAAAGGTCGCCAACTGGGCGCCGTGTCATCCCGTTAAACCCGTGAGGAACAATAGCTCTGCACCATCCTAGCAGCTAAACCGCGTTAAACCTGAACAACTTTGAAACATCATGACTTTCAGCAAATATTAGACAATATAGCAAATTAAAGTACATCTTACAGCTCTAGAAAAACCAAAAAGCAGTGGCACTTTCTGCCACTTCTATCCATCTATACATGTTTCTATATATCTGTCCTTCTTGTTCTCCTGTAGATGTTCACAGGAAGTCGAATCCTTTCCCTGCTGGCACTAGATGAGAGAACTGATACACTATGAATATATCAGAGAATTCACAGAAGTATATACAGAAGTAGGTCAATTAAAAAAAACTCTCTTTTACTAAACTTTTTATTATAAAATTGCTAAAAAATAAAATCATCTGGATTTTCTCCAGGTACTCCTTTGACACCAGAAAGAAAAGGAACCATCATGGCACTGAAACAACTGTTGTAAAATACGCAACAAGTATCGAAGAATCCCTGAATTACTATTCTGATTTAGAAAATTACATCAAATTTCCTCTAATATGTGTACCTCTTGTAAAAGAGCACTTTTCAGTTTCCATTAGAACAACTCAAGCATCTGAAATCACCCCATGCCTCCTACATCATTTTTGCTCCGTTCTTCACTGGATTTTACCTTGTCATCGTGTGACAAGGTATCAGAAAGAAAATCATCCCCAGCGATATTAAACAACACATTTCTTTGCCAACAGCTAGCTTGCATAATGACTGAAGTAATTCTGCTTGAGCGCTTTAACCATAATAGCCGTAATTGTAGGGAAATCCTTTAAGATAGCTGAAGGTGAAATGTGTTTTAATGCAGTGCTAAGGCTGAATAACCACCATCTACAAAAACAGTGCATACGTATATTTAATACGTACACCAATTGCTTTATTAGCGACACTTTGCTAATAATATTGTTGGACCCTCTTTAGCAGCCAGAACTGTATTAACTATGCAATTACATATATATATTGCATGCATCACTTATCACAGATTAATATTGGGTTGACAGACAGAAATGGTAGTGACTTCTCCCTTGCCATTTCTCTGTCGGCGGAAAGAGGAAGCTCCGGCTCCCCATGCTGTAGTGACCCTTTTCAGTCAGTCTTCAAAGAGAATTGACAGTGAAAAGGTTTTAATAGTTAGAGCCAAGAGCAGAAACAGATCGGACTGACACAAACGAGCACATTCTCCACAAAAGAACATCATTTTCTTGAGTAATACTATAAACGTGAGTCGATGTCTGTTCTATTTTTGTTTTTGGGCGTCTGTAACTGAAAACATATCTAAAATTTACGGAGCGGTGCCTCGGTTTTAGAGTCACTTTCTATACTTTTTTTGCTACGTTTCAATCAAAGCAAACAAAAATGTGCATTTTTTGGTTTTCTTTCTGCTTCATTTAATAATGAGCACATTTTAAAAAGCTTTCTGGAAAAAAGTTACAAATTTCCTGGAATAAATCAGCTTTTCGATAATATTCTAATTTATTAAATGGGGGAGTATGGGCAAATGTCAACATTTCACATAAAATAATGCATCTATCTTTTTTTCCCAAACATTTGGTGTTTTACTTCAACTTTAAGCCTGATAATAATACTTATTCTGTAAAAATTACAGATTTTCTGTAGTAGATATTTTCAAAAACTATAGGACTGCTGCTTATATATATATATATATATATATATATATATATATAGTTCTATTTCAAAAGCTCAATGGATATTTCTAGCTCTAAAATTTTATTCAGCCTAACTGAGGGCAAAAATTCCGACTTCTTCCTACAACTTTCAAGTAGAGTAAAATATCACATTTAGTTTTTTCTTTTAATTTACACCCTGGACAGGTTTCTAGTCCATCAAAAGACACTCGAAAAACTCCGCACTCTGAAATGCACTTGGATCTTATTTCTAATACTTTATGGATTTCTCTTTTTTTTATCTCTTTGTTTTGTTTTGTTCTTGATCTGCCTTTACTAAGACTATAAAGGCAACTTTTGTCAGCCACTTGAGGGATTAGACAGACACATCTGACATCTAAACAGGCACCACATATTGTCACAGCAGTCCCAATATTATTACAATGGGCTGGTAAGAATCGTCAAAGAAGTGGAAGTCTGACACAGAAAACCAGAGTTGTTCCTATATTTCACAGCGACGTCAACAAGAGCCATATTAAGCGGATAAACCAGTCCTTATGAATAATTGACTTCACTCTCCAGATACAGAAGCAACAGCCGTCCACAAATAACAGATATGTAAGCTGGCATCACTAGATGTCTCCCATGAGCAACACCCACAAACGGCGCAAAGGCAATCACACAAAGAGCTAACTGGTTTACTGCAGAACATGAGCATTTCCTGTTCTGCGCTTCGAGCCGCTGTAATATACTGGATACTGACTCATTGTCGCCGATTTGTATATTTATGCCAGTATTTCCATATTCATGCGATTTCACAGTGACATCAGGGGGATTCGATTTTGTGGCGTCTTAGAGATTTCTCAAGTGGAACACATTTCTAACCCAAATTCAGCATCCTCATTCGCCCGAGCTGTATGAATTATGAAGGCATACGGAACGCGGTGACTTCTTGAGAAACACCGCAGTGAGGAGATCAAAATGTCTTCTCCCTTATTCTCAACACAACATTTTAGCAGTTTGAAGGGAACTGTCCAACAGAAATGAAATGCACACTTCGCACGGCGTCTTTTTTTTTTTTTCAGACGTATTTTAAATGCATAGCGTTATGCCCGCCACAGGGCGGGCGTCGACTTCAAAGGGTTAATCTCCTATGGCAGCCATTCATCTGTGCAAAACGCCTGGTTGCACCTAGCCCCGCCTTCAAGATGCGCTTCCTCCTCAAAGCTGCAGTTTCCAAGCTTCCGCCTCACAGACTAGCAGTCCTCTGCGTCTACCCCCCAATTCAGCTCCTTCAGACTAGCCAGGAGCAATTAGCAAACTGCACATCAGCTGAACTGATTACTTCTCAGTGCAATAGTGGTAAAAAAAAACTTTGTTAAAGGGTGAATAGAGGTGAATAGATGACTTCCTGAAGGTGGAGTTTCGGAAAGAGCAGGAGCTTCTTAAAGAGACAGAGGCTCAATTCCCAGGTGTTAAATTACAAAGTGAAATTTCTTTTAAGTCATATTTGATATATATAGTACTTTTTAAACTAGAGTTAACAAACATAGTTGTGATATGTAACTATGTATTAATTCTGTTTATATATTTAAGAATTGGTGCTTGTATGCTTTGTTTTGAACGTCGTCTATGTACTTTTATATTGTTCTGCACACTTGAAATGCCTGACTGTCTGCAAAACAAATAAAGGAACTGAACTGAGCTGTACAGGTCTGACTGTCAACAGCTGAGTTCAACATAGCAAACATAAGTTGCTATAAAAGCTCAAGTTTATTACTGCAGTAGAAAAAAAGTTGTTAAAGAATGTTAAGTGTCACAGTCCGCTGTACAAGTTTTAGTCTCTTAACTGATCAGTTTAAAGTCAGTACAAGTAATGGTTCAGGAGTTATCAGCGGCCGCAGCTTCGGCTGATGAACAGCCTCCAGGCCTAAAGATGCTTATCTGACACGATCCGAAATGGAGCGGTCAGGTGGCCCAGATGACAGACCTATTGCATGTTTGTGTTTACTTTCCAAATTTTCATGCTCGCAACAAGGAGATGACAGATCAGATGGTGAGAAGAAAAATGCATTTAGAATACAGACGCCATAGCTTTTTCTCCAGCTTTGATAAATCAACTATTAAATATTTTTGGATCTATTTTTAAGGGAACATCAGAGCTGGAGACATGCTGCTCAAGTGGATGAAGGGTTTTGTTTTAAGTGCAACTTTATATAGAGAAGGTTAAACTTTAAAAAAAACAAAAATATATATATATTTTTTTTATAAAAGGGCAAATAAGATGGAGTTTCTACATCTTTAGGACATTTTTGATGTGTTACAATGTAAAGAATTTGGGCATCTGTGGTTTCAAACATTAAAGTGAAATGTGACGTACAGCCTGTGCAGCTTCAAGCCAAACTGATGACAGACACTGTATGGATTTTGAAATAACATCTAAAGTGCAACAATTTACAATGGGAGATAAATTGTTACAGCCAGTTCCCTTTGGGTAAAAGTGTATTTTTCTGTTATCCCCATTTCCCCTGACTTGTCCGTGTCAAAATGCAGGCGGTAATTTACCGTCTACACGGCCCTAAAGCTGTCAGACAGTTCTTATTTAGCTCACTGAAATGGAGTGAGGGTGTGTTTGCCTGTTAACAATAAAAAGAAATACGCATCAATGAAGATACAGCCTTTTGGTGATGGTACGGGTCCAGGTGTGTAGTCTTAACCAAGTATTTCTGGTCTGGTTTCTAGAGCAAATATCTTAGTACACTTGAAATAAGTCAGAAATAACTCACAAGAAACTTTCCAGCTAGATATTGGAGCTTAAGCAAATAATCCTTAATACGGATGATAAAGTAATTGTTCCATTGGTAGGCCTGTCATGATAAATTGTGCTGGACAATAAATTGTCCCAAAAGTTATTGCGATAAAGACTAATGTGGTTTTGAGAGCATTTTCATGCAATATAATGGAAATGGCATAATAATGTAAAAACACATTCTCAAAGATTAATAAACTTAAATTCTAATGAACATTTAACACTGGAACTGGAAGACATTTTAAATATCCAAAATAAATAAACAAAACAACAAATCAAATGAATTATGAAGTCACTGTAAACAAAACTGTCTTTCAAGAGAAGAGCTAATCAAACCACCAGACTCAACTTTTGTTGTCCAATTTTTGTCAGAAAGAGGGAAAAGAGAAAAATGATAAATCATGCAAATGAAACTCATTAAGCTTGTTTTAATTTTTCATGTGATTAATTGATCTATTGTTTATTGTGACATGCCTATCCACTGGCAAATATTTTCATTTACAACAAGATATTTCTCCCATGTTATAAGTGAAATAATCTTCCAATGGAATCAGTACTTTTTGCATTAATATTAAGGAATTATTTACTTGAAACAAGCTCCTTTATTTTGCTTGTAAGTTAGTTTTATCTTGTTTCAAGACAACAAAGATATTTGCACTAGAAACTACACTAAAAACCCTTGGTAAGGTTTCGTATTTTTGCAATGATGTCTTCAGTGGCGTCTACTTCCATGCCATGTTTCTACTTTCATATGTTTTACTTTACATTGCTATGACCTGGCAAACTAAATGACACTTTACATATTTCATTATGTGGTGACAATGCAAGTTACTGTACCATTGGGAATGGTGCTTCTCAAGGTAATGAGCTACATTATATTTCATGTCCCTCAGGCACAGACCAGACAACAAAGCGGCCGCATTTCCATGGAGCTCTGTGATTAGCCATGCTGCGTAAAGAACTCTCCCTTACCTTGCGTCACATGTGAGATCCCAGGTGGAGAACTCATGGTCACTAAGGTTATCGACCGCTGCAGGAGCTTTTGACCAGACGCCGTGACGTTTGATGGCGACCGGCTCATGGCCAGCCTCCAGTGAGGGCAAATGGCTGCAGCAAGTACCCATTCTTCACACAGAAGGAAATAAAAAAGCTATAAAATGTCCAGATGTTTGGTCTTTAACCACCTTCGTTGTCTTTGTGCATCTTCCATTTCCTCAAGATGTAATACTTCCACATTCAAGCAAGTCAGGAAATCTTAGAAGAAGTGCTTCCTTTACATTTCATCAGTTGTTTCTCTCCAGTCAGAGCGGCTGATGTTGGAGTCGCCTGGCCCTGACAGTTTTTACCCTCCTCGTTACTCTGACAGAAGTCTTTCTGTCTCCCACCACCCGCCAGCCCACAACATGGTATCAACCATCTTGTTGTTCGTCTCAGTCGCTGTTTGTATTTGAGTCCTTCAATCCCTCCTTTGTGAGCGTCCTTTCAGAACCCAGTGTGGAACACAGACGGAGGCCGCACAATTTCCAATCCCAAGTTTCAGATAAAGATGATCCGACATCAGTCATGTTGGCCTGAGAAAGACCGGTCAAGCCTACGCCGTAGCTGTGAGTGGGCTTGCTATGTAGAGAAATTCAACAACTGTTCTCCATATTCCTCATTCCGGGCTCCAAATTATAATTCCATGTCCTAAAGGAATACCTTAGGTTAATCTCAAGACCATTACAGATTGAACTTAAAGGGACTTCCTCTAAACTTTTGAACGAATGTGTCCAACCGTTCAGTGTTTTGGTACTTTTTTCACAACTTGCTGTTCTCTTACAAGGAACAAAATTCACAACAAGTGTTTGATTCATGTATTGAAATGGTGTTTTAAACAGTCCCCCTAATAACGCGGTTCACATTTTGATGCCAAGTGACCAAGACGACACCAAACACCTGAAAACATATGTCCGTTTTCATTGCGGGGTCTCAAACAGGATGTCTTCAGGTTAAAGTCGTTGCCAAGCTTAGAGTGTCACAGAGTTATCAGAAGGTTGCAATAGAGGTATTTTCTAAAACATGGGAATGATGTTGATGGAAAGCATCGTTTCAATTTCCCTGTCTACCAAAGAACACAGAGTACCCATGTTTCCAAATCAATAATTCTGTTGACATTTCAATAGATAAGTGGAAAACCTCTCTGGGCATTGTTTGTGGGGAGCGGCATTTATTTAAAGTACAATTTGTAACAGAAAGTTGACTTTTACAAAAATGTAAAGAGGTCCGCTTAATTTTTTTTCCCACTCAGTCGGATTTCATAATTCACTTGGAACAGCGGCATAATGATTATTGGTTAGGTGGGAACAAAAGGCAAACACTTAATTATGTTCCAAAAAAAACTAGCAAATATGTTGATGATGATGACTGTGGTGGGCGATGGGAATTTACAATTTTATCTTATTCTGTGGTATTTACTGCATCAACTTTAAAAGTGACAATGAAAAAATAGGGAATTATGTGGAAAGGATACAGACTTTTTGAAATGGGTTTCAATATAAACATCGGTGATATTTAAAAGTATGATTCCTGACTCCAAACCACGCACAATCACTGCATTTAGCCATATTTTTGTATTTATTGGTATTTGTTGAGGCTCATACGGATCCAAAAGAGGTGAACATTTTTATTTTGAAAAGAAAGTTTTCACAATAACATTGAATCCCTAATCAGATTACAATTTATCATGTGCTATTTTCTGATAGGGGAAATTATAAAATGTTTATAATTTTTCAAATTATACTAAAACTAGATTTTTAAATACTGTAAGAACACATTATAAACTGAAATAGTTTGACATTCAGCACACCACCTAATTAGTTCTTATGTTAGTTAAAGGAAATCAACCATTTAGACAGAAGTTTTTCTTACGTTCTCAAATTCCAGTCCAACACATTCCTAAAAATATCCGCCTGATGAATCTGTGATGTACTTAGTTTTTTCTGTTAGAATCTGTGAATTAATACTAAAGCCTCACGGCGAGGTTAAATATTCAAGACATCCATTTTCAGACTTACTTCTCAGACAGAGATGAACAACCATTCATGTGCCATACCAAAAAAAACAAAAAAAGGATCAAAGAGTAATATTTATGTCTGCAACACAAAGAAAAAGAAGGAGAGAAAACAAGAGGCAGAGGGAGGAGCAGGGGGGAAAAAATGCATCAACTAGAAGAGAACATGAATGAGAGATGAAATATCAGCTACAGAGTGAGGCATTGAGGGAACAATACTCTTTGATGCACTAATGTTGCTGTGTGCAGAGGATCAAGACACACAGCATCCCGCCTATTCTGGACCTGCTGTTCTGGACTTATCTCCAAAACAGCAGGAGAGAAACAGTCAGTGAAGTAACCCTTCACACCGACATTAATCTGACCCGCAAGGTAAACGCACCATGATGACCTTCTCAACTCAGTGCTAATTAATCTAATAAGTCAAAAATAAATGTTTTGACTGTGTAGTAAATGAGTATTTACAACTACCAAATATTACAGCAGTCGCCCCTACATGGCTTGTGTCAAACACCAAACGACACCCACCGGTCTCAAACCTCTACAGGAGGCCAGCGCATCATTACAATAGATACTGGCAGTCGATTTTTTTTCTTTAGATTTTTAGTACTCTAAATGCATTTTTCTATTAAGTGAATTACCAGAAAAGACCAGAAAAAAATTTCAGCCCATTATGTCTAACGGTTTTTGAGGTTTTGGGGGGTAGGTGTACCTTGCCACAAACCCACCTTTGACTAAAAATAGATGGGGTTTTTGAAAGCTGATTACTTAAAAAATGTGTCAATTTGACACTTAGTTGTAATGACATTCTTTAAATATATAGATCATATTACAAAACAAGAAAATGCACAGTATAAATAGCTTAATTTAAAAATGAAGACTCTTTTAAAAGATGTCATTTTGAAAAATAAAACAAATTTCAATATTGATCCCAACAGCAGACATGGCATCTTTGGGATACCATATTAAAAAATATATGTTGAAACCAAGCCCCAAAAGCATTTTTTTCAGCCTGCAGTGTGGTCTTAACAGGCTCAGATTTTTGTAGAGGTCTGGGACTGTTTACTAAAGATTTATTAGGCTGCAAAAATGCTTCCAAAGCTAATTTGACCGATGGAAACAAATTTCAAAAATTGACAAAATTGAGTATTTTATGACCACTCCCCAAATTTGTATTTTTCATCAGATTTCAATAAAACTTCTCTACTACAAATGAATTAGGCTGATAAATTAAATAAAGGCATCAATTTTTTGGCCAACTTTAATAGTTTCCTAGATATTGCTGGTAGGAAATAGGGATTTTTTTTGTTTGATTTTTAAAAAATCTAATTTTAGAGAATTTTTGACTTGCATCAAAAGGTAAGTTTTTTTATGCTTTTCAATGAAACTTCCTTCCTAGATGTATTTATTTATAGCTATCTTTACTAGGGTTTTTAATATTGTTGGCAGAAAATAGAATTTTTTTTTTGATTTATTTTTTTATGGAAAATTCCCTTCTTCGCATAAATAATGTGTCCTAATCAGGCTAACTATTAGAAAATGCAAGTGTTTTATTTGCTTCAATATACATAAAGTGGGTATCATTGTAAAGGAAAATTAATAATAAACTTTAACACAGTCGTTTTGCTTTTGGAAAAAATATTTTAAAAGGACTATTGATGATGGGAAGTTAGGCTATTTTCCTTGATCAGCATGCCTTCTCTCCTATTCCTGAGTGGAAAGAGCGTCGCTGCCAGTACCTAATTAGAAGGGAGGGGCGGGCGGCGAAGGAGGGGGGTGAAGGAGAGACACTGAGGTGGGGGGCTAGTGTATGATAGAGGGAGGGGGATTAGCGTATTGTTAGAAGGGCGGAGGGGTAAAGGAGGGCGGACCAGGGGTAACGTGGGTGTCGAAGGAGAAGATGGGAGATGGTGGGGGGGCTAACGTACCGATGAGTGCTGGGGAGGGGTTGGGGGGGACGGACGGACGGACAGCATATTGCAAGAAGGGGGAGGAAGTCTGACTGTACGCTAACCCCTCCCCAGCCCCTCTGGTTATGCCATTTTATTCATATAATTATAAGTAATTTCCACTATCAGTGATGTTGTGTCTACCAGAGGATTCATCTGGTCATTATCTTTCATTAGGGCCTCATTGGTGACTGTATGTTGAAGCACTGAGGAGTTCAAGTCATATGAAGTTTGTATATCACGTGTGGTCCAAGTGGTGCCAAATGGAGACTCAGAATGGCACCACTTGGACAACACCTGTACATCCTCAAAAATAAACATGTCCAAAATGACATTTCTTTTTTGTGCTACTTTGATCAGTCTTGAAATCCACGAGCAGAATACTGTATTCTACAGATTTATTGTATTTTCCAGTCCATACATTCAACACTCAATGTGCATTTACAAGAAATCAAAATCAAAATCTGGGTGAAGCTAATTTTAAAAATTTTTTGTGCGTGTGTGTTACAAACGTAATAGCTACAAAGTACTTAGAGTTAAAGTATTTTTGACAGTAAAAATAGAAAATTTAGCTTGTCATCTTCATAAAGAGACTAAGCTTTTGCATAAACTCCGAATTGTTCAAGAACAGCAGCTGATTTAATTTGGGTTTACCTTTTCAGCTGTTTTTGGTGATTTAGGGGGTGAGGGTTAAGGGGTTAATCTAAAAGTTGATATTTTGATTTTGTTTTTAAGACTAAAAATGTACATGTTCCATGTTTCTGATACATTGTCAAATATACTGAAATATAAACATAAAGACATGGATTTGTCTTTATGTTTGATTTGTCAGAACAGATATTTCAGTGGTTTTTTACATGTAAGAGACGTTGATATTATGAAAGTCTTTATTTTAGCGATGTGCACTCTTCCTTTCAACTGTGTCCAGAGTCCACCTTTACTGTCACCATTTTTAGCCCGTGGGGTCAGTATGGCTCCCAGTTTCAGCAGGAGGTGACTTTGAAGTGAGCCAGTAAGAACCAGTCAGTGGGGTGGGAGTGATGTGTTTACACTGAATGGAACGGTGCATTCTTGGTTTCTGTTTTAATGTTTTATATAAAAGTTTGCCATCGACGACTGGTCACACCTGACGATGCTTAGTTGGCAACCAAGAGAAACAACTATGAACAAGTGGAAACAGGTAAATCGAGGGAAAATATATTCACTGGATGAAACAATTCCATGGAATTTGCGAAACAATACAATGTTGTCATGGAAACAATTGTCCAAAAGTTAATAAAAAGAAAGTAAGAGTGAAAATTCTTCCAGCTTCACGGAATCCAAAACCAGAGGGAACAACGTCCAAACAAGCAATGACTCAACCAAAAGAAAATTTGAACAAAATCCTACAAAGGGAAGAAATTAGACCGAAGGAAACCTATTACAACATGAGCGGAGTAATTCTAGAATGTGAAGCGATTTGTCCTCCGAATGTTTTATATTTCACCAACCATGAAGGATAGAAGATTTAAAGTTAATTCAAGGGTATGTCTCCAAGGAAAGAAGAGCCGCTATAAGAGAGATGTATAAAATATTTGTGCGGCTAAAGCAGCAGCAAGGTTGGAGTCATCCCTCTGAAAATGGAATTTTGATCTGAAGTCTGAACGCTAAACTAAACTGGTTTTCTGTCTTCAAACTCCCTGAACAGGCAGCAGGATGCCACAAGGGACAAGAGTAGCTCAAATGTACCTCAACATCATGTTCTTCTCTGAAGTTATAATTAGATGTCACTCTTCCTAAACTTAAGCACACCCTTTGCTCCTGTCACTTTGATCCACCCAAAGTAACCAGTCCGGACTGATTCAATGAAAAAGATATGCATGTAATTCCTGAATGAGCACACACCCCTAACTGCCTGAGGCGAGACTAGTACAAGCAACAAAACGAGTTAGCGTTAGCTGCTAATTATGTTATTAAAACAAAACGCGGTCAAACCGGTAAAAAGAAAAGTCTGTATGTGTGAACACCAGCCCATCTTTTCCTTACTCAGTTATGACTCCACTAAGGGATATGCTAGCTAAGAAGAGCCCCGCAGCACTAAAATCAAACATCACTGGATACAAACAAGCTGAGCTAAGCTAATCCCAGAACCATGCTACTTTATCACTAGATTTACCCAGTGTTTTCAACGAGTACTAATGGTGCTATCAGCTTTTATGGCTGGTATGCTACTGATTAATGTTAACTGTTCTTTAAACGAGCAGAATCGTGAATGCAAACATGTCTTGCACATGATCCTACTGATTGAGCGGTAGACTTGGCTCTATAGGGAAGCAAAGTTACAGCCTTTGTTATATTTTCAGCTGGTGAGGTTCACCCCCCTCTTGGCCTGTGGTGGAACAACTAAAGAAAACAATACGAAAACCACCGAAGAAGACATAAGCCCAACTTTCATTTTGCAGAAATGCTAATACTGCTCCATACAGTGTTTTACAGTACAGATAAAGTATGTAGTAATAATGGGAACGTTGTATTTTTTTTTTTGTCTCAATTATGAAATATGAGGAAAATCCTGTTTCACAACAATTCCTCCCTCACACAAGAATATAACCTCTGCTTCTAATACATATAACAAATGACAGTTCACTCCTAAAAGGTTAAAGAAATGAACATTTTCAGTATAAGAATAATTAAAATAAATCCAAATTTGGTATCCAGAGATGGAAAATCTGTCACAAAAATCTGATCAGTGCATTTAAAAAAAATATTGATATTTACCTTTATGGTTAATTTAATATTGCACAAAAAGGAAAAGTTGCAGACATCTGCTAATAAATTGAATTTGTAAGCTTTACTGAGGAGGTTTTCCTTCAGATTTGTGAGTGGGTGTATATATGTGTTTTGTTTGCTCATAAACACACAGACACATCCGAGCATGAATCCACAGAGCAGTAGATCAGCGAAAGGAGCTGACTAACTCTCTGTGGGTTTTCTGAATGAATCCAGTGAGTCATGGGGAAAGTAGGACTCTCTGTTCTGTTCTGGTCTCGTCTCACCTGCACTGAACCTCCTTCCTGCAGCTTAACCTCAGACCTTCAATTCTTACTCCACCTTTTCCCTCAAATCTTAGTAAACACGGCCAAATATTAGATATTCTGTCCTGCAGTCATGGAGCCTGCCATCTTATACTTGTCGATTCTTGGTTGGACCAATCAGATTCACCCAGCTGACCCCGCGTCACCCTGATCAAGGCTCCAATCTTATGAAGCTCCTCAATCAAAAAATAATGGTCGGCTTGGGAATAAAGTCCATTTTTAGACGTGGGGATATATAACATTCATGCCTTCTTCCAGCTATAAAAGTGATGACACTGAATAAATCATATATTATCAAGTTTTATATTAAAGTCCCAGCAGCTTCATTCAGAATTAATGGCGACAGTGGGCGAAAAAGCCGCGCGACAAGTTTAATATTTGTTAATCACAGAGAGATAGAAACTGTGCCTTGATATTTCATTCATTTTACTGAGTTTTCTGAAATACTTCTACCTCAGGGTGAGACATGCTTCAGATAAACCAACAAAATGTAGACAATTATTGGCATTACACATAAAAATACTCAAAAAACTATATCGAATTTTCTGCATTAATTTGTCTGGGTTCATTTTACTTGTCAAGGATTTCATTATGAAGTTTTAATTACCGGATTTAATCCCGGTTCTTCTGCAAGGCGGCTGCAGCTCAGATTTAAGCTACAAAGAAGCAATTCAAAGTAATTAGCAAGAAAAATAAAAGAGCAGAAATAAGAGCATCACTTTAAAAACATAAATTATAGTAAAAAAAAAAAAACTAACAGTAAAATGATTGGTATTGCAAAAAAGGAAAAATCTAAATGGAAAATTTGAGCTAAAAAAGCAATGACATTATAGAAAATCTGATGAAAACCATGAAATGGAAACACGCGCTTGTTCTGTGTCCCAGGAAGCACAGGAAACATTTTTTAGGCAGTAACTAAAAATAACTAGTTTTAGATTTAGTAATGTGATTTAAGTAAAATTCTGGTCTGAATCCACAATGCCACGTGGATTTAGACCCTGCGTCCATTTTTGGGATGAAAATCAATCGCTTTTGTTTCTTCAGTCATAAGCTGGAAGAAATTTGGACCTGTTCCTTTAAGAAGCAAAACAAGAAACAAATCTCATAAACATAAAACTAACAGTGAATCTAAAAAATATTATCTAGGGAAGTTATGTAAATATTGAATTAAAATGGACAGAGAATGGAGCCTTGAGAAATCCCACGTGATGTCTTGTTATTTGGATTTGTGAAATTGGTAAATTAACATTAAGTAGGTAACTTTTCAATATGTTGTTTTGCCATAGGAAAAAAGTCAACAACTCCTACCGGTTCAACAGAATATGAGCACTTTAGTATATGAGATCCTTCAACGAGAAAACCTTCTGGTTACTATCTACCAGACGCAGATACTGCCCCAAAGAATGTCGGAAATTCCTAAAATATTTCTTAACCACTGTTATTCACATAAATGAACTGAAAGCAGGAGCTGAGGTCAGGATAATGTTGACCTTTGGGCAATGTTTAATAGACAATCAAATTCTAACAAAAATAAATAAATAAAAAAACGAAACTAATAAAAAAAAATTCCTAGAATGTTTTGCAAGAGAAACTCATGTTGTGGTGAAACGTCGGGAAGAAGCGCCATCAAGCAGGCAAATCAAGCGCAAAAAGCAGCAGATTTAGTCATTGTCCTTGGGCTGACATTTCCAAGCAATAATCTTTAACTTTCCTGCTGTTCAGAAAGAAAATACAGAAAAAAACTCCCTCACACCTTCAAACCGACGAAGCAACAAAAAAAGCTGCTGTTGACAAAGCTGTCTCTTGCAGCCTTTATCTGTCTGCCAGGAAACTGTTGGTTCGTTGCTTTAGCTGCGGCTCCACGGCTAAACAAAGCCTCCCTTTTTGCTTAAAAAACAAAGAGCCTCAGAAGACAGACACAAACCAACCCCACGTTCCTCACACCAATACAATTCATCACTTTCTGTTCTAGGTTGACGGATTTTTAGAAAATGCTATTTTTAGGAATTGTCATCTACTACGAGACGCTGCTTTTTCTCATTTAAGCGCACAAAGAAGAGTTACAAATGTACAGGGACATGATGGATCTCATTACAGTCAAATAGTGATAAAAAGTTACAGTACATGGGCGTGCTGTGGTGGCGTAGGGGATAACACAACCCATGTATGGAGGCCTTCAGTCCTCGTCACAGGCTCGATTCCCGGACCCAGCTGAGATTTGCCGCATGTCTTCCCCCCTCTCTCTCCCCTTTTCCTGCCAGCCTACTTTCATATAAGGGACACTAGAGCCCACAAAAGACCCCCTGGAGGAGAGAGGGGAAAAAAAAGTTACAGTACATAACACCAATCCGGTTTTTACACTTCCAATGTCGATATCTGAGGTTTAGTATCGACCCATCCAATACAGAAAAATAATGCTGAATAGACCTTTTTTGTAAGCACAGACATAAATGTACCGAATTACAAATTAATTTGATAACTCTGCACCAATACAGAAAACTTTAATACACCAAAAGCTTCACAATTTTGGTAAAACATGTGCAAACGACCCAATTTTAACCCCTTCCAATCCTCATGTTCACTGGAATGGACACGATACTTATCTGGGATTAAACCAATTAAAAAAAAAACTAGAACTGCAAGCAGTCATAATGGGTTCCTCGCCCGACCCAGCAGGTACCACCATTGAACCGCCCAACGCGCTGCATCACCTGACATGGGAGTTGATATGTGGTTCAACCAGGATTCGAATCTGAACTCTCAGGTTACTGAGCATGTTGAATACTCAGTGAGCTATTGTACTTCAGCTACTTATGGCAGCAGTGAAATCAAGTTCAAAAATACTTTATTGATCCCACAGGGACATGGAAAAAATAAAAAAACCCACCGGGGTGCAACCCTGCAGGTTTCAGAGTGCATTGATCTACTCAGTGAGCTATTTCACTGTGCTGACTCACTTTGGCAGAGAAATGAAATTCTAAATGACTTTACTGATCCCACAGCAAAATGAAATGAAAGACCTGGTTTGAACCTACACCCTCCAGTGTCAGAGCACATCGCTCTACTCAGTGAGCTATATTCCCTCAAATCCCAGCCTGGTAAAAGCCAGCCTTTAGCTCTATGCCTTGCTCCAGACGAATGGTCTGGAACCTCAGATATTGAGAAACTATTGTTTGCTGGAGGTGTGGATTCTTGAATTCATGTTTTTGACTGGCTCTAATTTTACCCAGTAGCTAATGTTTGGCCGTGACATATGTGAAAGAAGCTACATTCACTGACACTAAGCGACCCGGCAAAATGGCGGCGGACATCGTCATGAATTTTAGTGTTGGTTCATTTTCAGACTATCACACAGGCCTGGCCCAGTCCTGGGTGTACTGTACATTGAGTCATGAATGACATTGTGTGTCATGAGTCAGTTTAATATGAGCTTTACTTTTTGTCCTGAATCTACCTAAATGCACCTGCAGGGATTCATTTAGTGACTAAGCATCTGACGAAACTTCCCAGGCTTAAAACAAAAGCCATCACACCCACCGGCTTGCATCCGTCACCAGCATTATACCAGGCACAGCGCTAAAAGGTCCCAGCATGTGTCGTCACAAATCCTCACTCTACTTTTTGGATAACTGAAACGTTTTAGATATAATAATTCAAGGCTGCGAGTCAGAGCAAAAAAAAAAAGAGATGTAGAGCTGTAGAAAAAGAGTAAAACGTTTGAAAATCACTGTATCCTCATAGCGGACGCGTTCTGCTGTCCGCTTCACCTCTACTTCTGTCATGTTGGCAGTTTTGAGTGAGTGAGTTTATCACATCACGAGTTGCTGCATAGCAAGTCGGCTCGCTCAGCAAAAAGAAAAGAAAAAAATAAAAGTTTTTCAAGGTTTAATAATGTCAGTGTTTTCCGGAGGACAATTACTCCAGAGCTGATGGGATCTGCGGCCTGGTACAACGCGGGGCTTTGGAGGGTTTAGATCTTGGAAGGCCACACTCCTGACATTATTGTAAGCTGCTTTGAGATAAGCCTCTTTGTCACGGCTTCATGATACTATCATTGTGCTTATTCTGCCAGTCAGGCAGCGCTCAAATCACTCAGCGGCCAATTCCAGTTCTCTGGCAGGAACCCTGTGAAACTGCGAGACATTGAATTATTCAGTGTCTCTCTCTAACATGTGAGGCAAGTCAATCTATCTACGTTCACACAGCATATCTCAACGCTCGGGTTTTGCTGAAATTTGACTTTGTTTGTCGTCTGGTTGCGGTCGTTCATACTACTAACAAAATGTGACCACAATTAGACTTCTGTATGAAACGGTTCACGCGAACATAGACGTCACACAGCACCGCATTGTTTAACGAAGTTATAACGGACGCCGCTGTCTATGGGTCGATTTTAAAGTTGCTGAGCGATTGGAGTCGACAACATTAAAATCAAGAGTAAAAGTTGCTACAACATCATGAAAAGCTTCTTCTGGAGCAAAATTATGGCACAGGGTCTCACGTCGACGTAAATGTTGGATAAAATGCGACATGACCGTTCAGACGGCAGACGATCTGAAAACTATGGAGAACGTTTTTCCACAAATGGACGTGGAACAAATCAAACTTTTTTTTTTTTTTGAGTAAATTGGGCCATCCAGAGAGGCATCAAAACGTCGGATAAGGATCGCATGTCAACTGGACCCAGTTTGAGAACAGCAGGTTAATCTAAGACTTTCTAGAGGCCCAAAAAGTGAATAAAATAACTTTTTATTATTCTGTCAGTGCCTGGAAAATGAAAACGATGAATGAATTGAACTCAAATCCTAGTCCTGAGGTAGGAAATCAAAGACAAAAAGACATCATTGCAGGAAACAAAATCTTGAATTCCAGATTTTGTCTTTTAAATCATGGATTTGTGAATTAAGTCTGAAAACCCAAAACATTTTCATCACCTCTTTCCCCATCCCCCAAACTACTTATACATAGAAAATGATTCAATCAAGTTAAACATCTGAAGACTGTTCAAGGCTGCACAGTGGTGCAGTACGTAGCACTGTTGCCTTGCAGCAAGAAGGTCCTGAGTTCGAATCCCGGCCCGGGTAAATATGCATGTTCTGCATGTGCTGATGGAAGAACGAGGACAAAAAAGAAAAAGCCTCTTTGCACAGATGGGAGGCATGATGGCCGCTGAACCCAGATGGAGCTTTGAAACAGAAGTTCTTCATATGTTACACCATTTGTAAAGTTGGTAGAAAAACAACAACTTATTTTTCTTCCACATTTTTAAAGAGTTTCTTCCTCCCACAGTCCAAAAACATGACTGTCAGGTTATTTGGTCTCTCTAAATTCTCCCTAGGTGTGAGTGTGTGTGTGAATGGTTGTGTGTCCTGTATGTCTCTGTGTTGCCCTGCGACAGACTGGCGACCTGTCCAGGGTGAACCCGCTTCTCATCCAGAACGTAGCTGGAGAGGAACCAGCAACCCTCCTGACCCCATTAGAGACAAGAGTGAACAGAAAATAGATGGATGAAAACTGTTTAAATGCAGTAATTAAAGTTCCAATGAAGCTCATTTGTCAGAACAAAAGAACTTTTTGAAGATAATAAATTTTTTCCAGGTAATATCCATGCGTTTAATTCAACCTATATTTCTGTATTTTATTGGTCTAATATAATATTCTAATCTTAAATGTGTTTTCAACAGAAAATCTGACTTAACAGAAAGAAGGGCTGGAATACACCAGTCTGTGTGGACTTAATGTAAATACTGTGTTTCTTTTAGTAAATTAAGTCACTGAAATAACATTATAATTTATTGAATGTGACTAATCAAAACTAAAATTCTGTGTTTTCCTTAAACAATAGCCGTCTTCAAATTTCATGATTGTTTCTATACCGTGTCCCAAATTATTATGCAAGTGATATTTTCTCAGATTTTCTTAAATGGTCAATGCAAATGATAGTCAGTATAATTTTCAAGTCATGAACTATTACAGTATAAATCAAATTTTCCTGAACAAAGTTCTCTATGTTTGTTTCAAAAGTAAAAAACTCAAAATGCACTGTTCCAAATTATTATGCACAGCAGATTTTCTAAACATTTTATGGATTATAAAGAACTGCAAACGGTCATTATTTGAATGTGCAGCATTAAGAGGTCACATGTACTAAAATAAAAAACTATTTCAATCAAAAGCATCTTAACAGACAGAGTTACATGATAACATAAAACCTTCTTTGATATCACAGCACAATTCTTGATCCATTGAACTTGTGAGTTGGTGGAAAGTTTCTGTTTGAATTTCTCTGCAGGATGTCAGAATATCGCTTAAAAACAACGCTTCAGTTTTCATTAAATATCTAATGTTTTCATACCTTGTCACACGGCACTACACTATCTGATGATTTTCCTCACAGAGATCCTTTCTCTTTCCCATATTGCTTGAAACCTGTGGCCTGCTTAATAATGTGGAACATCCTTCTTAAGAAGATTTCCTTTAATTGAGCTCACCAGACAAACTAATCAGCCAGCTCTCTGAAATTAATTACAGTGATTCAAAGAGCCCTGACACACAATACCATCTGTAAATTTAATAGCACAACAAAAAATGTACTTTTTATGACACTTAAATCCAATTTGCATAACAATTTGGAACATGTTCCAAATTGCAACTGCATGAGTCGCTGGTTTCTGTTGATTTTGCTGCTGGAAATTCATGGGTTTTTACACTGAATTTCAGAGCTACACAACATCTTCAGCTTCTCTGTATTCTGCTGTCTCTACCTACATTTCTGCAGTCTAATCCATTTGCCTCAAACAGGTGACTGCCCATCAATACCAGCCTAATTGGGTGCATGAACATGCATCTGGGAGATTCAGCGCAACCGCAGCTGCAGCCGGAGGTCCTAGCCAAAGCTGTCGTCCTGAAAAGGTCATACAAACAGTTCATTTACGGTGTTAATACAGTATAGAAACCTTTTTTCATATTATTAATATGCAGAATTTACTGTAAGATGAAGTGGTTACATCCACTGATGTATGTTTTTCAAATGTGTCAAAAATCCGACATTTTTTCATGTTTTTGACATAAAAGATATACTCTATGTGTGGCAAAAATGACCAAATAAATGCCATATAAGTCCTAGGTAGAACAACGGATAATTATTTATTATAAATGACAGTCAGATTTGCTTTGTCATAACAACAGATTCTCTAATGAGCTCAGTGAAATGTAGGAAAACGGGATAAAAGAAAAAGTGACATTTCTGCAGCTGTTCTCAGGTGGATGAGGATGATGATTACACAGATATGGTCACAGATTTCAAAAATAACTTTAATTCCACAATTATACGTTAATTGCGACACATGCAGAGGCAAAAAAAGAAGGAAAAGAAATGGCTCCAAGGAGCGCAGAAATTAATATTTATGAAACATCAATTCATTTGTTGGTTGGCTAATGATGATAATAATAATGAAGCTGGCAGCATCACAATGAGCACAGACAGTGATGAGTCTGTCTTCACATGCTGTGCCAACCTCTCTGGAGTTCAAACTGCATGAGCTGTGATTTTAAGAACGCACTGAATGCTGTTATGTGTCACAAATCGATGCAAACGGAGGAACTGTGGCCCGCTCTTCTCTGCAAGATTGTATTTTTCAGACACACTGGATGTATTTTCAAACTTCTTAGTGAGATTTAAGTCCAGACTTTGACTAGGCCGCTTCAAAATCTTCAATTATTAACGGTAAATTCATTATCTGGTCTGATCTTATCGTTCATGTTATGTCAAATGCCCAGTGCTCTCTTTTACTTTATTTTCTTTTATACTGTTTAGTAGAGATGCACCGATGCAATATTAATATTAGTATCTGTCCAAACATTAAAAAAAAATAAAAATACTAGATCTGGTATCGTGACAATGTGCTCTGTCTATAAGGTCAGATCTGTCCAGTCCAATCCCATGTTTTATGCTCTGATTGACACAATGCTTTTTTATTTATTTGACATTATATTTAGATCTCCTAAGTGCACTTTCTGAACCATTTGAAAGAAGTTTTTTTACAGTTTATTTTTACATGTTTGACCAACGTAGTCAATCTGTTTTTGTCTGTTTCAGTTTCTTTATTTATTCTACATTGGCTGTTATTATCTAACGGCAACTGAATAATTTAAAGTTGTTTTTACATGTTTTACCAAACCTATGAAGCTATTGGTGTATTTAAGTGTGCTGTACTGTGCAGAGTTATCAAAAAAATTTGTAATTCAGTGGACTTTTGTCTGTGTTAAAAAGGATCCAAAACTGTTTTTCTGTATCGGTATCACCAGATACCAAACCTCAGATATCGGTATTGTATTACAAGTGAAAAAAATCTGATTTGTGCATTCCCACTATTTAGGAATCGTTTTTTCCGCCGGGTTACCATAGAGACGGCCCAGGCGGTCATCTCATGTTGAGGTCAGGATAAAGTATGACTTATTTAGAAAGTGCCGAGTTCATCCAGAGAGCAGAATCAGAGGAATTTGATAAGTGAAAGACTACAGAGAAGCAGCCTTCAGACAAACCGATAGGAAGATAAATGGAGCAGCCACAGAGTTCACCGGACAGAAGACAGCAGAGAAAACTAAAACACTGCAGAAAACAAAACAGTCCAGGCATAGCCAGCGTTGGTATGTTTTAATTATTAAGACTCAATATGTAGCTCTTTGTTGAGCTTGAGGATTTTCTCCTAATCCAAAGGCTGGAAAGTCATTTGGACCGACAGTAGAACAGATACAAACAAAACAAGCCTGGTCTTTCTCAGGTCTACCGCCTGATGTGAGCACCAAGGAGTCCGTCACAGCAAAACCTTTCTGTTCAGTAGATCATTGAAAACTACATCTAAATGTCTGTACTTCTGTTTTAAATCTTTCTAATGCCACTATCATATCGTGGTACATTTTGTTTCAGGTTATCACACCGTGAGAATCTCCAACTATCCTATTCCTGCCATATTACTTTATTAAACAAGTATAATAAACCTTCTAAAATTCAGTGATGAATTTTGTTTCATTTTATGAGCTGTAGTTACTGTAGTAATTCCTCCTTTTACATAACTCATTCTCAATGCATTATGGTTTTCTCATAATGTCTGTATGTTAGGGGCAAAACAATTAATCAGATTAATTGTGATTAATTGAGCATTGAAATAATAGTCAAATAATTTAGCAACCCATTAATCGTTAACAGGAAAGCAAAGCCTCAAAAAGGTTATTTCCTGAAAACATATTCAGAGCAGCAATCAAGCCGAAGCTAAACAAAAATATATTTACATTTTGCGTTAGAACGTGTTTCAGCCAAAACTCCTCAGGTTCTTTAGACTTATGCCATGTTACTGCATTTTGGGCAACAAACGTTTTTATTTTCACATTTAAAAGAAGCAGTTGGATCAGGTGTTTATTTGCATCTTCTAAAGCCTTTCAAACATTTTACAAAAAGGGCTAACGTGGTCAAATGGAAAATCTGGAGGACATACCAATTTTTCCGATCCGATTAATCGTCAGAATACTTGATTACTTAAATAATCAATAGCTGTGACCCTAGTGTATATGAACATTTTTTTCTCCCTGTTAACCTACTGAATTTTGCACAAAGTTACAGCAGCAAATGCAACCCTGGAGCCTGTAAATTTTCTCTTGATTATCTGTTTTTATTTTAATTCGGTGCGATGCAGGCTCATCTGGTCAGCAGCGTTAGCCAGTCAGTGCCTTAAGCAGAGTCGCGGGCCGAGTAGTGGAATCACTGTGTTACCGTTTTATCACTCCTCTGCAGATTAGCTGAAGCAGAGGATAATGAGGTTTGTAGGACTGCACCAGCTGTCCTGGGCTAGCTGCAGAAATCTCTGACATCAAACCTGCTCCATCCTTCTTCTGTTTCGTTGTGTGTGTGTGTGTGTGTGTGTGTGTGTGTGTGTGTGTGTGTGTGTGTGTGTGTGTGTGTGTGTGTGTGTGTGTGCGTGTGTGTGTGTGTGTGTGTGTGTGTGTGTGTGTGTGTGTGTGTGTACATAATGAAACCGCATGCCTTCTCTCAGTCCCCTTCAGTAGAGGTAAACTCAGTGCAGACATTCCTGCTAAAGGTTTATCCCCAGACTTGATCTCTCCACCTCCTCACAACAGCAGCACCCCCTCTGGGAGTCGCCGGAGAGTTTGGGCCAGTTTGACCCATTACTAGCCTCTTGAAGGGGAACGAGAATCACACATCTTTTCAGTGTGTACGCGCCTAGGTCTTATTTTAAGGTAAACACGCATCGTTTGAAGGAAAATGACCTGTTAGGGTTGGAAGCCAGAAACTCGCTGGGCCTCAAGGAACAGAGAGGAGGGCTTCATCAGAGCAAGCCCAGGCAAACAACAGAATGTGAGCGTTTTAGGGCAGCGGTGTCAAACTCATCTTCATTTTGGGCCGTGTCAAGGTCATGAATGCTCTCAAAGGGTCAGCTGTGCCAGGATGTATTTGTACAATCCCACTAAACTGTTGAAATATGACTGGAGTCTCCATTTGATGAGTTCTTCTTCAAATGAACCGGTATTGAACAATCCCTCTAGGATTACGCGATTGCTTTTGGGTTTTTTGGCAATAAAAAAATCTAAGATTTTGTGGCGCTAATTTGGAAATATTTGCAAGGAATTTTGCAATATTTTCGCCTATGTATGACGGTAAATGTGACTTTTTGTTACTCACTTCTTTATGTGACTGGTCTCCTAAAGAAGCTCACAAGAAATGGGAATTATTTTCAACATTATTTGTGTTCGTGGGGCTCTAATTGCTGCAACACACAGTCATACAGTAGCCTTAAAGGAGGTAGAAAATAGTTTTATTGTCACTTTTATTGTTTTATCACAGTGGTATCGCAAAATATTGTGATAAAACTTTAAGTCCATATCGCGCAGGTTCCAGTTATGAACGATTGTCAGATTCAGTATTTGTCCTTGCATGGCGCAATGAGGAGCCTAGTTGGAAATGGACTTTACAGGACTTACAAACATTCATAGAGCGTTGATCTATGCTAACTTATAGCATAAATCACATGCTCCCATTGTAATAACAGGCTCTGAGGTTGGCTAAAAACCCACTGGAAACAGCACTAAGCCAAAAAGAGTGAGGTGGGGAGTGTGTTATTCTTTTGTGGAGTAATAAGAAGCCGAAAAACATTTTTCGCATAGAGGCTCCAACGGTGGACCCCTGGAGGGCCGTTACACAACCGTGGCTCTCTACATAAACAGTCTCTGTTTGAAGTGAAAAAGGATATTGGATTTCAAAGATGAGATCACTTCCCTTTGTTACTTTGGTTTGAGAAATACCGTCTGTCAGCCAATTAAATGTGTGGACAGCCTGGTGGAGAAGATGAGGAAATAAAAGTCCCCGTTCTGTGCAGGAAAGGTCTCTCTGTACAGGTGGAAGTCGGGGGAAGCCAGGAAACGTGAAGTTCTTTAATAGTTTGCTTTTTATTGTTTTTTCCGAGGACATCTGAGCTTTGTTTAAACGAACAGTGCTGTCGAAGCAGCAGCCTCGACAGCACATGGCTGCTTCTTGTTTGTTTGCCGCAGTCGATTCCATTCCATCCAAAGATACTTTATCCGAAAGGGAAATTAAATGTGACTCATATCATCAAAGTAAATTTGTTATGGACGGTGGAAGCTGCGGGCGGGAAGGATCTTCAGTAACAGTCACTCTTGCAAGGAATCTCACCGAAGTCCGCTGCTGCTATCAAAGTCTGAAGACGGTCATGACATGCTAACAGCTCAATATCCAGGCATCAGACACAATATTCTGCAGCTACGTGTTCTAGATGACACCATCAGTTGTTGGCAAGCACTTCTAATCCACCTCATTTGCTTTTGCCTCTTTCAAATCTTCATAGAGACAATCCTTTCTAATTATATTATGTAAAATCTACTTTTTTGAGCTTTGCGTCTTGTTATTATGTTTCTCCGTCATCAAAAACAGACCTGGAGTGTTGCTTTAATTCCTTCATGCATGTTTGAGAAATCCTTCAATCTCCATGGCAACCATTCAGCTGTGTAAAACGCCTGGATGGACCTAGCCCCGCCTTCAAGAACAAAGCTCCTCCTCTGAGCTGTAGTTTCCAAGCTTCCACCTCACAGAGCAGCCGTCCACCACTCAGCTCCTTAAGACTAGCCAGCAGCAATTAGCAAACACTAATTGGTGGATCTGCACATCTGCTCAGCTCATTATAGGAGCTCCTTCTCAGTGAAACGCTGGTAAAAAAAAACACAAAAAAAAACAAACGTTAATAGAGGAGCCATGTTGTGATGACTTCCTGAAGGCACAATTTCAGAGAGAGCAGGAGCTTCTTAAAGAGACAGATTTCAAGACGATAAATTACAATTTCAAATTTCTTTTAAGTCACATTTGATACATTTAGCAATTTATAACAACTGAAGGTAACAGTTACTTCAATGTTACAAAAATGGAACCATGTAACACATAATGCTGCCCCTTTAATTATAATCAATGGGAGAGATCACAATGGACAAGCCTCTGGAAAAGGATAAGTCCAAGTGACATCAGAACTTTGTGGCACTACAGAGAGTTTTGTTTGTGATGTAAAATGATGAGATTTAATAAAAAGAAAAATTAAAGTTTAAAGTTTTGATATATTGTAAATATGGCCCTTTAAACATGCTACATTTTTAAGAATATACACAGTGTTCATTTTAATCCAATGCTGAGTATAGGTAATACAATTCTGAAAAATAAATAAAAATCAGGATCAGGTTACCACTAATTTTAAGACTTTATAATCAATGAGACTTAAAACAGGTTTGTCGCTTTTGACCTGCCTGAGGCACAAAATAAACACTTGATTTCAACTGACTCGGTTTAGTAATTGAAGCCAAAAGAAGTCATTATGTTACAGCTAACAGCCTTCAGTTCCTTAACTTCACACCATCAACACTGTGAGCTCAGAAAAACACTGCAAAACACTTGTTGAAGTTGAACAAACAAGCAAAACACTCTAAGCTGCTCTAGGCTCTCAAGTGATAAATAAATCATACATTTTAAACAAAGATCCTTTCTTATAAAAAAAAGAAAATAGGCTATTTTGAGTGGGACATGATAAATGAGCCGCTATCGGGTCATATTCAGAATGTAAAAGTGTGATAAGATCGTCCTCTGGGATTTCAAGTCAATCAGCAAAATGCAGAGAACCTCCCCTGACCCCCCGCTTCGCGCAGCTGCACCAAATGCAAAACAGGAGACATGCTGCAATCAGCAGTAATCTGCCTATCAAAAAAAAAATGTGGCAAATCACAACGTGGGATTGATTTAAACAGGCTTCAACTCTGAAAGAGAAAGTCCCGCACTCGAGGAGCTTTAAAACAGAAACTAGAAACTTCCTCTGCGAATCGCGGAAGCGGCAGGCGTGAGGGAACTGTTGGGGAAAGCCGGCTCTGGAGACTTTTCAGCACAAATCAGCATGCTAGCATGCTACATGCTAGCATGCTGATTTGTAACAAAGTGTTCCAGCAAAAGCAGAGAAGTAGCTGTACTCCGTGCGATGCCCAAGATTAGGAAAAGGTCCTAGAAAGTTGGTGTCCAAGAGCTAATCATGATATTTTGTTCTATTCAATTATTTAAAAATATACAAACTGTTCATTTTGTCCTTCCTCTCTGCGGGCGCTGTGTGACTGATCAAATGTTTGTGGGTGCGTTCTATGTAGAAATGCACAGCTTCGCTTTAGATAGTCCGCTTCCACCATCCGGGTTTTGTATCCGCAGGCGACAATGAATACTTGTACAATTGTACAGTTCTTCATAAAATACCTACAATTGTCAAATGGCTAAAGAAAACATCCTGAACGGAAATTGTAAAGTCGTTTTGTTGTTTCCACTGTTATTTTGTGCCTCAGGCAGGTCTACTGTTCAGCTTCGGCAGACGTACGGAAGAGCCTTAAGATGAACATGCAGTCACGATCCTCTACAAATAACCGGGAGCTCAGCATCTCCAAAACCAAGGAGACGATCATGGTCTTCATGAGACAAAATAAATACCACAGGTCAGTGGTGATTCAGTAAAAAAAAAAAAAAAAAAAAACTGGAAAATGGGACTCCAAACATCACTAACCTGGCAAAAATAAATAAATACGATCATCCATGAGATTATTTCCATCAGATTCTAAAAGACTGGAGTCATCGTAGCAGCAGTTTCCGTCTGACAGCCGTCAAGATGACCCAACAGAGGTCATCAAAGTACCACAGAAAATCATTACAACTAGACATATTGCTCAACTTGTACAGGACACGGTGCCTGCAGCGTGCAGCTTGTCACACCCAGGATACTTTCTCTTCACTTTACTGCCCTCAGGGAGGAGTCTCAAGTCCTCAAAAACTCGTATATCCAGATTTAAATTCAGCTTCTGTCTGGGTGCTGCATGGACAATGGACTAGAAGAACTGATGCTTCAATGTAAAGTACATTGTTGGCTGTTCCATATAAATTAGTGTTTTATTTAAGTCTTTTTAGCATAAAATAATCATGACATATTTTATGAAATCCTACATATTCTGTTTAATGTGCCGCTAGGGAATCGTAATTTATTTCTACTTTATACACTGAGGGTAAACTGAATGAATTAAACATGTAAATGTTAATATATTGAGGGTTTTTTTTTTTTGTTTTTTTTTTTAAACTGATGTGCAGGGCTGCAGGGGGGATAAAGATTGTCTTCAAACCTGGTTTCAGAGGTATGGTACACCCTGGACAAGCCCCCACTCTATAACAACATCAAACAGCCAGCCATGCACGCACTCACCCACACCTAAGAGCAACTTCTGAGTAACCAATTAACAGTCATGCTTTTGGACTGTGGGAGGAAGCCGGAGTACCTGAAGAGAACAACACAGGTACAAAGACTTTATGAAGACAAAGCCCAGGCCGAGAGTCAAAGCGGGAAGCAACAGTTCCACCAAGCAGCATAACATAACACACAGAAAGGCAAAGATGTGACCATTAACCTATTAATTAAATAGCCTTTCCTCTACATGCTTACTTACAGCTCACAAATAGGAAATCTCCATGGAGTGTGAATTTTCAACAATCCTCGACAAAAATAACTGTGAGAAACTCTTCGTTACACTCCAGTATCCAGACAGCAGCGTGAGTCATACACAGACCTGCTCAGCGTTTCCTGCAGACGGTCAGTAGACGGTGCGCGGCAGGTTGGACCCGGACACACCTCTTCCTGACCCTCTGCGGTAATTCCCTCTGCTCGGAGCGGGATTTAGAGGCAGCAGCCATGTTCAGCTGTACCGTAACTTCAAAACACAGCTGAATAGAGCAAGGAGGAAAGCAGCAGCAGTGGATTTAGGGTCCTTACTTTATGAAGTAACTGGCTCCTTCGTCCGTAAAGCCTTCCTCCCATCCCGGTGGCAAGTCTGAAGAAATGAAAGAAGAAGAAAAAGAAGAAGAAAAAACAGACTTGTAGTTGAAAGTTTGACACTTAAGTGAGCAGCAGAAAAGTAAACAGTACGGTCATAAAGGTAACAGGTGAAAGTATTTTTGCCCAGCCGGTTAAGCTAGCTACCTGAGCGGATCATGTGTCCGGAGTTTGCAGGTTCACCGGAGCGGGGATGGAGCCAGGTGGTGCTCCGCGTCTCATCGCTGCAGCACGGGCAGAGAGCAGAGAAAAACACCTGTTACACCGCCGGAGCAGGGGAAGGGGGGCTGCTGGGGAAGATACACCCCGGCGACTCCCGTCGAACCGGGACCGACGGCGTCGGAAATTCCTAACACTGACACTTACTTGATGAAGAAAACCCTTCCGTCCCCGCAGACACCGTAGGACCAATGTTCGGGTAAGGTGTCCCGTCCGAGAGGCGCCGCCATGATCCGTCCGCAAGTCCTATTTCATCTCAGTCCCTCTCCATGGAGTCTCCCGGGAGCTCAATGATCACTGGTGGAGCTGGCGCTGCCTTCAGGGACTCATCTCACTTCCGTACATCCGACAATCGAAGTCTGAACATGCTCAGAGACTCAGACCGTGTCTGCTTCACACACAACAGGTCTATGCAATGTATCTGAATAGGAATAAGGCAACTTTCGCCACTCTGCTGCATGTAATAACAACTATTGTTATTAAAAGGAGATTTACTTCTATTTAGGTTGCTGATATTTTTTCCGTTTCAATTGACCAATATTTTCTTTTTCTTTTTCTTTTACAGCCAGATAGATGCAATACATTTTAGACAGAATTGACATAATTGAATATTTTCTTTGACATTGTTTTATATATATATATCAGTTTCTCAGTGCTGCCAATATAACAGTATGATTTTTTTAGAATACAATAAAATTGTCTGTAAGATTTATTAATTGTCATTTTGTTTTTGATACATCTTTATGGTTCTGCTAGACTAAACAAAACAATATATTTCTCACTATATTATCCATGACTTACATGGATAATTATACTGACAGTATAATAAGCTCATAGCAGTCGCAAAATTTTGGACTCATTTAGCTAGCTTGGTCAGCTGCTTACTCAGTTTTCTATTTGAAGATTTAAAGGGGCAGTATTATGTAAAATAGATTTTTCTGAACTAACAGAAAATAAGGGGATAACAATCCCCTCATTAAAAACATTCCCGGAGTGTTTGCCTTTTCTCTTTCAAGCATGTTTGAGAAATCCTTTAATCTCCCGTAGCAACCATTCAGCTGAGGGAAACGCCTGGGTGGACCTAGCCCCGCCTTCGAGAACAAAGCTCCTCCTTGGAACTGAAGCTTCCAAGCTTCCACCCTCACAGAGCAGCCCTCCTTCATGACACCCCCACTCAGCTCCTTCAGACTAGCCAGCAGCAATTAGCAAACGCTGGATTTTAACTGTGCTTCAGCTGAGCTCATTTTACGAGCTGCTTCTCTGTGCAACGCTGGTGAAAACATTGTCAAAGGGTTAGTAGAGGAGAAATGCTGTGATGACTTCCAGAAGGCGGAGTTTCAGACAGAGCAGGAGTTTCTTAAAGAGACAGAGTCCCAATTTCAAGACAATTAATTTACGAAGTAACATTTATTTTAAATCACATTTGATATATGCATCATTTTTACATCAACTGAAGGTAACATAGTTACTTGATTGTTCTATAAAATGCCACTATGTACCTGGAAAACGGATAATGCTGCCCCTTTAAAACTGTGCTTCCTTAGCAAGTGTAGTGAGTGAGCTCCTTCAGTTTACACACTATAAATATCCATGGCTATCTGATCACCAGCAATATTTCAAGGTATTTCTCTTGTATGTAGAGCAAATGTGTGATGCAGCTTCTTTCAGCCAGCTGATCGGCAGTTTTCAACAATACACAGGGTGGAAAACTCCATAATTTTCACACAAGAACAATACGACTGAAAGTTTTAGCCATTTTAAACCGTAACTTGTGATTTGAATCATTTCTGCGGTTGTCCATTGGACTGTTCTTATCGTTCCAGTGGTTTTGTGGGCCGTCACAGCCACAGGATTAAAGAGCAGAGAGGTCCGTCCTGTGAGTGTTATTCTCAGGCGTAATCTGTAAAATGAAAAGAAAAAGAAAAAAAACTGCCAATTTCACTTTTTTTTTTTTTTTTTTTTTGAGTAATGGCCAGTTGGGAGTTTAGCTCATGTAAGCCGTAAACGGCTGATCAGTGAAATCAAAGCCTCATTTTGAAAACGTAAAACCTTGTTGCGTTTTAAATTCTCTGCACACAAGCCGGGTCTCGTTTACAGGAACCTTCCGGAAAACGTTGCTTAGACCTCAGAGGTGAAGGTGTCTTGCTGTGATTCAGCTGTTCCAGAGGCAGCCCTCATAGATTTTGCGTTGTGAAACAAAGCGCGGGGGCAGTAGAAGTGCCACATGATAGAAAACGAAGTTAAATGTGCTTTTAGCTTCTCCCAAAGCAGCCCTGCTTAGAACACAAAGGTCAGTCCTCGAGATTTCTGGAAGAGAGAGAGAGACAGAGAGATGCTGCAAGTGCAAAAACATTTTAACGCCACAAAATGACTGCAGAGGAAAAGGAAGTAAGTTTCCCCTCAGCTACAAGCAGAAAGTTCATTCTGAGAAATTCTCTGCTGTATGAAACCATGGTATCGTTTTTATTTGTTTTTTTAAAAAAGTTCATTCTCTACCAGCTCAAACTGTAACGCCTCCTGTTCCTACCTCAAGAAAGACATGGCTATAATGTTCCACAATTTGTCGGCTTTCAAAGTCTCCTGCGCATAAAGTCCTAAAGTGATGAAAAGTCCGATATCATGGATGTTTTCTCCATCCACTTCCTGTTCACGTTTCCAGCTCTTCCTGACCCCTAAATATTAACGTAAACATGAAATAGCTTCACAGTTTTAAACAGCACGGCCTTCTACATGCAGGATTTACTTTTCCCGGTTCTTGCCAACCAGTGGATGCGTTCACACGCTGAAACTGGGAAGTAAACACACATCCAAATCGGTCCGTAGGTAATAAAATGCCCCAAAGATGTGTATATTTCCGCACACGATGACTGTAGAGCTGGGCTTAGTGCTGGAACAAAACCACTTTGATGCAGCTTCTGCCCTTTAACATGAATCTTACCAGACACTTTAAAAACAAAAGCTGCTCTTTTTCATATGTATGATCAACATTTAAGGGTAAAAATGAGTGCATTTGCATTAGGAAAAGGTTCAAAAATATAATAATTGACAACCATTGAGGCCAAGCCAATGCTTTAAGCCACCGAGGTGGTTAAAGCTGACGCGCTGATTACCTTGTCAGCTGAATTAAAGTCAGAGCCGTCTTTGATCGTCGTGCAGCTCATCCATTTATTCATGCCAGGAATGTATCTTTTACAACGACTCATCCATCAAAACACCTGTCGACAGCGTCTAGCGTTCAGCAGTCTACAAACTGTTTCCCCCTTTCCCTGTGTTCACCAACAAAGGTTCCTACCAAACAGACCGCATATGTGACCAAATACCCATTCACAAATACGTTCATTCTTAATCTGCTCCTACAGTCACTATGAACTTTCAAAACAAGTCTTATGAACGTCTTTTTTTGGAAAAGGGTCAAGCGGGGCGATAAGATCGGGATTGGGTCGCTCAGACTGCAATGGAAAAAGTCCTGGATATTTGTCCCTATACGAGTCCCATTCGGGGAAAAAAATAAAAAATAAAATAAAAAATTTGGGTCGCATTTGCCTCCTGTGTGAATGGAGCCTAAATTTCTTCAAAAAAGGTTCTAGTTGTTATTGCCATAATTGCTCTTTTGGATAAATGAATTAGTTTTTGGAATTTGAACTGAATTTGAAACTTTAACATGCTGTCATTTATACTTCATTATTCGTCTTTCGGTTTGCTCTGCAGAGCAGCGGGAGACGTTTGAGAGATCCAGGAGGAGCTCAGAGGAGGCCTGCGGCTCGGCCATGTTGAGAGGAGCCAGATGAGGCGGCGCAGTCACCCAGGAAGGAAGTCTCCGGTGTGACTCCATTAAAGGTCTACCGGGCACGACCTGCTGGGCACAAGGAGGAGGCTGGATGGGATCTGCGAGGTGGAGCGAGTGATCAGGGTCAAACATCCTAACAGGAGACAGAAAACGAGTGATGGTGTAACCAGAAATTGACAAACACCGAATGAAAAGAAACATACATCTGGATTTTTTTATTTTTATCGCTGTTTGAAGCCAAATCAGACCAACTTCCTTTTGTTTTAGGTCGGTTAGAAATACCAAAATCCTGCTGTTTGCTAGATGTCACATAGGGAGAAATAATATGTCAAGAGATTTGTCTATTATACGTCTATTAATATTTTGACAAAGAAAAGTTTACATTCAGAATGATCGCTGTCTCTTTAAGTTGTGACGGAAAGCCCAAATGATGTCAAGTAACACAATAACCAATTATGTTGAGAACAGAAGACAAGCAATCAAGATTTTCCGATGCCATCATCGAAAGTGATCATCACCAAATATTAGAATGAATACTAGCATGAATCAACGTTCCTGTTGTTGTCAACCAAAGGCCATTCTAAACATTGTGGGGGGATTTAGCTTCACTTTTCCAGCATCTCTGCAGTTTTCTGGAAGTTTCTCTTAGATTTGTAGCGTATAAAAACTGAATGATGCTTCTGATCTCAGAGAGTTGGAAACGTCTGATAAGGTTAACTGACACGCGTTGGGTGAACTGGAGGCACATCTGTGGCTGTATTTTAAGGTTCACTGCTTTCTTGTTCGACACATTTGGAAAGTCCAAGAAAATCTGCCAGGATATGAGGAAGTAAGCTGTGGAGATGCAGAGGTGTGGTTCGTCCTTGGGAACAATTTCCAGATGCTTGAAGGTGCCGCTTTCACTTGTTAAACAACTATAAGTAAGAATAGATGAGAATGTCCAAACATGTCGGGAAGGAGACAGGTTCTGTGTACTTGGTCCAAAATGTGGAAACTGACCACGGAACAAAACGCAAAAATCTTGTGACGATACTCCTGAAGCAGGTGAGAGCAACATATGCAAAACTTTTTTGTTATTCGATTAATGTCAAAAATCCACAAGTTCGAAATCACGATGTTTCCATTAAATAAGAAACGCAATTAAAATCACAGGTGAATAAGTTTGTTTACACACATAAGTCATTAAAAAAACATGCTCCGCCATCAGCCTCTAATTACTTCCGGTTTTCTTCTTTGTGGTTTGCTCAAGAAGTAACATCTGGTTGTTGATCATGTGACTTGTTACGGGGAAAGAAGTGTGTCCATTGCAGTTTTGTGAGATAGACCAATTTCGATTTGGCCAAAAAAGCAATCTCATCCTGGTGCCAAAACTTATTATTATAATTTTTTTTTAAGTTCTTTTGTCATGTGTCCATTAAGCTAATTAGTTTTGTAATTGTCAAATTACGCAATTATATGGTCAGTGGAAACGCAGCTACTGAAAAAAGAGCCAGATTACAGTTTGCAAATGCACACAGGAAGAGAGATTTTCATTTTTGGAAACATCTCTTGTGGTCTAATGAAACGGAATTTGAGCTATTTGCCCATAATGGCCATTGTTACATTGTTTATTTTATTTATACATTTATAATTTATTGTCAAATAAATAACAGATGAAAAAACTTCACTTATATAAGGGAATTTATTTTTTGCTCGTGCTGTGATCAGAATTTATCGCGGTTTCGTGATGGCACCGCGGTTTTGTATCCCCCGCACCGAGGAACGTTGAGTGACGATTAAAGCCTCCATGATTGGCGTTTTCCCTGCCAGCATAAGCATCGCTTCTGCTCTGACAGACAAGCCTTCATTACTGCCGTCCCCTCGCCCAGCAATATTATTATGTTTACTTTCAGCAAACATGCCACTGTCGGCCTGCTCATTACCATAAATACATCCTCTATCAGCTGACTGACGCTGTTTGTTTTCGTCTCTCACCGGGAACTCTGAGCTCACTGGAATCTCATCTCCCAAAGTGTCTCAACATCCAGGTTGGGGCGCGTGCGGTGGCCTGCTTATGACAACATCCTGTCACGCTCTCAATCAAGCCCTGTTATTTTGAAAGCCGCACCTGGGAATTTCTTTTTTCTTTTTTTTTTTAAGTACATCCCGTGAGTTGTTGTTTTAGGTTCCAGTCTCCTCGGCGATAACAGTCATTTTCTGAAGCGTGCAGCGCAGAAACCGGGAGGCTTTATTGACATTCCTTGCGGTGGCTCTTGTCTTTTAGCGGCGCACTCTGCAGAGCCGCATTCCAGTTTTGCATTGATCAATATTTTATATTATAACAGCCCGAAAGACTCCGCGAGAAGCAAAAGATCCGAGTGACGGGCGGAGGGAGAGTTGTACCCTCTGATGTCAAACCTGGTCTGGTTTTGTTGTTTTCAGCTCATTACCTCGGTTTTATTGTGCGTCTTCAAGGGTTTGTAGTGTTTTAGTTTTAGTTTTAGTTTTTTCGCTTGTTTTGTCTTTCTTTTTTGGGGGGTTGCAACAGGCAGAAGGGCTATGTGTTATGCCATGCAGAAATTATAGTGAAATTAATGACAACGTTTTAAAAAACTGAATTTTTTTTATTTAGATTACCTCAGTATCAGTTACTCTGTAGTTTGGTTATCGTTTTTCTTTAGTGTATTTTCATCGAGGTTTTCAGTGCAAAATATAGTCAATGACTTTATGTATATTTTTATATGTATTTCAAATATTCAAGTTTGATAATTGGGAAACAACATAACCAATATTCTTTACAGCTTTCTACAGATTTGATCTCTTGTGTATTTTATTCCCAGCAGTGAAAGGCGTATTGATAGAAAACAACAACAACAACAACAACAACAACAACAACAACAACAACAACAACAAACAAACAAACAAACAAGCTGCGATTTAAATCAAAGTGTGTAGGACCCGGGGAATTTCTGTGCCTGAATGATTGTTGTGCTGCCCCCTAGTGAACAGAAATATGAAGCGCTGCTGGTTTAAAGGAGCTCGTTCCTGACGCTCTTTGAAAATGTACAATTTTCTACATTCTAGAAAGAATTTCATGGGCCCATCCCACATGCTCACCCCTGCTGCTACAAATGTGAACTGTGAACATGATACCTTTTTAAATCTGTACAGATATATATATATATTATTCAGTGTTTTAAGAATCACTCTGAGGGGGCTGAAGACCTTCCTCTGCCTCTGGAGACGGAGCCAAATACAGGGATGTTATCCACTCATTAGTCATCGTGATTGACTGCAGCTGATATTTTGTCTTTGCCAGCATTAAAAATGATTTGTTCAACTCCACACAGAGTGCGAAAACCTCCTAAGAAGGAGTGAACACACACTTTTTGGATTTCTTTTTGAAGCAACTTCTGGATAACTAAACTCTAAGACCGGCAGGTCCAACAAGTGTGCGTGAGAACAAATAGTTCAAAGTGACACACACCTACGGTTTATGTTAAAATGCCCTTTTTGTTATTGTTGTTCGCCTTGTGCCACCTCCGAAACTTAACGTTTTTGAGAGCATTGTGGGAGTGTTTTTGTGAGTCATTGTACATGTTCGGGTTTTGCGCGAGCGTGGTGTGTAAATACATGCTAACAAGTGAAACCCCTAGCACACACTTCCACGCTGTTTCAGGCTGCCGCAGAAGTGACTTCATGAAGTGATGCTCCAAACAGCCGGGTTCACGTCACTTTTAGCTAAAGAAAGCTCGATGCTTTCACACAAACATTCCTTGCACGAGGGAAGAGTCTCCCGACCTCATCCTGCCGCTCAGCTCGGCCTGCCTGGACTTTGGCTTTGTGTTGTTGACACGAACAGGCATCCGGCACACATCCTGTTGGGGGAGGAGACTATCAAAATCAATGCACACAAAAGTCATGAGATCCACAAAAAAAAAAGAGAGAGCTGATTTAAGCCAATGGAATGTTAGTTCATCTCGGTGGAACTGTGTCGTTCAGCCATGTAGTCTGCTGGCTACATGGCTGAACGACACAAAAATCCCCTAAAACCACTTGGTGTGTAGCATTAGTGGTGGTACATAAACTGCCCTTAAAGGTATTCTGGAGACAGTATCCAAATGGCAAATTCAATAAAACCAACAGGAAAGTAGAGTTACAAAGCACCAGCAGCTTACAGTTTAACTAGAGAGTATAAGAACTTGGATTTTAAAGGGGCAGTATTATGTGTTTTCCAGGCAGATAGTGACATTTCATAGAATAATCAAGTAAACAATGTGAACTTTGGTTCTTCTAAAAATGCTGGATGTATCAATTTCAGATAAATGTTGCTCCCTAATTGAACGCTTCAAAATTGGGGCTCTGTCCCTTTAAGAAACTCCTGCTGTTTCTGAAGCTCAGCCCTCCTGAAGTCACTACAACATTAACCCTTTAACAACATTTTTACCAGCATTGCATTGAGAAGTAGCTCCTATAATGAGCTCAGCAGATGATCAGATCCACCAGGTGTTTGCTAATTGCTGCTGGCTAGTCTGAAGGAGCTGAGTGGGGGAGTCGCGGGGGAGGGCTGCTCTTTAATGCAAAAGTTCTGCTTGGAAACTTTCGCTCCGAAGAGGAGCTTCATCCTTGAAGGCGGCGCCAGGTCCACTGGGGTGTTTTCCACACCCAATGGTCGCCACGGGAGATTGGAGGATTTCTAAAACATGAATGAAAGAATCAAAGCAACCCTAGACATTGGTTCTATGTAATGAAGTGGAATCATTTAGAGAGTCCCTTTAGCAATATCCTAACTACGAAAAGGTTTATTACCTAATTTACCAGCTGCATCTACATCTAATTCTGGGTTATGAAATTAAGATTGAATCATGTCTGAATAAGATCTGCATTCAGCCTCTACTACTGATCTCAGGTCTGCTGCGACTGCTTTGCAGGCCGGTGAAGAAGTTGGTTGCCATGGAGACTGAATGCAGGCTGCAGAACAAACATTGCTGGGGGTTTTTTTTCTCCCTGTTGGCTGAGTGAACGCTTCTTCTCACATCATAGCAGATGTTTTCTAACGCAAAGGAAGCAGAGCTTCCATTCATAATATACTTTTGTAACACACATTCTAGTCATTGCTGTCTGTCTCTTCAGCAGTGGAGTCTTGTGCAGTGTATAATATAAAACCCATGATAGACAACAATGACTTTGAATATATGAAAAGGGAAATAAATTGACCAAACAAACAAGAGGTAATTCCTCAGTTTTTAACTTTACTGTTTTGCTTCAACGCTACAGATTCTGGTCATCTCAAATAACACAAATGAGCATCTCTGTTGTGCAAACATCACTTCATGACATCCCATTTGTCTGGAGAGAAACAACACCTTAGAAAGCAACCAAACCAACAAAACAAGATGAAAAAAAAAGAAAAAAAAAAGCAGATAGCCACCAGCTGACGTGTTTATCTCTTTCCGCCTGCTGCTCATGCGTTTGAATCAAGCTGCCGAAAATCAAGAATCACCAGGATGGGCACTATCTTTCTGCAGCTTGCTGTGTGTCTGTGTGTGTGTGTGTGTGTGTGTGTGTGTGTGTGTGTGTGTGTGTGTGTGTGTGTGTGTGTGTGTGTGTGTGTGTGTGTGTGTGTGTGTGTGTCAATGGAGCTGGCAAAAAAAGAGATACAAGAAAAACAAAGGACGCAAATACACGGAAACAAGCGACGTAGGGCCGGATTCAGGAGGCGGATTTTCTAGCCACAGTAAACACTAAGGGCCTCTTTCCACAAACACACACATGTCCACACACACACCCACACACACACACACACACAGCTGCCAGCCAGGAGAGAAACACATGCAAATTTATGTCAAGTAACACAAACTATTTTCATAGTGTGTGGGGACAAATTTGAATAAAGTTGATGAACATCTTTGATGTGGATTTTTCTATGTAAGAGCTGCAGTGTGAGCTTCCATGTTGTTTTGGATAGAACCATTCATTTCCATCCAAAACAACGACAACACTCAATAGGTAAAAAGATAAAAATAAAAGAGCATGAATGTAAAAACTCGGATTTGAACCAATGAAGCTTTACAATGAGGATATTGGATCTTTTGGAATGTAATGTGAAATGTACAAAAATATAGATCCCATACTGTTATTGCTAAAAACAAAGAACACCTCATCATTCACCCAAACATGGCAAAGATTCATCTGTCAGAAAAAACTTTCTACATCCAGGTCATGCTTCCATAATTGGCTTAGAGGAGAGAGACCGTCTTCTAGTGAACTCCTATCAACCAGCAGCACGGATCTTTTGTGAACATCTCTGTTGTCAACTGGAACCTTCAGAATGACCTCTGAACCTGTTGAGTCTGAAATTTGGTGTTGCACCTCTTGACATTGGGCTGAATTTGTTGCATCGCCCCCTACTGGAAAGACAAATGGTGATTGTCATTTGCTTTGTATAAGTAGCTCTTTGGTGCCAGTCTATGCTCTGCTTTGTCCGGCTATCGAGAACTGATTCCATCCTGGGGGTGGACTGTGTTGAGATTTTTTGTTGTTGTTTCAAGGTTTTGTTTTGGCTCTAGTGGTAACACGGGAAAGTAGGTAAACGCAGAGAGAGGGAAGACAGGCAGCAAAGGTCACCAGCCCAAGAATCGAACCTGCGACAGCCGCATCGAGGACCAAGAATTCCTTATGTGGGGTGTGCTTAAATTTAAAATTTTACCCAATTGCTAACGTTTGGCCTTGATCTTTAATACGCCAGTTCGATCCTATGAAGCTTATGAAATTGCCTACAACTGTGGACAACCATCGTCCCCTGCAAAGAGAGACCGAACCAAGTGAGCCATTGCTAAAAGATCCAGCAGATTAAAAATTTTAAAACAGCGCAGAAAATCAACATCACTGTTCACAATGTCTGCTTCTGTTCACTGATTGGCCCGCTTCAAATCCTACCGGAGACAATCCATGTTAATTGGAGAATGGCCAGAAGGAGCACTGAAAACAGATTAGAATCGATCAGAATTTGGTGCTTTATTATTATTATTATTATTATTATTATTATTATTATTATTATTATTATTATTCTCACTTTGCATTCGTTTTCATGCATCAATCTTGGCGTAGAATCTGTTTTTACAAACCCCTCGGAGCTCGTTATCATCTATAATGACTTTTAGCGAAACTTTGTAATCACAAGAAAAAGGCAATGAACTAATAGTTTGTTTTTCAATGTCCATTCCTTCAAATCTCAATTTAAAGCTAGCGGTATGGTGAGCAGAAACTTCTGTTACAAAGATAAATGCCCAGCGAAGACTACACAGTCCTCCCTTTGTTCTCTCTACATCGGGGTCGTAAGGTTTTCAGAGAAACCTTGAGAATCCGAGCTCTTGTCTACAATCCACCAACATCTGCCGAGTGAGCGGCAACAACAATCTCCCGTGGCAGAGAAATTCAGAGGGAGGTTCTGAGACACAAAAACCCGACACAGACGCAGACATATCTGGCACTGTTCTCATCCATTGTGTTTTATGTAAATCAGGGGTCCCCAAAGTGGGTCCTGGAGGGCCGGCATCCTGCATGGTTTAGTTCTCACTCCCTGGTTTAACGCACCTGGATCAAATGGTGGCTTGTTAGAAGGCCCAAGAAGAACACTGACATGCTGAGAAGGTTGTTGGTGCCACCAGGGAGAGAACTAAACCATGCAGGATGCCGGCCCTCGAGGACTGACTTTGGGGACCCCTGCTTTAGAGCGTGAATTTTGTACTCTGTACTCAAAAGAAACCAAAGTCTCTCTCAAAAAAAGAGAGACGTGGAATTTTTGGTGTTAAGATTTTCTTCTCCACAACCCTGACAACTAAGAGTGTAAGAAAGTAATCCCAGAGGGAGTTTTTGTTTTCTAAGTGTAGTGAGACAGACTGAATCCTAACATTATAAACTATTGTGTTATTTATCACAAGGTTGCTATTTATATTGTGGAAATGGGGAGTCATGCTGTGCCATTGTCTCTGTAAGAAGCTAAATTTCTGAAATGTCACAAAAAAAAATATATTAAAAATATTCAAAGATTCAAGGAGCATAAACACTTTTAGAAGGCACTGTGTCACACAAAATACTCCAATAAATGTTTTTTTCAGTTTGGTATTGCGTCTATTTGTGACAATCAGAATATCTTCTTTTACTGCATTCACTCATTTAAAAGTTAGACATACTGGTTTGCCAGTCGTTTGTCAAAGTGAAGTATGTCAACTAAATAGAACTAAAACAATCAGAAATTGTCCAGGTCAGAATGAACCTGGACAATTACATTAAACAATAACGTAAGTGTACAAAATAACTTCTGGGTTTCAGGTACTTTACGTTTTTAAATGTGAAATTTTGATAAGAATAAAAAGAGGTTTACTACAGTAAGTTTCATATTTTCTTTCATACTTTGAGCACCCAAACAACAAAATGAAGAGAGAAGAAAAACAAGCTTTTTCTCTCTCTAGTAAATAATTTGAGGGTTTTCCACAGCTTTCGAATTAACTCACATGGCCAAAATAAATGGGAATCAATTTCTGGGCTATCAGAACAGGAAAGTGAAAACCATGTCAAAATGAAACTGTAGATGTGAAAAATCAACGTCAGAAAAAAAATTGTCAGGACTCTTCGGTGAATAAACTTGTACTGTTTAAAAACCACAAAATGTTTGTAAAATACTTTACACGTGCAGCAGCTAAATTTTGTAATTAAAAAGCCTTTTAGAAAGCCTTACTAAACCTCATAAAAACCCTTTTCTGCTTGACTCTGTCTCCCTCTAGTGGAGACTGAAGAGGCGATGCGCTCACTATTTGTTTATCTGTCGGTCTTCAACCTATTTGGCAAATGTTTCATCATAATATGGTTATGTAATCATCTCTTACGACTTCCAGGTGGTCACTGGTTTAAAAAAAAATCATACCAAGAGAGGATGAATCCTGAACGAAGCAGAGATGCATTATCTAACCTGGCTTAGTTTGGACGTTTTCTAATTCATTAACTGTAAAACTTTTGGAGAATTCTTCGTGGACTTAATGGTGTGTTAGTTATATTGTAATTTAAATAGATGTTTCAAAAATGAATCTGTTTCCCAGACATTTTCCTGTTTGTTTTATGTTTTTTTTTCCATCTTCTCGCCTCTCACAGAGGGATGAGAACGTTGTTGTAAAACTGGCCACGAGGGGGCAGTAGAGTCACATGTTTTCATGTTGACCAAAGAATATGCAAAGTGCTCTAAATCTGTAACTTGTGCGACTGAGGAAACCTGAGAACATGGCCGAGATTTAAAATATTTGATTTGGTTTTCAAAGCTGAACTTTGGTTTTAGAGCAATGATTAAATTATTCAGCGACGAAGTGTTCAGTATCACGTCTCAGCCAGGCTGCTGTGCGCCCCCCAGTGGCTCAATGAGTGCTTTTCAGCCATTGAGCCCTCTTCAAAATCAACAATGTCGGACGCTGGGTGTTGGTCAGACATATGAAGCAAAGAGTATGTTGGAAGTAGGAAGTGTTACCACAGATTTGCTGGTGACTGATTACATCATTCTGTTCACTTGATCAGGGATGAGTAACAGTTTTAGGGTTTTTCAAAATGATTTTTTTTAAAAAGGAAAATCTTCGAGGTCATGCGCTGAAGGGTCGAGCGGGCGACCCGTATATGGAGGCCTCAGTCATCAACGCAGGCCGTGTTGATCACCAACCCACCATCCTGTCAATTAATGATCAAATAAAGGCAACTAGAGCTCCAAAAATGTGGCATTTTTGGAGCTCTAAAATGTGATTGCTTCCTGTGATTCTGATGCTCTGTGTTCATAGAGAAGAAACAGAACAACACAAACTGTGGATCGATGGGATGGATTTGGCACCCCAGGCTCTAACAAAGTGTCAGGAGAGATGTTCTTGTCTTCCCAGGAAGAACACACCCACAGTCTAGAGCGTCGCCTGTAGTCTGCCTGTATGCGCTGCTGTCAGACACAACAGCCGCTTGTAGGTTGCATCATCACTTAATTGTGACCCGAGAGACACCCTTTTTCTGGCAAGCGGCTTCACAGAGGCAACCACATGTGTGTGGAGTTGCATGTAGGTGTGCGTGCGTGTGTGTGTGTGTGTGTGTGTGTGTGTGTGTGTGTGTGTGTGTGTGTGTGTGTGTGTGTGTGGGTGTGTGTGTGTGTGTGTGAGTGTTAGCGAAAACCCACTGCCCCTTCTGTTGCTGAGTCTACCGCTGCTGCAATCACCTGCAATCCTTTCAACGCCTCGCTGCTCCATCCGGTTGCCTAGAGACGGGGGTCGCCTGGGCCACCCGGTTTATGATACTGAGGAGGAGGAAGACAGAGATGCAAAGCAGGGTGGGTTTGAGAAAAGGAAGAGAGCAAAGGGTGGCCTTAGTGAAGGTGCAGGCGGGGGTAGGTGGTTGTACTCATCTGGTCAATGTGGGGTCAAAGGTAAAATCAGCTGTCTGGTTGCATTGGATTTAAACTGGACACTACGTGTTATTCACAGTAGCTTGCAAAAGTATTTGTCTTCATTGAACTTTTTTAATGTTGTAATGCAATGCACTGTTTTACATTAGGGTTTATGTGATCAACCAACTCTAATTAGTGCATTGAAGTGGTTGTAAAATTACAAATGTTCATTTTAGTTATTTAATTTTTGTAAATACAAATGTAAGAAGATTCAAAGTCCAGATCTAGTCGTGCTTAAAATGATTTGGGTCCAACATCAGTCACTAGTTGTGGACAGAAATTATATTTCTACATGCATGTAACAAAGTGGTTGTGTTTGTATTTATTCACCTGCAACCACTTAAACATTCTGTCGGTTCTGTTCAATTGGATCATTAATTGAGTTCGAAGGCGAGCGATCTTCACCGAGAGCGATCGATGGTTCTGTGAACAAACCAGTTGGCCTTTATTGTTAAGACGTTTGCTGGAAGGTGCTGGAAATCTTAGGTCGCTCCACTACAATGGAAGCCCAAAGTACAGAAGAAAGTGTAGAAAATAGAACAGTAAACGACGGAAGCGGTTCCAGAGTGAAGGTTCACGGTGACCACGTGGGTCCTGTAACAATCAGAGGACAATGAAACATCGTCACGTTGTTGAAAAAAAATTTATATAGTCCAAAGAGAGCTGGTGGAACATTAAAGGACTAACATCAGAGCTTTTTTTAAAAATATCTTTTAAAAATTCTTTTTACTTAGACTGGAGTGAGTTTAGCATTTTCAGAGATGGGTCCAGTGGGGACTATCTTTTTGAATTTCACAGAGGGAAACTGCTTCTTAGAGACTCAACAATTATGCTTTAAAACGTGCCCGACACCAGTCGGCCATGAGTGGATTTATTTGTAGAACCGTCCAAAGCTTCCAGCGCCGTGAAAACACTGAAAGCTGTGTTTCAACGACTTGCTCTCTGCTTCCTTTAAAACCAGCCATGGTCAGAAGACTGTTTGTCATTTTCACCGTGTGATGGATTCGACGCTGAGCATGAAGGGAGGATGGTGCTGGGGTGGGAGCGTCAGAGGAAATGTTGCTGAGCTGTCACAGCTGACGGCCGGTTGCTCACCTTTGCACCACGTTGAACAGTGCTGAGACACGCTGACTGATTTCATCCCTCAGGAGCATCATTTCATCATACTTGTGTTTTCAACACTTGTCTGATGACAGCCTTACAGCAGTCTGTATGCACAGAGGCTCATCTGGCCCAGTGGGACAACGAGAAGCTTCTCAATTGCTGCATGTGTCTGTTTGAGTGTGTGTGCGTGTGTGTGTGAGACAGAGAGAGAGAGAGTGAGAGAGATAAATAGAGAAAGGAGGAAAAGGAAGTGATGAAGGAACCTTGTGCTGTGAAGGGAGCTGAAAAATATTGTGTTCTGTGATTTTTATTTTGTCATATGGAAACATCAAAGAAGAAATTGTTTTACAATGTGAGCAAAGATTTGGTAAAATTAGATAGTTATGTCAGTAATAATGCAATTCAAATTACCTCTGCCATCTTTGCGGAGATATTTTTGCGGAGATTAAATGTTTTTTGCCCAAGGCAAAGAATTTAATCCAGAGGTCGCTAGTACGTGTATTAGTATGACTGGGTGAATGTAGCTTTAGTTAGAAGTGGACGGTTTGATTGTCTATTTACAGTTTTAAATGAGGCTCCATCATGTTAAACATGTGTTGTTGTTTTTTTAGAATTATCTGTAAACACCCTGGAAATTTTACTTAAGGTCATATTTTGTGAATCACAGCGGTCCAGGCCAATCTGACTTTTTTTTAAATTATTATTTAATCTCTGCATTAGATCTCCTTACACAAACACTTAATTAATAGTTCACTTTCTGACTTTGCCCACCTTTTTAATCAGGACGATAAAAAAAACAAACAAACAAAAGCAAGGTAAATCGTAATGTGACAAATTTTATTGACTGAACAATGTAGCTACAATCAATTTGCTACCAACAAACTTCAAGCTACACGATGTTACCATGAGAAGCTGAGTGAGTCACATTGATCAAAGTGTTCTGAGTCCCGTCAAAAGCTTGCCTTGTCACTTGACGTTAAAAGGCAGCCCCAAACTATAAATGCACATAAAAAAAACAACACACAAACAAAAAACAAGACAAAAGCATAAATATCAACGCAATAAATATATCAACAGCACAACAAAAATTGCACCAGGAGTCGATGTTTGCATCATGCTTACATACATTTGTTCTCAAAACACTTTGTAACGTAAAGCTCTGCTTTCTGATCACATCGTTACTCTCTACTAAAACCTCAAGATCCACCGCTGTGGTTTCTGCACACAGGGGAAAAAAAAAAAAACAAGCAGAAACTCTTCAAGCCAATGGTAAAAAATACAGGACAAAAAGCTCCACGGAGCATTAAGCTGGTTACATTACTAGGTCAGTATAGAAGGCATACAAAAAAAAACTACATTCCACACATTAATGCTGAGGTTAATATGAGAAAGTGTCAGTCAGTGCAACAGTTTCACAATGTATATATATATATAAAAAAAAAAAAACCCTCTTGAGGTACAAAGTTGTTCAACTTGACACCGAACATTTAAAATGGCCTAACATCAAATTTTCTAATTGGCCTAAAAAAAAGATTATAATAACAATAAAAAAATTTTTTTTTTAAATCACTGTTGCATTGCAACCAATCACAATTATTTTTTTTTTCATCCACAGAAGAAATGAAACATTCAGGACCCCTCCGTCTGATTCAAGGCACTGTCCAGGTACGCCCGCATCTTCTCCCTGTGAGGCTGGCTGAGGCAGTAGCCCACGGCCCGCTCCGCGTCCGCCACCCGCCTCCGGAAGCGGTCGCGGTCTCTCGCCAGTTCCTCCCAGTGACCTTTACGGGACGCCTGGCGGGCGAAGGGCCAGGTCCGCATGACGTGGACTTGGACGAGAGGAGAAAATTGCACCTGAGACGAAAGAGAATGGAGAAAACGTTACCTCTTTTAGTTAGAGAACGTCATTAAAAATGTTGTTTTTTTTGTCAAGTTGCACCAATCTAGGGGCAATTTTCCCTTGATTTAACGTTGATCACTTTAAATGGTGATTGACGGGTTAGTAAAAAAAAAAAAAAGCCAATTTAAAAAGAGGCAGCACATTTTTGTTATAGTCAGTAAGGAAATAAGGAGAACCAGTGGGTTATATCTCAAAATGAAAAATTACAAACTGAACATTGTCCAAGTATTTTGACTTTGACTATCTCTGAATATTCTAGTTTTGCAACACTGCTGAAACTTCACCTCGCCAGCGCCGCAGTCAAATTCTCCTGACTCGCTGGAGTCACATGACCAGGATTAGTCATGACGACCAGAGGCGTTGCTAATCGACACAAACAAACAGCTCAGCTGAGCGTGTCACTGAAACAGGAAATAACTCTTATCTCTCCCTTTCAGTCACGAACGGCAGACACTCCCTTTGTCCAGTTAAACTTACACTCAGTATGATAACATGTCGTACGAGTGCTACACTGTAAAAATCTTTGAGGGCTCATAAAGGGCATTTCTTTCTACTCTATTCTTCAGCTCGTTGGGTTGCCCATCTTTTTTGAAATCTTAATTGAAATAATAAAGTCTATGAACCTTCTTTTGCCCGGTGCCGGCCTTGTTTTCTGCTTTTCCCTCAGCAGGTAAGCGAGACGTCGGCTCGGGTCTCTTCCACGGCACCAGTCTTTTGTCCTGATGGCGGTGCTGCTTTAACTTCCTGTCCGCCAGAGCAGGTTTGGATGCTTTCATCTGCTTCCTGGTCTTTGCGGACGGATTTGGATTGTTGGGTTTGAGTGACAGCGAGGTGCTCTGGAGGCAAGCCTTAAAGTTCAGCGGGTGATAGGGGTCGTCCTTTGGGCCGAGAGATTCCCAGATCAGCTCTTCGTTGTCGTCGTCTTCTGATGGAGGACGACTACTTTGCCTCTCTGTCTCTGTCTCGGTGTTGGGAGGAGTTGCGGGGAGTGAGGCTTGTTTACGCGCTGAGGGGGGTTTGGTTTTGAGAGAGGGGCTGCTGGTTGTGCTGGCAGTGAAATATAAGGGGTTGTACGGGTCTTCTGGAGTGCTGAAGAACTCCCAGAGCTTGTCGCTTTCCTCCTTGTCGACGTCGGGGCTGGAACACTCGGAGCCGGCCCAGCTGCTCCAGCTGCTCTCGCTATCAGAGCGACACACCCACGCGCTCAGACGCGGCGTCTCCTCGCCGGCCTTCAGGTCTGCGTCGCCGCAGGTTTTGACGACGGGTTTACTTCTCCCCATATCAGAGTTGGTCGAGATGCAGGCGGAGAAAAAGAAGGGATTGTACGGATCGCTGGATTTCGACAGAGACTCCCAGAGCTCTTTGCTCTCTTCGCTCTCGAACTCCACGACGTTGGGCTCTTCCTCGCTGCTCCACTGAGAGCTTCTGTCTTCCTCTGAAGTCTCCTGTTTGGCAGCTCTCTCTTTGGATTTGAAAGCTTTGTCGCAACTTCTGAGGCAGGCGTCGCTGGAGCTACAGCCGTCGCTGGACACGAAGATGTTCCAGTCGCCGGGGAAACCCATTTTCCAGGTGGACTGGTGTCCGAGAAGGAGGCCGTCGTCGGCGCCGCCCGTCCTGGACACAAAGTCGTCGACCAGGCCGCAGCACAGGTCGTCGGCGCGCAGGCTGGAGAGGAGGGCCTCAGCAGTGGCCTTCCCAGCGAACGGGTCGCTGACGTCGGTGCAGAAGTTGGAGCCGCCGACCATGACGCCGTTTTCGCCGTCAAACAAGGATGAGAACAGGAAGGATTCAGGAGTGTTGGAGGCCGTGCCCATGTGCTGGATGTGCTCTCCTGTTTCGTCTGTGATTCTGACGTGGACCTCGAACCTGAACATCTGGAAAACTGGAGAAGAGGAGAAAAATATGAGAATCTAAATAAATCCAAGAGTAAAACTTAGGTTATGTGGAAGTTAATCGTAATACTTTATACTTTTACATCACAGCTGTTTGCAGTCATGGCTCATTACACTGCTCTCTCTAAATATACTTATGTATTTTTTAATTTCATTATGCAAATTGCACATTTTTTTTCACTGTTTCCTGGTATGTTGAACTTCATGAGAGAATGCTACAAGTTTATAAGCATCAACAGCTGAATTGTAGATCAGCATTAGCTTACATGCCACTAAAGAACAATTTTACATTGTGCCTTCCTGAATATGGACAACTTGTATTAAAGTTACTTTCTTCTACCAAATGATAAAAACCCATACGCCATTAGACTGAATATATGTTGCACATTTTCCAGTATTAAGGGGGGGAAAAAAGAGTAGGTAATCTTAAATTAATTACAACGTAAAAAATATTTTCCTGTCACATTAAATTCGCTAAATTTGGGAAAAATGTATAAAAGGAAAAAAAAACACAACGTGAAAGGATATTTCTTGCATAATTCAGACAAAATAAAATGTAACCTTTCGTTTACTCAAATGTCAAAAATATTTCCCTGTAGCTAAATTTGAGAAAATGTATCAAATGAAGAACAGAAAGAGCGCTCGTTTTATTGCCTTGTTCTTACCTGAAATAAAAGTGTAATAGATGACCTGAACCAGCAACCGAAGCTGTTCCCACAGCACGGTGAGCATCTGTTTTGTCCAGGGAAGAAGCGCCATCCCTCCACCGCCGAACCTCTCCATGGCCGTCCGCTCCGAGCCGCTCGCCACTGTAGGAGCCATTTTCTCCCCCACTTCTTTCTTCTCGGATTACGGCCACCGTCACTAAAAATATCCTCACGTATTCTGGTATTCCTCGACCAAAACCAACAGACTCCGCGTATGTGCCGGTGACAGATATGCGTTCGAGTGTTGTCGCTTCATTCTCTGGCTGGTTTTTGCCATTTTCGCGCTCCTTCGTCAAATTCGCTCCAACAGGTACGCCATGTTTCTCTGGGTGTTGTGTCTTCGTTGTAGTAGGACTGAGTGTCTAGTTGTTGCAACAGAAGACTTTAAATACACGCGGTGACGTCGTAACGTCTGGCAGTGGATTGGACAGCCCAACTGTCAATCTGACTCAGAACGCAGCTCGTGTCTACAGTCACGTATGACGCATAGAAAGTGCCCGTAATTTCCACGGTAACCAGGAAAGTCCTCCGAGCAGCCCCTGATATTTATGTAGGCTAAAAACAAGATGACGTAAAGAAAAGGCAAGACTTTCACCTGAATCAAAAACAAAATTCTCATCACTAGAAGCCGTTTCATTTCAGCTAACGCAAAAAACATGACTTTGGAGCCAACACTGACATAAACAGAAAAGAGCAGCCACACAGTAATAATGAACCTTTATGTTTTGTGGAATATTTAAGCAACACAAAAAAAGACAATCACATACTAATGAATTTAAATTGTTTTATTTATTCAAAATGGGTTGAGTTTATGCCACCAGAGCAGAAGCTGTAGAAGACTCACTGTAAAAAGAGAAAAAGATTACAATTAAAGATTCACAGCACTTAAAAAAAACTTTGATTCACATGTTAACAGCGTGCCATATATACAATAATGTCAGATAACATAACATTACACATGATTGACATGTTGTGCTGCATGTCTATAAAAACAGTAATGACTGTTTATTAGTTTAGGTCAAGACTGAGGAACTTCTTCAAATAAATGATTACTACAACAGCCTTTGGCTTCAAGTTCAGCACCTCAAGCACCAGTATTCCTCTCAAACAGTAAACTTGTAGTAAATTTCATATCACAGTTGCATCAGGTAGTACAATTTTGTATCGAAAAAGTTTAATATTTAGGTTTACAGTTTATTAATGTAAACAAATGCAAAAGGTTCCAATAAATTATTAATATTGCAGGACAACTCACTTTTTATCAGTGAAATATCCTGCCTGCATGTCTGGCAATATCCTGACAAACAGGATATTGCTCGTTCTAAAACTGCCATTGACATGTTCTTTGTTAAATAAAATTTATTGCTTTGATTTAATAAAAGGCATTTATAGAGCAAGTCCATGCCATATTTATAATTTAAAAAAAAAGATATAGGTAGCTAGTTAACGAAAAAGAATGGTGCGTAGGTCAATTACACACAAAAGCAAGCTAACTTGAGCCAGACGTAGCCTTGGAACCACTGGTTGCAGACCCTTGGACTAAACCCTCAGGTATAAAGACCACCAGCATGAACTTAAATGTATGAAGGGGACTGGCAGAGATAGCACCAAGTAGCCATTCTGCTAATTTACCTCCAGCTTTTTCTAGCACAACAGAAATATCACAACTCTTAACAGTGAAGAGCAAGACAATGAATTGTGCATTACCTCAAAGCATCTAATGCACTACAAATAAAGATGGGAGACTTAAAATGTTCAAGTTAATTTTACCAAATGTTCCCAAATATAGAGTCAACTCTTCAACTAAAGTAGGAATAAGGAATGTTTCAGTGAACAGGGAATACATACTACTTCCAGTTGGGGGCCAGTACTCTCTTGGTCTTGTAGTAACGGGCCAGCCTGTGGATCCTGCTCTCAATGAGAATCAGGCGGAACTTGGCATCCTTATCCTGCAAACGTCGAAATGAATAATAATAGGAATTATAGCGGAAACCTTCATAATTAAAAATACAGACCTTAAAACAAATACAAAAACAAGCTTTAATATTGTTTAATATCCAAGATTTGAACCTTTCTGTTTCTCTCCAAGTGCTTCCTGACCGCCACAGCCTTCTTGATGAGGTGGTACAGATCCTCAGGCAGGTCAGGGGCCAGACCCTTGGACTTGAGGATCCTCAAGATCTTGTTGCCCGTGACGAAACGCACCTGGGCAACACCGTGGGAATCCCTCAGGATCACACCTGAGCAGGGAAATGACAAGCAAAAATGACTGGAAAGCCAGAAACTCCAACACAATGAAACTGAGTGAGGCAAAACTGAAAGGCTGGATTATCGTCACATTTCTGAAATAATGGCCAGACATTTTTTTTGCCCAGTGATTTTATGTTTTTGCCTCAGTCATCTTTTGGCAAAAAAACCCCAAAACAAAACAACAAAAAGAACCGTGAGCCATTATTTTAGGTTGGTGATGTTATGTAAACAATGAGTGACAGAATTTCTAAATCAACAACTTTATATCTGAGCAAGCAGCAATTTTAAGAGATAATCTTTTCTAATCTTTAGAGATAAAGACAAATGCTTTGCAACACTCAGCTTTGAATTAATTTCATATCAAACATTTTGTCCAGGTCCTTCTAGTATTTGTTTCTCTGTAGTTAAATAATTTGATTAGACAGAAAAAGGTAAATTATTAAATACTAAGAATTCAGCTACAATTTAACTGAGTTTTCCTAAAACCTTCCATTAAACCTGTTCATACAAATATAAGAGACCATGAACTCCGAATATTTCTACACAGTAACTTAATTGTCAGGTGTCAAATCAGATGCTAAATGATTTGAAGCAGAAATGTATTTTTCTAGAAAATTAAAAGTTTCTACTCAGGCATCTCATTTAGCTCCTCTTTTTATGAACTTCAATCTACTCAGCACGAGTCACTGCAGTATTTATGATGCAATCGACAGTTTTAAGTGCTGTATAATTTTCTCCACCTACATACAGTAACAGAACAGCTCATCTTAACTATTAAAAAACACATTTTAAACTAATCCTAATGTCTCTCAAGAGCATCGACGACAAACTGTCCATATGTTGCTGTGCTAAATGTGATTATTATTATTATTATTTATCTAGATGTATTGACTGATGGTCAGTTTAATCAGGATCACAGTCTGAACATTCATTTTAACTGGCTCACTCAGTGTTAGAATCAGGTTCTACAAGGATCCGAATACAAAAAATGAAAAATTATATCATAAACCTAAAATTCATAATAACCAAATCTTTATCTTGTGGACTGCGATTTAATTTTATTTTCCTCCCAGCTAAACGCTTGTGGTCATTACTAAGTTCTAGTCTGCACACACACAGAAACAAAAAGATTTAGACTCCAGGTTAACAAAAGTAACTAAGCCATGTTAGAACACAACCAAGTATAACATTTTATTGAATTCATTGCCAGGTGTCCTAAAGTCTGTACAGCAGTCGGTACTGGGGTGGCAGAGGGCTGGACAATAAATCAATAATAGCTATTATAATAGACAAGTGATCAATATCAACAGATAATATGTCTGATAGAATATTCAATAATTTCACTGAACTTTGATCAAGAAACGCACAGCATTCAGGGGGGGTGGGGGGTGAGCAGCTCAACCTTTCACGGCAACCTACGCAAGGTGGGTGTTACCTAGCAACAACCTCCCTTGAGAACCTTGCACTTACTGTTTAAAAAAATCAAAACAAACAAAACCCCCCAAAAAATCAAACGGAGGATTGGAATACAAAATACTGCCAAACTCCATCAGTTTGGCAGTATTTCAGATATTTAAAGCAAAAAACTAATAAATAATTATCAACAGATTGATATGAAATATCGCAGCACGTTTCTCAGCCACATTGTTCAATGTCAGAATCAGCTGCAATATATTTCCATTTTATTCTCTCCTGTTTGCTTCCATAACTTTTTTTTTAGCATTTATGTCTAACTAATGTGAGCATCTGCTGCTGTGAAACTGTCCAATTGGCAAAATACTACATTAGCATCTGGAACGCAAGTCCGCAACTATATGAACCAATAATTAATTCCCTCTAAGCATTTCTTTGTGATATGGATCTTTCGATATTTCATGCAGCTCTAAGAGGTATGTGATTGAGTGCAGTGTCATGAATTTGCCATTTCTGTCTTTCCTCATTGCTGGGTTTGAGTTTAATACGAGTGATTACTATTCCATTACAAATGACTTAAGGGAATCATACACAGAATTTAATTTCTTATCTTTTTTTGTTAAATCCCCATTGTTGTTAGCTCAAAACTTTCATTTCAACAAAACGGATTACTCCGAAGAGGTTTTTTTTTTTTTAATGTTTGCATAACAAACAGAAACTATTCTTAATCTCAGGTTAATATTTTATGGGTTTTTTTTGCTCATACACCAAAATGTGTATGAGCAAAAAATAATAATAATAATAATAATATGGAATATTATTGGAATTTTGAGGCTATCTAAAACAATCACCAGTTCTTCAGTTTAACCAGTTTCAGCACTTTTAACATTTAATGACTTACCAATCTGAGAGGGAGTCAGACCCTTTTTGGCCAGCTTGAAGATCTGCTCTTTTACATCATCAGATGTGAGCTTGAGCCACTATGAGAACAACATCCGCGTTATTAACCAGAACAACGGACCATCAGGACCGACACGGTAGAAATATAAGGCGTACTTACAGTGGGAACACTGCGCCTGTAAGGCAGAGCTGACTGGGACAAGCCCTTTCTGAAAACGGGAAAATAAATAATTTAATGAACAGTTTGGGGAAAACACTAAAAGACAGTCAATACAATAGTTAATATGTTAAATAACACGGCAAAAAGCTATTATTGAGCTCGTGGAAGCGAACAGGCCGGCTAATGCTAGCTTCAAACATCTGCTAACGATACAAACCGAGACCAATACATGCATTCAGAGACTTTGGTTTCAATAACTTAAATGTGCATGAGCTTTGAAGATTTCTTCGACTGAAAATATATAACCTGTAAGACGTTATAATAAAGTAACACTTCTCTGAGCCACAACTGTGCCGAGTTGCTAATGCAAGCAAGCTAGCTAGAAATAGACAAGCATCTGAAGGTTTGTCTATGCTGCTTTTTATTCGTTTTGCGACGATGTAAAGTTACATTTTTTAAATCACAGTCGACAATTATATGTTTATCAGCGTCGTCGTGAGACAAAACCCGACCTGCCGCCGTTTAAATCTAACTTTTAATGTTAAAAAGAGAGCTCACCCGGGAGCGTGCATGCGACCCATGATGGCGGTGGAGGAAGAGAGGCCGCACACGCGATAGAAGAAACTATTTTGCGCCTGCGTCGGAAGTGGCGTAGTTACGTGAGACGGCCCGATTTCCTGTAGGCGCCCTCGTAAGAAGCGGCTCTACTTTTTTTGATTATTAGCATTAAAAAAAATCTACCTAAGTTTTAAACGGTTCTATGGTTTTAATGGAAATGCCCTGTAAGTTCTCCATCTTTACTCCCGAGAAAGCTGCGTACTATTCATCATGGTTCCGAAATTCTTGCCAAATTCAACAAAAATATCTGAATAATAATTTTAGACAAATAAATGTAACTGGCCATTAGAATTTATCCGCTCTACTTTACAAATAATAAGAAAACTAAAGATCGGCTTAACCGTTGCTTTAGTCATTTTCTCAGATACAGTCGGTCAAATATGAATGTTAACTAATAGCGTTAAATAAATGTAACCACAGAATTGCATGCATGATTATTTGGAGTCAAGCTGTGGAATAATTAGAAAATGTGGCTAAAAGAGAGATCAGTTACAAAAGAAATGTAAATTAACTTCTTTTTTTTGTTTGTTTTTACAAGATATTTGTAAAAAGGCGTCTGAACTCCTTAGATATACATGACTGTATATTTGCCCATACAAATGTTTGTTTTACACAGTGTAGTTTAACTGAAAATGCTTCTAGTAAAAGTAAAATGACTATACGTTTAAACAATTAATTAAAGCCATTCCTTTTTATGTCTGTATCAGGAGTCTTTATGATACAAAGAGCCATTTTTGCCTCAAGTCCAACTAAATAAAACTTTAAAGCTGCAAATATATATTTGAAATGTGAATTTTTTCACGATTTTTGATATATCAAACATTTCTAGAGGACAATAGCTTGTACAGGATATTTCCAATTTTATTTCTATTTTTAGGTTTTAAAATACTAAAACATTTTGCAAGAGTTGATATATTGTCTTCTATGGAATATTTTTTCCACGTAGTGTCTATCCTACCAAATGAAATAGACCTGAATAAATGTTACTGATATATTTACTTCCCATCTTGTTGTGGAAATTAAATGCAATTATTCAATAAAAAAAAAAAATTAGACCCCTGCTAATATCTATCTATATTTATAAAATTTACTTGGTTCTTTTTATTATTTTTTAGCCTGTTAGAAAAATGCTAGAAATATCAAATATGACTTAGAAATTTTACTTCCTAATTTAATGCCTTGAAATTGGGTCTTTGTCCCTTTAAAATCTGCTTTTTCAGAAAGTCACCACAGCATGGCTCCACTATTAACCCTTTAACAACGTTTTTACCAGCACTTCACAGAGAAGTATCCCCTACAAAGAGCTCAGCAAATACTCCACAAGATGTTTGCTAATTGCTGCGGGCTAGTCTGAAGGAGCTGAGAGGGGGAATCATGGGTTGATGACTGCTGTGTTAGGCAGAAGCTTGGAAACTGTAGCTGAGGAGGAGCTTCATCCTCGAAGGCGGAGCTAGGTCCATCCAGGCGTTTTGCACCGATGAATGGTTGCCACGGAGATGAAAGGATTTCTCAAACATGCATTAAAACATCAAGGTGATACTCCATTATGTTTTAGATGACTACAATATTATAACATGACATAAAGCTAAAAGTAATAAAATAAAAGCAGATTTTACATAGTGCTGCCTCTTTAAATGTTTGGCCATAATTAACATCGCTGCATTTCGAGGGGAAAAAAGGGGGAACCATCATGTACTATTATTCCCCTGGAGGAGGAACTGGTGCACTTTACAAAACGAATGAAATCACCGAGAGAGAACATTTTGGCAAAAATATTGAATAACATCTCAACACATCAGGCAGACAGTAGAACTACTGATGTAAAAAGGTGTTCTGGGTAACTCTGAATTACCCAGAATTCATCAGCACTGGTCCATCAGCAGGGATGGGCATCAGAAAGATGCTCACTGATCAAAATGAAAACAAAAGCACAACTAAAAAGGATTTATACCGCAACGTTAAAACGCAACACAGGCAGGAAGGAGCACGTGGCGTTTATTGAAAACCATTTAATTTGCTTTATGAAAGAGACACGCCGTACACGCCGATCCGTTTAGGCTCAAGGTCACCAATTAAAATATAAATAACTGGCCATGTTAACACACATACTCCTTGATTTCTCTCAACGGTTACTAAAAAGAGAAGAACCAAGAAGTTCATATTAGATCCTGTAAAAACTACTGTGGAAAAAAGAAAAGTCTTTGTTATATTTTTTCCTTTTATTAAATATGAACACAACTTTAGATTCATAGTTACATAGAGAGGAGAGTAGTTTATGAGCTTGTACAGGATAATATTCCCTTCTTGTGAAGATGTTTTATATCCAAGTTGCTGATCAGGATTTATAATATTTTCCCATCTAAGAAGAAAAAACAAACAAACAATAAAACAAAACCTTGCTTCTTCTGCCTACAGAAAAAAACCTTTGTGAGGAGTTTTTCTGCCCAGCCACTCTGGTCACAGTGAGATTATTAGACCTCAGTAGGCACTTGGAGAGGATGCGGTTCAGCTGCAGGAGCTTTCAACAGGTCACCTCCAGATTCCGCTCCTAATTTTTGTTTTCCATTTTTCTTGTGATAATTCTACTGAAAAAAAATAAAAAATGAAATGTGCTTCAAACGCTTATACACGAACCTCTCTGGAGGTGTGCTCTGTGAAAGAAGAGAAACCATTTAATCATGTGAATTCAGTGGGTAAAAAAACAAAACTGCTACAACAATCCTGATGGCTCTGACCTTCCACCGGACGACTTCAGCTTTACAGGATATATTTTCCTCTCATAAGGACATTCCACATTATTTAGGAAATTAGATATAGTAATAATAAGGCTAAATCATGAGTTAAAAACAAAGGCACCGTTCTCCAGTCCCTATGGTAAGTGGTTTATTTTTGATGATTTGTTAGTTTTGGCACAGTTTGGGGAAATTAAAAAATTCCTACAGCGACTTTAGGTTTGATCTAATTCAGTTTGATGGGCAGTCCTACTGTTTTCCATGTGTTCACATAGGAAATAAACCATGACGCGTAGAAACATTTCTCCTTTCAATCCTTTAAAAAACACACCAGTATATATAGATTCTCTTCTGAAAGTAAGCCGTTTTGGTCCTCTAATAAGAAAATGTACAAAATATTACATCTTAGTTATAGTTTTTGTTTTAAAGGAGGCAAAATAAGATTGTTTGTCACATGAAACAATCTTGATTAGTTTCTTAGGGAGTAAGAAGAGTGGAAAAAAAGGAAAAGAAACGGGTTCCCGTTTGTAAGTTATTCATGTCTGTTGCTCCTTTGGGGAAAGACGACACATTCATATCATATGGGAACAACCCGTGGAGCTGCACAGCTAGCGTTGGCAATCCCAGACACACAAAATGGTGTTTAAATCTCATAAGAATTACAAAACCCTCAGTGTGATTCAGCTTATAAAATGTTTCTTTCCCAACTTTATTTTAAATTTGATAATCTTGCAACAAAAAGAAAAGATGAATCCGTTTCCTGATGTTCTGGAGTTTTTTTTTGTTTGTTTTTTATACATAAGGAGCTGAAGTGGCTTCAAGTAAAACCTCCGTCTGGAGCCTTTCCCATATGATCCGAATGCGTCCGTCGTCGTCCGAAGGGGGCAGAGTCAGAGTCAGCCTGGGGGCGGGGGTCAGAAGTACGGAACGACGGTCAGTTTGTACCACTTGACCGTCTCTTTGCTGAGGTCAAAGTCCTTGAGCCTGAGCGTGATGCCACCCAGGAAGTAGTTCTCGCGCAGCGACTCGGCGCTGAGCACGCTCAGCTGCAGCTCCCGCAGGCTGAGGGTTTCCTTGCTGTAGTTGCTGTACACCAGCTGGGGAGAGGAGACGAGCAGAAGTTAGAACAGAGACCATCCAAAAGGTCAGAGGAGGAGCTTCGTCCTCGAAGGCAGAGCTAGGTCCACCCACCCAGGCGTTTTGCACTTCTGAATAGTTGCCATGGAAATTAAAGGATTTCCCAAACATGCATGAAAACATCAAGGTGACGCTCCAGGTGTGATTTTAATGACTACCAAGATGAGGCGGTTGGTTTTCCAGCCATATCAAAATGGATGTATTTCACTAAACTGGAACGGAAACAGTTTTGTTCACATCATGCGACTCGTGTCGTGAACAAAACTGTTTCCGTTCCAGTTTAGTGAAATACATCCATTTCGATATGGCTGGAAAACCAACCGCCTCATCCAAGCACAAAAACGTAGCCGGATGTTACTGCTGGCAGAAACGCCAAAGAGGATGACAGGAAGCAGTTGGAGAATGTTTGTTTTTTTTCTTCCAGAAAATGTGCAGAAGCAGAGTTCTCATTGTTCATAAAAAAAAAGTCTGTCATTCAAACGTGGTGAATCTGTTAAATTGCTGACTAGAAGATAAAAAGGCTTGTCGCGCCAACGCTTGAATAAGACGCAAGCGTCTTCGCTGATGGTTGAAAGATGAGCACTAGAGCCATGTCTGAATTATGAATATATTTTAGCCTGAATAAGCTTATTTGTGATTAATTAAGATTTCTTATTTAGTGGAAACAATGCAATATTGCAAAATTGTGGGTTCTTTTTTACATTAGTAGAATATTGATAAAGTTTTGTGCATATTTGTAATGGAAACGCAGCTACTACGGTGTGCTTCCTCACCATCTCGTTGAAGGTGGGGTTCCTGGTTTTCCTGGAGATCTTTGTCTTGCGTTTTGAAGTCTTGTGAGGATCAGGAAGCAGGTAGGTTTTTACGTACGGGTTGGGATCCGTTCCGTCTTCAGAAACCTACAAAAAGTACGGAGGACAACACAGTTCAGATGTTCACATACAGTCACATTGATAAATGTTTTCTTAGTGGGGAGATGTTAACAGGGTTTCTGCATGCTGCACAGACTAAAATTTAAGACTTTTAAAGACCATTTTAAAACCATTGTGAATAAAATTTAAGACTTATAAAGTGACAATAGTACTGATAGGAAACTAAAACTGTGACATTTCTGGGGTCTTTTTTCATTACATTTAGCTAGCTAGCTATTTATTACGCTTTTTGCAGAAAAAGCTACCTAGCGTTTTTTGTGTACGGTAAGTGTAACTTTGTAAATTGGTTAGATGTTTTTGCCACAGGCTGATTTATTTTGCCAACCCATATAAGGTCTCTGAGATGGTAAAACACCACACATCAAACTCAGAAATATTACTGCAGGCACCTCAACACTGGGATATTCACACACCGGATGCCGCAAGAAAGAAAAGAAAATGCTTAGAAGATTATTGATTTTCAAAGTAGACAGACTAATGACGAAGAACAAAGCGTCGTATGGAAAGTGAAACCAGGCGAAAACGTCTGTGGAATTCCAGACATGTGAGGAAGAGGACCAGTTTTTACCAGGTGGATTGGGAGTGGTGTCTAAGCCCTCCGTTTTCTCATCCCGAGCAATTGGATGGAAGAAAGTGTAGATCAGGTCACACTATATATGGGAAAAAAAAAAAAAAGAAAAAAGAAAACGGTTTATATCTTGATAGTGGGGGATGGGGTGAGACAGAAAGTGAGGCTGTTCCTGTCAGCACCTGGGCCACTTCTGTGGAGCTCCTCATCAGGTTGTGGACGTAACTGTTGAGCTCCAGCTTCCTCTTGGCTGCCACCTCCTTAATGTGGGTGCGACCAAGAACCATCTTGTTTGGAAAACTGCAGAATAATAATAATAATAACATATATTTAAAATAAAATCATTAAATTCTGATGGTTAATTCTGCTAGATTTCATTACTAATCTTCCAAACAGAAGGAAGGCCTCTTTAAGGTAAGAGTTGGTCTAAACTTATATAGAGTTACATACAACTGAGGGGTTACAGCAAAACAAGTTTCGGCAAGTCAGATTCAAGTCTTCTTAAGGCGTTTTTTTTTTTTTTTTTTAATGCCACCTTGAATGAAATTTAAGACCAAAATTTATAAATTCATGGGATGGTTGGAAGAGTTGGCTCTTTTACAATCAAGCACAGCAACGACAACAACATTGTTAGTGTTTGTTTGTGGCTCTCGGCAGCAGCTTTGTGCTTTCCTCGCTGCATATACCACTGCCCTGTAGTGGCTGGCTTAAACGTTTTTTGAACAGAATTCACCTAGCCTTCTATGGGTTAAAAGAAAAATACCATCAGGTCTTTATCCCTCTCGACATCATTAATTGAAATTCATCACGACAACGATGAATCAAAATTCTTATGATAAGAAACTCTTCATGAGAAGTGATAGCCAGTTTAGAAAAGTTCAGAAAGAGAAACGTTTGGAGCCAGGATTACGGATAACAGCGACTAAAACGTTGGTTAAATGGCCTTTATGGACTCAGCTGAAGATTTTGGCCTATTTGAAGTCTGTGACGGTTGACATAAACCAATACTCTAATTGATCGTCTGACTTAAAACATCATCATCGTTTTTCTGTCTGGAAGCTACACTGAATGAGCCTGTGACTCAAAGGTGAAATGTTACCCCGGCAGCTTCCAGAGCGGGAACACAATGCTCAGTTTGTTGTGGAGCTCCTGAAACTCGTCGAACGTGCGGAAGACAAACTGAGCCTCGTTTTGGCCTTCCCTCATAATCCTCACCACGTAGGTCTGCCCAGACAGGACGGAAACACACAGCGGCTTTAAGACAGTCACCATACGACACGGAGCAGAGACGGCACCGAGCGGCGTCGGCTGGGGCTCACGTAGTGCTTGTCCGGGTTGTATCTCTTCTGGAAGGAGAAGATGGTGGCGTGGACGATGCGCCCGTCCTGCTTCATGGTGTACGTCTTGGGCGAGAAGGACAGGATGGGCTCGTCGTTGGCAGGAAGGCCGGAGAATCGTAACTGGGCGAGGTTGTGGATGAAGAAGTTGAATTTGGTGGCTATGCTTCCCAGGCTGGACTCGATCAGTCTGCGGTGAGGAGGAGAGAAGGCGGAGGAAACCAAGAGGATTTCAGACAGAGGTGAAAAATGACAACAAAAGCTCTTAAAATAACTAAAATTAACACTCCTAAAATATGTTTTCGTTCAAAAGATCTAGTTTTAGACCAATATGTGTTGAATGTTCTCTGTTGAAACAGAGGCCATTCAGTCACTGGGGTTGTGTTATAAGCCTGGCGGGCCACCAGGCTTTACTTATATTAATACTTGTATATTAGTACAAGTTAATGTACTGATAATGATGTAATAATACAAGTTCGTATTCTCAAAGACCAACACTTAACACTGGAACTGGAAGATATTCCAAATATCCAAAATAAAACAATGAAAAACAATAAATACAGCAGAAATAAAAGCCACACACAACCAAAATCAGAAATAAAATGGATTATCCAGGAAAATCGCCCTTCAAGAAAACTCATAGCTCACTTTAATTTCTCAAGCAATTTTTTGATTAATTGTTGATTAACTTGTGACAGGCTTATCAGTCTCTCTCGTAACTCTGTTGTGCCACCTGGTGGCGTGTGACATTATAGAAAATAATTCTTGTTGACCAACACTATCCACAGACTACTACTTCAAAGTATGAACATCTTACACTTTAAAGTATTTATTTTATTTGGAGGTTCGTTCTGCACCTGAGAGCAGGTTTCCGTGACTACCTCGTAAAGAAGATGGTGGCCTCAGCATCGGTGTTGTGAGGCTGCAGGGCGTCAAACACGTACTTCAGGTCCTGTGAGCCCGTCAGAACCGGCAGCCCCGATGACATCATCTGCAACAAACACAACTCATGTAAAGAGACAAAGACACCAAACGCGTAGCATGCAGTGTTTTTTATTTACTTTTTAAGCTATTGAACAATTTGATACTGGGTATATTCTTGCGTTGCCAGGGTGAATATTTTAAATTAAGTTTAAGTGTTCAATTTTGCTTCTTTCCCAACTTTAGCTAAAGATATTAGCCGGGGCTAATATCTGGAAGGAGAACGTTTCACGGCTAAAGATATTAGCCGGGGCTAATATCTGGAAGGAGAACGTTTCACGGCTAAAGATATTAGCCCGGGCTAATATCTTTAGCCGTGAAACGTCCCAGGATTTTAGCCATAGGTGCTTTGGCGACGCCTCACCAAGGACAGCAGATGGAGGAAAAGTCCGGAGTTCTTGCGGATGAGGTTGTAGGCTTGGCAGCACAGGTCTACGAACAGCTGGAAGCGGCTGGTGGGACGCTCCCCTCCGTTGATGACGTACGCCATGTCGGAGGTCAAAACAAATGGGGCTCGGTCCCTGATGAGACAGAAGGAAGGGAGGCATTAAAATGGGAGGAAGTAGCCGATTTATTTATTTATTCATTTCAAAAAGGTTTGTAAGTTCATCCTCCATATGTTTGTGAATTTTCCACAATTTCAATTTGATTTGCTCGATCTTAATTACTGGTTTTTTTTTATTGGATATCTGTGCCATTCTTTCTACCTCTCTTTCTCTACATTTCTGAAAAATAAAACAAAGTGGAGAAAGTTGCTTTTTTTTTTGTCTAAACAATAAATCATAAATGCTGACGAGGATTTTTTTTTAAACCATAAAAAGAGGACATAAAAAAAAGAGACATGTGAAAGTGCTAAGTGTGTGGATGTTGCCGTTAAGAAGCAGGTCATGCATGAAACATCTATTAATCATGCAACAGCAGCTTCTGCTACATTTCAAACTTGCTAACCTAAAAACCAGAAACGTAGCTGCTATGAGTGCTGGAGCATAGCTGCATAATTATCAGAGGTGGTTATAATAATTTGAAATAAAATAGTAAACTATATTATTAGTCTTTAAATGTGTTTTGAATGATAAAAAGTTACCAAAAGGTGATATAGATTTGCATAAATTGTCATTTTTCCTTTTTAAAAAAAAAAAAAATAGAAAACTAGTTTGAAACTGAACAAATTCATATTCTATGTGCTAATTTGGGATTCCCATTTAAATTTTATGGATGTTCTTGGAAAAGCACAGATGACACTTTTTCCTACCTTTGACCTCATCACCATATGGAGCGAAAACGCAAACCGTTTGGGTGAAATCAGCTGGTACATGACCTTTTATCCGCTCTGATAACACAGCAATAAATCCAAAACCACGACAGTCATCAACATCCTGTTCCACCCTTTACAGAAAAAAACTAAATCCCTCGATCACAGATAGCGAGCCAAAGCCCATCTTATCCGACAGGCAACAGCAACAATTTACAGCGACTTATCTGATAATTACCTTTTAAAGCTGCCAAACATCTGGGCGTGGCCCAGGAATTTGCCAAAGTCTATGTGAAACATGTGACCGGTGGAGCGCAGCATGATGTTGTCGTTGTGGCGATCACAGATGCCGAGGACGTAGGTCGCAACGCAGCAACCGGCGCAGGAGTAGATAAAGTTCTCAGATGCCTGCAAAGATTTTAAAAAATAAATAAATGTTTGAATATCAAAAAGGAAAATGTTTTAACCATGACTTTCACAAAAAACTGGCTAAATAACTTTAACCCAAAGAGAAATACATAAACTCAGAAAGTGGAACTACATTATGGCTTTAAAGCTTAGTTTGCCGAAATGATTAATCGGATCAATTGTGATTAATCGACAGCTGATTTAGTAATCGACTAATTGTTAACTGAGTACACAGACTCAAAAAGGCCAATAGTTAGTAAAAGACAAAACAGAGCGCACTAATTAGGTCAAAACTGCTCTAAAATATGCACATTTTACATCTGGCATTAAAAAAAAACAACCTTTCTTGTCTTTATATATGTTCTTCCTACAACTCCTTTGTAAAAGATAAATCTCATACTAAGCACCTTTTGCTGCCCAATAATTAATAAGTTGGTCAAAAAATGTATCATCAGATCAGCACTACTCTGTATTAATGTTAAATCAAGCAGAAAGGGCTGACGGTACATGTTGATGGTAGAAGTAGTTTTTGCTACAATTGATTCATTGTTTATTGCATGTTAAGGCAATATAATACTTATTTTCTTATTTAAACAGGGAATCGAAATATTTATTCACATTTTTGTATGCATCTCTAGTATTACACAAAAGAAGTGGTAAAATGAAAAACCCTGCAGAATGTGCCAGTTTTAAATCTGCTTAATCATCAGAATAATGTATTAGTAAAATAATCATGAGTTTAGTTTCACACTTTCTACTTTATAACAAAGTGAAACAGCTCTAATGTTGGAGGATTCCTTTCCATAAAAGGATGAATAAGTGAATGAAAGCATGCAGCAGTGAGTTCAGGAGGGAGTTTCTTTAATCTTCCTAAAGTTATTGTCAGCATTTCGTGTGCGTACCTTCTCATATTCATCCTCAGCAGGGTTGTACTTGCGCAGCCACTCAGCCAGAGGTTTGTCCTTAAAGGATCCGGTAACGCCATATTCTACTTGAATCTTTCTGAGGGTGTCAGAGAAAGGCACCAGCTCCACCATACCTAAAAAAACAAAACAAAACAAACAAAAAACAAGATATTTTTAAAAAAACAGCACAAGCAAATTAAGAGAGAGGCTTACAGGGGCTGGAAAAGCTACTGTTGACCTCAAAGATCACAATGTTTACGGTTTTCTCTAAAAGTGTGAGCACTTTGGTTGAAATCTGACACGCGTTACCTTTATCCCGGCTGGTGGAGATGCATTTGAAGTTGACAATGCGGAGGTCCAGCCCCTCCTGCAGCCAGATGCGGTCCATAATGCGAATCATCTGAAGAGCCAGCATGTCCTGCCTCAAGTCTTCTCCTACCTGATGCAGAGCAAACGAGAGGTCAAAAACAAAAACATTCTGATAATGATAACATTGTTGGACTTAATTTAAGCCACCAGGGGGCGCAGAGGTGAATGGAGAAGCCAGGAAAGCAGTTTGTTTCAAGTACTGCAGGATTTTGGTGACAGATACATGGCAGTGTTTAAAATCTAAACCAGTTTAAACTTCTCCAAAACTTTATATGACTTGTCTGTTGTTGTTCATGAAGCCGTTTGTCCATTTATGTTTTCCTTCACAGAACTGGACTTCTGAAGGCGCTTTGTTTCCATGGATTTATTTGGGTTTATCAGAATGAAAGGGTTTTCAATACAAATGTACAAAAACCATTTCAGAGTTTTGTCAGTAAATTCATTATTTATTTATTTTTCACTTCACAAATATGGAGCAAAGTGTTTTTAGCTATCAGACAAAACTACAATAAAACAAACTGAAACTTGCGGTGGTGGGCACGTTTCACTATTCCGCTAACAAGCTAATATCAAAGCAAGTTTTTTTGTTTAGCGCTCCAGCTAACTTTGAAACTGTTTAGCACACTAAGCTTCCCCTAAATGTTTTTTTGTGAAAACATTCTAGACAGCTAATTTGCTTGGCTGTTTCATAAACCTTTAGTTGAAAAAGGTTTGAAATCTGTGTTAAAAGTTTTGGTTCAATAGCTGGCTCTTATATCTATGTGGTTTACACAGTGGTTCCTCCAATAACTTTATTCCAAGCATGAAACATACAGGAACAAAATTAAACACAGACAGATATTAGAACAAGATATTAACTTAAATACTACATTTAAATGTATCGCAGAACATGTAGATTATAACATCAAAATTAAATTGCTACTCGACCGTTGTAGTCTTACAAATGGAGCTATAATGGGAACTGACATTAGTATGTTAGCTCCCACTAAATACCGTGGTGTTGTAGCGATTTAGCATTGGCGCAACAAATGTTTATGATTATTGCTTTAGGGTTAGCACAGCTAACCTTTTAGCTAGCGGTGCCCACCACTGGAAGCTTGCGTCTGAAACATAACAGCTTGCAAGGCGCTGTGAGCTGGCTGCATGGTAATAACGTTCCCTTGTTGGTGTGTTTGTGTATGAGTGTGTGTAGGCGGATAACGGACCTTAAACATAACATTGATTTCCTCTCCTAATGGATCTGCATTGACCAATGCCAGCTTAAGGGGAACTGCGTTGGAGTTGAAGAAAGAGCAGGCCTGCAAACAAGCAGAAGTATGTTTTCTAATGACTTCTCCAGGATAAACATGTTAAACATTATTAGAGAAAAGAGATTAAGTATTTTCATCACAGTCTTGAAAGAAGAACAGAGATCTAGATTTCAGTGAATGTTGATTTTTGTGCAATCGGTCATCCAGCAGAACATTTTGTCTACCTCAACATGTAAAAAAATAAATAAATAGACCGTTTAGCCAACACTATATAAATATGATTATGAAACAAAAGTCTCTGCACAAAAGTTTAGCTCAATAAATATCATCTTTTCTACATATTTATTTATATAAATCGATATATGAGAGAAAATAACCAAGTCTTTCACTCAACTGATTTAAAAATATTGTTAATGTATATTTTCATAAAAATGTATTTTGTAATTATTGAGAAAGGGGCAGGTTTATACAAGCTGTTTTCCTCTTCCTGCTCTCTCTTCACTGGTGTACAGTAAGCGTTATAAGAGAACATGTTTGTGAATCAACAACAATATTAGTTAAATCCAGTATCAAAGCCGATTGATATTGATAGTCAATGTGTTTTGGAGGAAAAGCCAGTCGTTTCATTACCTACCTTGACGTTTAGCTCCTTAGCTACCAGACTCGGGTTCAGGGGAAGTCGGCAGCTGTTTCTCTGGAAAAAGTTCTGAATGTTTTCAAGGCCTTCCTGCAGCGCCACCTGAACGCACACAGTGAGTAAATCTAAAAGGAATCGCCTATAACTTGATGCCATTTAACACACAGAGACACAAAAAAATAAAACAGACTAAAAATCAGACTGACCTGTCTGGTGGATCCCCCGGCCTGTCTGACCCTCTCGGCGACCGTTCCCAGCAGAGTGGCCAGGTGAGTCTGCTTTTCCAGCTCTGCCCTCAGTTTGCTGCCACAAAGACACAGCAAGGCACCCAGGACCTGCTCATAGCGCCGCCCCCAGGCAGAGTCCTGCACTGCATCTTTGAGTAGCCTGCAGAAACCAACATGAATCCACCATTCAAAGAAGCCCCAAAAAGAGGCTTCAAATTAAGCCTAATCAAACCAGAGTTTGGTAGTAACTAGTTACATTTGCTCAGTTTACTTCAGCTGTACTTTATACTTTTACATGAGTACTTTTATTATGAAGTATGGCTACTCTTACTGGAGTAAAACTTCTGGATCCTCTACTCACTGTGAGTAACTTCACTGAATGACCAGCAGAGATGTTTTAACCAACAGTTCACCACAGACAGACACACACCTGCAATTTCTGCTACAGCTTCATCAGTTTTATGTTGAAAGAACTAGTTTTGGAAAATGTTTTGCAATTATATTATTCATATTAATTATTTTGATTTTGATTTCTGAAATACTAACATTTCCACGTAATGTGTTGACGGAGGTTTTAAATATCAAATGACATGACTGATGTTTCTATCAGTATATGATTAGACTGTTCTATTCTTATTCGAGTCCTTTCTTGGACCGCTGCTTTTTAATTTTACCAGAGTAAAAATATGTTGAAGTATTGATTACTTTAGTACAACTTTTGAACCCTCTACCCCTTTCTGGTTAAGACCTGGTGCAACTCAGTGTTTCTGCAGACTCACCAGTACAGGTAGTGGGCAATGTTGATGTTTCCTTGAGCTCTGGATAGCAGGAACAGGACCAGGGCGTTGTTTAGGTGACACTCAAATTTAATTGCCTTAAGGAGAGCCCAAAATTAAAAATTGTGCCTAAAAACTTTAGGAAATCAATTAAAAAACATAAATTGCTCTACCGTGTGCAGAGTACAGCGTGTTTTATGAGCTCTACCTGAACTAGCTGTGGCAGGTAGTCGGCGAGTTCGTCATCACTGCTCTTCTCAATCCAGCTAACAGCCACACTTCTCACTTCAGTATCTGCAAACCTACATAAACACGCGTAAAACACGCAACACATTTAACGTTTTCAGTTTGAAACTTGACTGCATCCACAAAAGCAGAATCATGAGCAGCTTTTCCATTAACCGTAAAAATTGCTCAAATAGAAACGACGAGAAAATAAATTTGTGTAATGGAAGCACGACAATTTCGAAAGGAGTCATGTTTTCTTTGAAAAATATTCTTGCGCTACGATGAGGTGCTTTTTTCTGCTGTACCAAAACACTTTTCTCGCATCGCAGGAATCTCGCGATGAAACGCCGGATGTTACTAAAGGCGAAAGCAACAAAGATGATGACAGGAAGTGGCATCTGGGTCCACCAGACGTCTGGTTGCACAGTTCATTAAAAGTTGTGTCACGCCAAAGCGTTGAATCCATAACTCTTCAGCACATAACTGCTCACAAAGAGGCGGGGCTTGTTCTGAATAAAACACCGATGTCTTCTCTGTTTGGCTGGTTGATGATGAGCGCTAGCATCATGACTGAATTACCAAAAAACCTCATGTAACTGTCTACATCCGTCGCCGACATGATTTTTAATAACCTATGTTAAATAACATAATTAATATGTGATTTCAATTTAATAGAAATGCAGCAATTTTCCAACATCAGTGGAATCTAGACAAAGATTTTTGCACATTTTAATGAAAATGCAGCTGCATTTTCATTAAAACACCTTCTTGTTCTACAAAAATAAAAACAAGGGCATTCTAGGAATGTGTTTTATAGTGCCTACTTTGAGTCCAGTAACTCTAGTGCAGTGACTAGGGGCAGTGAGGGCCAGCGGTGCAGCAGGGAGTGGATGTGAGCCATGCTGGCCCAGTCCCAGCTGGGCGCGCTGGCCAGCACCTTGGGGAGGCTGCTGGGGTGATACCGACGGCAGTGGAGCCGGTGGTCCCACAGGACCTGGTGGTCAGAGCGCTTCAACCTGCAGGAGGAAACAAATCACTTTGCATTTAAATAACCGATTCAGAACGTTGCAGCATTTACAATTTTAGGTTTAAAATAAAAAGTGGCAAGTGTGAAATCATGAGACACATTTAAAAATAAATAAATAAATAAATGAATCACACCACATAAAAACAGATAATGGTAAATCTGTTGCTTTGAATTAAATCTAATGCTTTGAATTATATTTTATTTTAACTGGAAGTTGAATTACTTTTGTAAATAGATAAACAGAAGTCACCTGTATTTATTTCTGTACATGTGTAGCATTCTGCTCGAGAACGTCGGTGCTGAAATTACTCCATCTGCCTTAGCAGACAGGTATTTAAAGCAGCAACTGAGACTGAGAACTATTTGGTTATTATTTCTCTGATACACAAATGGACCCCAGACTTGGTAACCTTGATCAAAATTACTCATTTTGTCAATAACTATTAATAGTTATTCATAGCCATACCAAATCCTTTTTGTTGTACAATTTCTCAAAAACATTCAAAGAACGCCACACACAATTTAAAGTGGCAGAATTATGCATTTTCTAGGCCATCTTGTAGCGCAGTCAAATAACTGTTACCTTCAGTTGCTGTAAAATGCGTTATTTATCAATTATGACGTAAAAGAAATGTGCATAACTTGGTGACTTTAAAAAGCTCCTGCTCTTTTTGAAACTCCGCCTTCAGGAAGCCATCACGAGCTCAGCAGCAGCTTATCTGATGCTCACTTCCACCAGTTGTTTGCTAATTGCTGCTGGCTAGTCTAGAGGAGCTGAGTGGACGAGGGCTGCCCTGTGAGCCAGTAGCTTGCAAACTGCATCCCCAAGAAGGAGCTGAGCCTCCAAGGCGGTGCTGCACAGCTGAATGGTTGCCATGGAGATTAAATAATTTCTCAAACATGCATGAAAGAGTCAAGGCAACAATGGAGGCATGTTTTAGATGAGGGACTAACATTATAACATGACATAAAGCTAAGAAAAACCTTGATTTTAGATTATACTGCCCCTTTAATGGTATCTTCAGGCCTCACATGTTAACAACATCCCAAAAAAAAAAAAGATTCTTTTACCCAAAATTGGAGGCTCGGCTGCAGATTTTCTCCAGCTTCCGCCTCAGGTCCGGGTCCAGCTCTTCCAGTGTGTGGGGCTCGGGGCTGGAGTCCTCCTTAGGTCCAACATATAAAACATCCACCCCCGATTTGGGGAAGTCCACCTGAGAGACAAGACCAGAACTGGGATCAGTTTATGCTCTCAGTGGAAACCAACTGAATAACATAAAAATAAAAAGATCCTTGCTGGATCTACTGGTTTTGAATTATTGTCACGTTTCAAAGTCCAATTCTGCTTCAGCTCTCATTTTTAGAAGTTGGCTCACATTTTCCTCAAACATCTTCTGGTGAACGCTAAATGGCACTGTGGATGACATTACCTGCCCCATGTATCACATTTGGTATGAGGTGGTTTTTAATTGGTCACTGTATTTGATTTATGACAAACTCAGGCTCTCTATTTTTTAAGACCATGATGAACTAAATTTAAGACCTGTATTGTGACAACAACAACAACAACAAAAAGAAGAAAATCACAAAAAACAAAATTGGATATTTTATTTGTGAGCTCTTTTGAACAGAACAAATGAACATTTACCTATGAAAGATGTGAAAAGGGCTGGCTAGCTAGTTAGCAAGAGTACATTAGCAGCTAATTAGCAGTAGCCTCAAACTTACTTAAACATTCATGTTACAGAAAAGTGCCAAGAGAAGAATAAATTAATAGAATGTGATAAAATAGTCCAGCTAGAGCAAATTTAAGGCCTGTGACTAATATATTTCAGGCAAACCTACATTTCAAGACATTATAAGGCCTTAATTTCAGACGCATGAATTTAAGATTTTTTAAGGATGTGTGGAAACCCTGAAAACATGTCCTCTGTTAAGCTGTCCAGATAATTAAACTTTTGATTAATCTGTTCAACATCATACTTCCAGAAGTTCAGGAGTTTGTCTATATTTTCTCTGGTAAACTTGAAGAGCAAATGTTTCATCACTGTGATGTGCCTGTGTGTAATTCTAGCCATTTAAAGTGGAAATAAATATGAATCTGTCCTGAGAACTATATTTTACTGAATTAAAAAAAAAAGTACTGCCTTTGTTTACCTATATAACTCGAACGTCTCAGAAGTGTTTATATAAAACATTAACAATATGTTGGAAAAACACTCAGGCTGTAATAATTTTCCCACAAGCCTGTATCTGATAATGCCATCAAACTGACCTGTAATATGATCCTTTCTGCAGGAACCCTCTTGCGGCTACCTGCAGCACCAGCAGCGCCAGCGGCTCCTTGAGCAGACGTCCATAGACACAAGAACCTCGTGTCTCGTGCAAGAACTCTGTTAAACACAGAAGTTAACATAAGCTAAAAAAAAAACAAAAAAAAAAAAAACAACCCTCCAAGATAATTTAATCTTAATGGTGAAAAGATACATTCTCTATTTAAACCCCTTAAAGGAAGTGAGATCATTCCTTCTCCTCACCGTCTGAAGTCAAACAGGGGCATAGAGACTTTGCCTAAAAACTCTGGGGCTTTCCGCTGTTTGTTGGAATCTGGCGAGCCACTGGCGTTCTGGTTCAGAACCCCAAACAGACTCAGACTCAGCGTGGACTCCAGAGGGAGCACGGCTACGGCGATGGGGAAAATGATCCTAGGAAGGACAAGGTGGTGACATTAAAAAGCAAAAGGACCGCAGTAGGTCAGTGAAAACCGAAGAACATAAGGGGGGACTTACAGTTCATCCCATTTGATGTGATAGAAAAAGCTTTTATATGTGCCCACTCTCTTGGAATGGACCGGCTTGAACAGGTTCTTCCCATTGTGGGTGAGGGAGCACATCAGGAAGTACTTCTCATAGCTGGAACGAGACAACAAGCAATGCTGGTGTGAAATATTCCATCTATGACTAACCACCATGTCGAAGCGGTTGAATCAACTAAAAGGTTTTGATAGAAAGATGTTTTGTCTCATTGATGACAGCAGCAGGTTGCTGGGGAAAAAAAGGCCAAGAAAGAACTCCTTCAGGGCGATATTTTCAAAGTGAAGCTTAGAAACATTTTAATGGAGTGCGCTGCTCAAAGGGAACTTGGAGAGATATTGTACCCGCCCACTTAGACCAGAGTGGTTTAATCAGACTAATTTTAACCAGCAGAACTCCCCTGTGCCTGAATATGCCAATTCTCTACAGCATTAGGGACGATGGCGCATTTGAAGAAAGAGAGGATTCAGATTATGAGTTGAACAACAACAACATGCTGGTTTTTTGTGGGGTTTTTTGTTTTGTTTTGTTTTTTTAAAGAAATTGATTCTAGGGAGATACTGCTTTTCTCAACATTTGGACAGTTTCTCAGAGACCAAAGGGACAAAAACAGCTTTGACTTCCTCATGAAAAACCATTTTATCTGTTGTTTTTCTTCCAAGTAGGCAGTGTACATCCCACAGCATTATCACCATCTTAAAACAAATATAGGATTTGATTGATTCATTCCAGACATTAACACTAGGATGAATCTTTGCATTCATACATGTAAATATACATACACGCATACACATACGCATACTCACACACACAATAGAACATATGTTAAAAGAAACTCAGTATGGACACATCTATCCATACATACCCACCCATCTAGGTATGTATACATAACAGAGAGGATATGATGGGGTAGGGTTGTTGAGACTTAAAGATTATCACAATATTTTATTGTAATACTGATCAACGATGAAAAGATAAGAAATATGAATAACTTCTTTTTTTATTGTGTTTTACTGTATGACTGCGACAACGTGTCACAGCAATTATAGTCCCACAAAAACAAATATTGCTCTTGAAAAACATTCCTATTTGTAATACACTTTTCAGCAGTCACACCAAGTCTAATTTATATCTTAAAACTGAATATCGTAACTGCATTTAATCATACTTTCAAAAGTATTAATATTTATAGGTCCTTCCATTGAACAAATAGTTGAGAAGATATTAAAACTGTTTGTCTCAATAATACTGGCTGCTTCGAGTGTTTTAAATATAATTTTGTGGAATTTATCATGACAAAGATAAATCAAAATTACTATCACGATAAGAAAGTTATCACGATAAACGATACAATAAATGACCTCTTCTAGTTAAGACTGATGAACCAGACTGAAGCCTTTTGTCACACAGTCTCTGGTAGAGACAGACACTCGAGAAAAGAGAAGAAGTCATACAAATGAAAATTATCACACTCGTTTTAATTTATCACGTGATTAATTGATTTATCGCCTAATGTGACAGGGCTAGCACCTCTAATCATAATCTTTATTTATTAGAAACGGCTTGAATAATCATCCACTGTGAAGTATTTCCCTGCACCGTGAAATACACCCGGTCTACATCTCACACAGGCCGCAGCTGTGTGAGATGTGGCCTGATTAATCCCCAGAGGATAAACAGGCAGTAAGCGCTTCTGTCTGTATACACTTCAATTCCAACAGCCTGCACTGTAACTTTAACTCTGCACCGTCTTAACTAACAGAAAATATTAATATTTCCAGATGCGATGCAATAACATCCAAGATGAAGTGTTCTGGTTTCCACGGGTCCAAAAATAAACTCGCTTTAATTAGTGACAGATCCCCACATGCGACCGTGGAGGAGAGAAGGAAAAAAAAAAAAAAGCACGCAGGAGGAAATCAGATGCACGTTTACGCCACAACAAGCTTGCTCCGCTGCTCCGTGCCATCTGCGCTGGCAGCTCCCTCGCTACTCGCAAGCTGGCAATGTGGCGCGGTGAACAGATGGATGACACACGAGCCACAACAATGCTAAACACTTCAACCTCAGTAAGGCGCCGTTATAGCAGCACCACAACAGATACGAGCTGTTGCTGCTGCTCGGCCGCACGGGGGGGAGAGAGGAGAGAGTTAGTGTCCCGCTCTGGCTTGAAAAGAGCTGATTTTTTTTTTTTTTTTTTACACATTTTGGAATGGTTGTCACAGGAAGCAAATATGCGGCCATATTTGCTTCCTGCCTTAAAATAGTTTTAAGAGGCTGCTGCGCGCTCGAGTTGTAGCAGTTTATCTTTTAATGAAAGCAACTGACAGCTAAGAAGCAAATGACAGAAATGACAGCAGAAGATGATGAAATAGTTTTTAAAAAAACCCAAACTTTACCATTTCTTTAAAGTGATTCCATTAAAATAGTTACTGCTCCCACAATTCCTGTTATTTAATATTAAGTTGTCTAAGTCTCAACTGAGCTTTTTACGAATAAAGGGGAAGAAATCTTTTATTTTTCGGAACTACAGCGAGATCCTTGTCACTGATCCTGGTCACTGCTGTGAAACAGAGCAGTGAATGGAAAATTTGGATCAGATCTGCTTCACACACGCACACACACACACTCAGGAGACAACAGATCAGGTCTGGCGTGAAACGAGACACTAGCATGGAAAAATAAGACACAAGGAGCAACACCAGATCTGTTTGTGGAGTAAAAGAGACCCAGGTATGCTGCTGTGAAGGCACAGCTCGACAGAACAGGCAGTAATTTTATAGCATCACTGCAACAAAACATGGAGCTTTCTACCAAATGCTCACCAACTAAATCATTTACAAGCCTAAATATTTTACTGAAACTTCTGTCATTTGCTGCTCATTTCTTCTTTTGTGGTAGGGCTGGACGATATGATAAAAAAATATATCACATTATAAGCGTTGCATTAATAATTAGCGATTTTCTTTTGTTTCAGATAAATGAAATAATGCCAAACTGGTGGCAGGACCTTTCCTTTATTCACAGTTTTCTCTCCACACCGTTTTCTTTTTTTTTTTTTTTTTTTTTTGAAGCAGTTATGGAGCAAAACCTGAATCTGCTTCTGCGCAGGTTACTTCATAGGTTGTTGCTAGGTAACCAATGAAGATATCGGCGTGTGATCCAAACCTTTGACCAATAGAAAAGTGTCAGGCGAAAAATAAACTACACAGAACATATTAGGTTAAAAACTCCTGCTGTCTGAAAATTTAAGACCTGTGATTAACCATTTAAGGCCAGCCTGCCTTTTTTGAAGTGAAGTTAAGCCATTTTAAGAACTTCATTTTAGATACACAAATGTAAGATTTTTTAAGGATGCACGGACACCCTCATTTAATCACCGTTCACCCAAAATAAAGGACCTCGATGTGTCGGTGCACCCCTCATTTATATATCAAGGCCATGCGAGTTTTAGCACTTATGTTTGCCTTGATCCTATTCAGCGTTGCTGCTGTGTGTTTTACCTGCTGACCCAGTGGCCTGGGATGCCATGCAGCGCAAACAGAGTGAACTGAAGGTGGTCTGTGGTGCCAGAAGCTTCTTTGCTGCCCCTCCCCTCTCCGGCGCCACCATCGTCCACAGACTGGGCCGAGGTGGATAAGCTGAAGGACGGCGACGGCGGGCAGAAGGAGCGCAGGTAGAGCTTGACCAGGTCATAGACGGCCTTCGTTAGTAAGGCCATGCTCTCCTCCACAGGACTGGAGCCACCTGTTGATCAGGGCCGGGATCGTGTCAGTGCGAGAATTTAATCACATATGGATAAAAACGTAAAAGATGATAGGCCTTGCAAAAGTATTTATATGCCTTTAGCTTTAGTGGGTTTTTTTTCCATATCTCAGGCTGATTATTAAGTGTTCAGGAGTTTTAATAAATCAAAGCATGAGATTAAAGATTTAAAACATGTGAAAACATGATGAAATAAACGTCATTATTGTAATGAGACAAAAAAAAGGCTCAAAAATTATGATTTTGTTTGTGCAAGGCTAAGTATGTAAAATTTTACTGGAATGACTGATAAGCAGATGAAGGTTATGTGTGACTGTATGTATGCATATAACTTACTAGTTGATGACTGACCAGGTGATGTTGACCCCAACTAGAAAGCAATGCATGCTGGTCTTAGAAAATGACATGAACTCATCTCAACACCAACCAACCACCAAATGTGTTGGCGCATGCGCCGACAGGGAGCCCACCTTGGGCGAGCGCGCCCTGGCTAGATTGACAGAGTGGCGGAGTCTCTTGATGGCTTCTGTGACGGACTGCGTCTCCACCTCGACCAGGGCGCAGCACAGGTTCTTCACGGTCTGCACCACCCGCTCCACGGTCTTGTACTGGTTACTCTGGGCACAAAAGATGGAGCAAAAAAAAAAAAAAGGAAGGTGTAAATCGGTTTCCTGTTCTGATTCAAAAGGAGCTTTAAAATAAGCAAGTTTGGAGAAAAAAAAAAACAAACCCAACCCAGCAGGATTTATTTTGGCTCATTTAAAAAAATATATGTTCTAACTACTCCACTTCTTCCTTTCCTGGTGTTTTTATACAATATAAAGTTCTAAAAATGAATATTTATGGTTATCCATTTTTCTCTCTGGTTTCAGACGCTGTGCTACTGGAAGGACTTTTTGCTATTTTTTATTTTAGACGATTACAATGTAAAACCGTGGCTAAAAGGTGACGTTTTTACAACTGGGAGAAGCTGGTTAACATCTAGAAAGCTAAAATAATGTCTAAACTAACACAGAACAGAACTCAAAGAGCAGGGAGCGAAGGAGGAAGTTCAAACTACCAATGATATCCCCTACGCCAACGTCTCTCTGCTCAGCTTTCACAGCATTTAGTTTCCCTTTGGCATAAATAAAAGTACTTTAGATCTGAATTCAATAAGGAAAATCCTGCTATTCTGTTTCATAATGTTTTGTGGGAAAAAACAAGTTTCGCTTCAGACTCAAACAGGGACGACATGTACCTCATTTTCTAAGCAGATGTTGACCTGATTGTGGTATCCCTCCAAATAGTCAGCAAGACTTTGTCTGCAAAAAGACAAAGGTGATTAACTTTAACCAGCTCTACACATTTACTTCCCGACCAACGAGTGACTCTTACCGGGTGACGTTCTCCCTAAAAGGCCTATCAACATGGCCGAGATATTTGTCAAGGTCGAGTCGAGAACCGTCATCTTCTGCCTACGGTGAGAGAAAATAAATATTAAATCACAGATAATTAGGGTCGTAATTTCACTAAAATGTATGTTGGCAGTTTATCAATGGGACGGGTTTGTAACTATCTTAACTTAACTTGTGTAAAGTAACTTACGCTTCGCGCCAGGTCCCTCCTCATGGTTGAGTGAGAGAGCAGCTGTAAGGTGATCTCGTTCTCCCACTTCCGGCAGTTCTGGATGTACTCATGGCTGCCTAGGCTGTGTTTACTGTGGCACAGGGTGGCAGATACCCAGTGTTGGAGAAAACACAATCTTAGAGATACAAAGTAACAATATGGATTGACTAACAAGAGGAACAGAGTCAGCTACGTTAGCTTGGCTCATCTCCACTGTGACGTCGTTTGACTAGACTGTAGAAAAGCTTCAATATTAGATTTTCCTGTTATGGACATGAATTAAATTACACCTTCAAGGGAAAAAAAAAAATCCAAACCAGAGTATAGTTTCTCTTTGAACTTCACTTTCAAAAAGTTAAGAAATGAAGTATGTCCTGAGTACACTCCGAGTAACCCTGCTGGGTTTCCATTACAAATCTGTGCAAAATTTTGACAAAGTTACACTAATGTAAAACAAACAAAAAAAAAAACTATTTCACAATTGGAGTGTTTCCATTAAATCTGAAATGTAATTAAAATCACACGTGAATAAGTTTGTTCATGTGATAAGTCACCAAAAAATGTGCCGTGCAATCATCCTCCAACAGCTTCCTGTCTTCACCATTTCTGCCAGAAGTAACATCCGGTTGTTAATCACGTGGATTGTGAAATGTAAAAGAAAAAGGTGCGTCCATTGAAGTCTTGAGAAATATTTCGATATGGCAGAAAGGCCACCTCATCCTAGCGCAGAAACATTTGATCAAAAAACGCAAAAATGTTTTATCGGAATTGACGAGTTTTCGTTAGGCAAGTTTATTTTCGCAACTCCAATCTGCGTCGCGCCAGCTGTGAGATACCAGAACTTGATAATTTTTTGGCTGATCAATGACTTTGAGAATCGTACAACTTTTTTTAAAAACAAAATGTGAGAATTTTAAATACTATTAGGCATTAGGTCACCCTTAGAATTAGACAGGCAGGGAAACTGCAACATATAGAGAGATCTTATGCTGCTTTCAGCAGTTCTCAAATAATATACAAAAAGGGTTGATTGTAATTATTAAAAGCTAAAGAAATTGTTTGTTAAAGCACACCGGTCTTTCCTTCATGAGGGCATCGGATGACATGTTGGGAACCAGTATGAGCTCAGGAATTCTGATCTAGAAACCACGTTAAACGCAACTTCAAGTGTTTTCCTGTTCCCAGTTTGAAAACCAAATGGATTTGCTGGTTGATATGATCTGTGACTAGACTAACTGCGTTAACTAAAAAGCTTAGATTAACAATGTTTCTGGTTGCGTTTCACTTTTCACTTTCAAACACGCGTACATCTAAAGAGACTACCGTACTCCGTGTTTGTGTCAGAAACATAAGGTACAGGTTGCCCGACTAAGCTTTACATCCAAGACGGACATTTTGGATTTGGAGGCGAGACACCTCAAACTTTCCTACTTTGAATGTTAACTTCTAGGGAGCTTTTGCATAATATTTCCAAATTTGAAAATGTTCCAACTTCAGAGGAAACATGGACCCTATCCATAAACCCAAGTTGCATTTCCAATAGAAAGGATGTTTCTTATGTTGGTTTTTAATGACAACAACCACCTGACGAAGTCCAAGGTTCTCTTTTACTACGGTTTTAAAACGTCTTTCAAGACTGTACTGAGGAGATAAGTGTTGGAAACAGTTTGAGAATCACCGTTATCCATTGAAAACAGATTCCTATAGAGAAATCTAAACTAAAATAAAATGGAATCCATGCTTTACCAACAAATATAGTTAAACTCTCCTCTTGTCTCATCTCCACGAACCGAACATTGTATATTGTCTCATCTCATGAGCCAGACTGCATTCCTACTCACTACATTATTTACTCAGAAATCTATATAAAGTGCAAAGACCAAAACAATGTTGAGAGAATTAGTGTTATAACGATTGACATTTAAATAATAATTAAGTAGCTGAAAATGGCTGAAGAAACCTGAAACATCTTATTTGTAGGTCTTCTTTAAGGTTTCGTGATAATTGTTGCTAATAGTATTAATGTAATGTTTGCAGCATTCAACATTGAACATAGTTCAGTGGACTGTGGTCTCTAAGTGCTGGTAAGGAGAGCAGCAGTTCCCATGAAATTCATATTTTAAGCATTGGAGGAAGTTAAAAGAAGAAATATAAAAACATCCACCATTCCTATTTGTGTAGGACGTGGGGGGATGCCGAGATAAGAGCAACACAGTAAGAGAAAGACGGGGAAAAAAAAAAAAGAAAAAAGAGAGGAGGACATAAGAAAAACAAACAAAGGTTCCTTAAATCTCCCTGGGAAGAGAAAGCTTTCTTGGGCTGCCGGATGAGTTACGGTTTCGCAAATACTCACTTCTGCAGCACTTCCTCCCGCCCGCACACTTTGAGCACATAGCTGGAGAAGTCCACTTGATCCAGGTCATCGTGAACCCAGCAGAGAGTCTGACTGATCAGCAGCTCCACTGGAGAACTCACTGCAGAGGGAAAACAGGAATCCACATAAAGAGAGCAGGACGGGGGCAACATACGGATATCTCAACATCATTGTACTGTACCAATACTGCAAAGGACAGTTTGAACCGCAATAAATATCACCCGTTAATTTTAAGATTGGCTGATATATATTTGTTGAAGCTTGTTTAATACAGTCCAAAATGTTTTTAGAGGGTATTAAGAAGCTCTGGTAACGTCAGCAAAAAGGTACAACCACATTTTAGGAATGCACTGATCCACTTTTTTCCACTAACGATACCGATAACTGAGGTTTGGTATCAGCTGATACCGATCCGATGCAGAAAAACAATGTTGAGTTGACTTAAATATATCTTAAATTTCTTTCTTTTGTTTTTTTTTTTAAACAGAGACAAAAATGATTTACACATTTATTTGCTAACTCTGCACTAATACAGCACACTTAAATACACCAATAGCTTCACAAGTCTGGTTAAACATGTAAAAATAACTCTAATTTGTTTAGTCAGTGGAATTAAGAGTAAAACAGCCAATGAAACATAAATAGAGAAACTGAAACAGACAAATCAGTTTAATTCTAGGATTTGTAGCTTGAGGGATGTGATGGTTTATTATTTATTTTGCATTATATTTAGAATTTGGAAGACGGTTTATTTTTGACCATGGTAGCCACCCTATTGTTTTTCTCAGTTTGTGATTGATTTTATATTGCCTAATACACTCCTAAATGCACTGACTGAACAAATTCAAGCTGTTTTTACATGTGGCGTAGCTTGTGAAGCTATTGGTGTATTTAAATGTTCTGTACTGTTGCAGAGTTATCAAATTAATTTGTAATTCAGAACATTTATGTCTGTTTATTTGTTTTTTTTTTAAATAAAACATTTTAAGTCAATGCAGCACTGTTTTTCTGTATCAGAAAGACATCTGATGCTAAACCTCAGATATGGGTATCGGCAGTGAAAAAAGTGAATCGGTGCATCCTCAACCACCTCTCCCAGTTTTGAATTTCAAATCAGGTTTGATTGAACAAGTACTTTCAATTAAAAACAACTAGGATCTGTGATAAACAGACATTTCACCAGAACACTTGTAATCACACTGACTGGGAGGAATGAGAGGTCAGTGACCATCCTGGGTGCAGCAATGTAAACCGACACGCTTGCAGATTACTCTGCAGCCAATCCACTTCGTTAGACGTGGAGCGCACACAGACACGGCAAAGAGAGAAAGAGAGATGGAAGCATTTCGGCTCTGGACTCGGAATCGACGAGCAGCGGAGACCACCTCTGGCTCCAGCAACAACAGAACGCCACCCTTCAGAGGAATGGTGCTGCCAACACCGCTCCTGCGACGTAAGGCCGTGCCCTGCCTAGAGTTCACAGAGGAGTGTTTTTGTGATTTAGCGAGAAATTTTCCGTCTCTCATTGTGTCAATTTTTCACACATGGGAGCTAGGAAACGGCACTGGCTGAGTCACAAAGGAAAGAACATTTTAACATAAATGAAAACAAAAATAAAAAACAATACATTGGCTAAATCAGGAGTAATTTATTCCACAGATTGTGGAATAAATCAACCACAGTAGCTGTTTAATAACCAATGAAATAACTGGCTTGATGGAGTTCAGATCCAGTTTCTTGAGGCAGCTAATGAGAGGGCAAGTGAAGCCAGAAGTCACTTGGCACTTTGTAAATCTACAAGGCAAACATTGTAAAGATGTGAAAAGGCAAAGCAAACAAAGATTTCTGCTTATGGAACAGCTCCTACAACCAAACACAGATGTTCAGACAGATGGAGGCAAACCTGAGCTGAAGGACCACAATAACCAATAGCAAATATATACATAAAGTACAAGAGTTTCAAGTAAGATTCCTGATTGGGGGTGCGTCACTCTTAAAGTATGAATACACAGGTTTTGCAATATTTCATATATGATGTGATTTAAGCTTCATGTAAGTCTTAATTACAGTCTGAGCAAATTCACATGGCGGAAAGAAGCTTGGTTTGCCACATACTTATGTTTCATACAAGAGCAATTTCACAACTTGTGCTGCCAACCTCTAACTTGGAGTATCTCACAGTTGTACGTGAGTAAGAGAATCAGTACTTCAACATATTTTTACTCAAATAGAAGTAAAAAGCTGCTGTACAAGGAATCACTCCAGAATATAACAACAGATCTTTATTTATGTTGCAGTATGGCCACGGTATAGCAGAGGGCGCCACTGGTAATCCTTAAGCAGGGGCAGTTGATACAAAAATAAAGATGGGGGAAGGATCCCAGAACAGGAGAGGAAAAACAGCCCTGTGCCTTTCTGTCCTACAAATGGCATAACAGGATCAGTAGATGGAAAATAACAAAACAGTAAAGCTTACGTACACACAAAAAGACTCACTGTAACATGAACTGCAGGTTTGTCTCATGTACTTTAGTTAAAACACGTTTTTCATTCTTTAAAGTCACTCACCCAGAGTAGAGTCTCCAGAAATCCTAATCGATTAAGAGTAGCACTACTTCAACTAAAACTACTATTTTTATTTATTTATGTTTTTTGCAAAAATATTTCCACGTTTTATTCATTCATAATTCAGTACCATGATGCAGCCCACACCCGTCTTCTACTTAGATCACCCCTGATATGTGAGTAAATACATATACAGAGCCTCCTATGGCATTTTTTTTTTCCCCCACCAGGGGGTCTTTTTGTGGGCTCTAGTGTCCCTTATATGACAGTAGGCTGACAGGAAGGGGGATGGAGACGGGGGAAGACATGCAGCAAACATTGGCCGGGTCCGGGAATTGAACCCGCGCCGGCCGCGTCGAGGACTGAAGGCCTCCAAATGTGGGTCGCACTATCCCCTACGCCACCACAGCACGATAAATAAGTCCATTAAGTCTTTTTTATAATAATACACAAAGCATTTAAATATTACATATCAGACAAAACTCCAGACTTGGAAATAAATTATTTTTTTCCCCCTTATAACATCAAGCTTTGTTTTGTAGCCCAAAGACGTTTCCTAGAAAAAATTACCAGTCGGTCTTTCCTGTTTTCATCTCAAGAACTTGGAGGAAACATGATAGTTGTGTCCTATTCCAAACATTGTTTTGTCTTCTCTATGAATTCACTTCATGCACTCAAGTTGTTTTTATGTGCAGCCGTACCAAACGTCCCACAAATCTTTCCTTAGCTTTACTGTCAGAAACTCATGTCTCCCGAATTTTCCAACTTCTCCTCGCTCTACACTCTTCTTCGTTTTATTGCCATGCTTTCTTCTTTCTTCTTCACTCTGTAGCCACAATGTGTAAAGAATCCTCAGAAGGCAGCAGCGTTTTACTTTCCAGCCCAAGAAGATATGCCCCCCAATTTTTTCTGCCAAACTTCCTAACAAAAAAAAACCCAGCAAAAACCCCACAAAGATCTTTAATTACCAGACCTAATTTGTTCTTAACCAGTAACTTAATATCTTAGTGTGAATAACCATCAGCGTCTGATTATATTTAGAAAAACGGGAGCGACTGGAAGCCGTTTGAAATATTACTACAATTCCAAGCAGAGAAGGAAACAGCTGCAGTAGTTAGAAAGGCGGTGAAACGAGAAATACAGAAGAAACAGTAAGAAAAAGGTCGGCCATTGTGAGAGGGAATCAACAACCTTTGTTGGATAACGTTCAGCTCCTTCCATTAAAGCCAGAACTGAAGCCCATTGTTTCTAAAAAAGATTTTTTGTCCTATCAAAGGAATCCAAACATCAACTATGTGGGCCAACACACTGCTGACAGAGAGAAACAAAAACAACACAACAAATAAAAAAAAAAAAAAAACAGGGAAGTCAGGAAGTGGATATCATGACGGGAAAGATGGAAATTTGCCTAGAAAATGACTGAGGTGATGATATTAAAACGACAAAAGAGAAGTAAACCCAGAGAGACGACTGGAATCCTGGAAGGAATGATTCAGGTGTTGACTGAGGAATGCAGTAAATACTACTCCTACGAGTTGTAGCTGGCTTATTCAGAGACTGAATGTCAAAATTAGAAAGTTTTTTTAATGCTAGGAATGCTTGCATAAGCTGGGAATTGTCTTCATTTCTTAAATTGCCCCCTTCTTGCATGTTTTCTGCAAAACAAGTGAAGGAACACAAGGAGATACTTAAGCAATAAACAGGCTAAGAGATACAGACCCATTTGTAACTGGTGTCACGATCTTCAGAAAGCGACGGAGTTCAAGACAACTCATTCTTTCATTTAGTTGATTTCACTGTAACATGGTAATTAGCTCCACAAATAGACAAGGCTGCAAACCAAACTTGTCCTTTTCTAGTAAGGACAAGTTACTCATTAAAAGGAAAAGGAAAGATGTCCTCATTAAAAGGACATCTTTCCTCATTAATGAGGAAAGATGCCGTCAATCCCAAGGACTGGCAACCCTCGGTGCAGTGAACACTTTAAGAAGATTAACTTTCATATACTTCACAAGTAAGATGCAGGGAGACGGTACGCGTCTTATCATTAGCAACCATGAAGAAAATGCCACACCATCATGTAGCCTAGCATGTACGATAAAAACTGGTTAGCATCGAGACTTTTGTACGTTTGAACTTTGAAAACGCAGATTAAGACATTGTGGTATAAATCATGTGGCGTGAATTCAGGCAAAGTCAGAGATTTGAGCCAATCAACAAACACGTCAGAAGTTAGAAGGTCTGCGTCTGTTTCTAAGTTAGCTAGTTTCAACTTTTATGCCCCAACAAGGTGTGCTACTTGTGCAGACAAATTAGCTCGACTTGAACAAGTAGAAGCCATGGCTACTTTGGTGAATACAACTTGGAAAAACAATTGCGGTCCGTTCAACATTCTCAATGTCACTTCTGACGGTTGCCATGGCGCCTCAACGTGATTAGGTGACGTAGCTGCAAAGGGTCAATAAGTCATGTATCAGTCACACAGGAAAATCGCGACGTCTTTTTGCAGTGTTCTAAGATGCAAAAATTTATGAGATGTATATAAAAATGTACTAGCGAACATCCTGCGTCTTTGAATCTTTGTACAATTTGACACATTACAAGGGCAAGCAGCAGCTGGGCATTAATGTGAAGAAACAGCATATACCGTTTTCAGTTCTGGAGGTCTATTAAGATAAAAAAGTCTGAACTTTACTCACTGGAGGACCTCTAACAAAGCCGATTTTATTTTGGGTGTCAGAGCAGGGCTGACTAACTATGCAGGTCTGCTTCCCAGACTGGTATTTGTAAGATAATAAATAAATAAATAAATAAATAAATAATTATTGATATTAATATTATACAGAGTCATGCTGAAAAATTGATAAATAAGTGATATAATATGTAGGCTGTATTGATGATTTTTTAAAGTAAACATTTAGTTTTTATCTTTTAAGGGAATGTTTTAAGTATTTTCCAGGCACACAGTGCCATTTTATAGCCCAATCAAGTAATTATGTTACCTTCAGTTGTTAGAAAAATGCTGTATGTATCCAATATGGCTTAAGAGAAATTCAACTTCCTAATCTGACGTCTCAAAATTGTGCCTCTTTAAAAAGTGTTGCTCTTTCTGAAACTCCGTCTTCAGGAAGTCATCACAACATGGCTCCTCTATTAACCCTTTTAGCAACGTTTGTACCAGCGTTTCACTGAGAAGTCGGGCAGAGTGTCGGAAACTGCAGGAACGAGGAGGCGGGGCTAGGTGCAATCAGGCGTTTTGCACAGCTGAATGGTTGCCACGGGAGATTAGAGGATTTCTCAAACATGCATGAAATAATCAAGGCGACACTCCTGGTATGTTTTTCATGAGGGAATAATATTATAACATGATGTTATGTAAAGCTCAGAACAGTTGATTTTTTTTAACAGTGTCCCTATATAATGTAAGAGAAAAAAACATTGTTTTGTTTCTTTAAGAATGTCCATTACATAAAAATTGGCATAAAACCCCATGCCGCATCGCAATATTCTGCTGTAAGTGCGAACAGCGCAACTCCTACCTCCCCTTTTCAAAATCTGTAAATATTTTTTGTGTTTTTCAGTCACTTACCATCACAGGTGAAAGTCACAGGCTGTTGAGATTCTGGGATTTCAATGGAAACTTTGACAGAGCAGTTATTGTCCGGTCCGCTCTCTCTCTGGGCGATGACGGGGCTGAGGACGAAGCCCGGGTTGGTTCCGATGTTGTTGTGAGGGAATCTGGAACGTAGGCTGCAGGAGAAAAAGAAACAAAAGAGGGTCAACGCATTTTTATTATATTTTGGATTTCATATGGGGGAAAAAAATAAAATAAAATAAAGGGAAACAAAGGCCAGCCAGTCAGCCATATAAATCAGATGATCTGGATCAGACTGCTGAAAGTCTGACCGGATATTTTTCTTTGCTAGAAAACGAAAATGCCAAGAAATTTTCTCTTTTGTCTCATTTGCTCGCAAAGGGATTCCTTTAAATTGTAAGACATGCAAATCATTTTTTGTTGACCACCTGGGATGCGGTGACGCTGCCAGACGTTGGATGGGCGTTGACGGTGTGATCATAGTGAAAGTACATTCCGTGAGCACAGCTTCATCGTCACCCCACCCAAACCAAATACTGTGGTAAGAAAACTCCGTACAGATCGCGGAGATGAACTAAAGTGGAAACATGTCATCAAGTGAGCGCGTGAGCATTTAGAAGCATGCTTTCATTTACAAAAGCTTTAATTAAACCATGGGTGTTTTTGCTTACTTTTTTTTAATTTAAGTGAAATTTACTTCAGACTATTAGCAGTTTTATACCCATTAACATAGTGTGGGAGAATAACTAGGAGACTTTCTTCGTTTTAAGCCAAAAGCTGCATTATATTTCTAGTATGAAAAATGCATTGTGACATGTCACGACCAGTCTGATACTTGAGACTCTAAATATCTCAAAAAGTGCTTCTACCTGCCTATTGTAATAGATTAGATACCAAATATACCATAATATGAATTGATGCACATGGTGGAAACCGCCTTAGCCCAGCCACAGAAGCTAACAGTCTTCCTTATCTCTGCTCTTGTTTTACAAATGTCAGCAAGTAGAAGTGTGTCTACGCATTTCATATTGCCAAAGCACATAGACTATTATGTATGGTGGAGGATCAGTGATGCTGTGGGCCGGTTTTTCTTCCCAAGGAACTTAGAACGTTGTTAGAGTGAATGGCCTCAAACTTTTCACAAAATTCAGAATAAATGTCTTTAGAGCTCAGCCAAATAACTGAAACTAGATAATCACTGGGTATTCTGAGAAAGACAATGATTCATTAAACATAAAAAAAAATTTAATAAATCATCAAATTGGTCCAACAAACCCCAAAATCCCCAACTGTTTTTTATGGCCAACCTAAAGTCTATAGAAAATGTTTGGGTTGAGCTGAGAAACGAGAGCAGGGGAAAGGAGTCAAAGTTTTAGACAATCTGGAGAGATTGTGCCAAACGGTCAACAATATCCCTCTTTGTTCAAACCTCCTGAAATGTCAAAGACTAAGTGCTGTCCTACTGTCAAAAGGAGGTTGTGAAAAGTGTTAACAGCAGCAGTGCTAGTGCCAATTGTGGCACGGGTCATTTAGTCAAAAACAATGAGACGTTTTTCTGCTTGTTGATTGGACTTTCCTCAAGGTTTCTACTGCCATTAGACCACTGAAACAAAACATGGATTTGTTTCCTGGATTCTTACACGTATTTACCAGAGGTACCAGTCATTTTCTCGGGTGTTGGATGTGTTGTGTTGTACCAATATCGGTCCGTCCATCCATCCAAATCCTTAAATTCAAGAGTTTAAGTCACTTCCATGGCCACAAGTGCACACAACTCAGCACCATGGTATGCTGGCTACTTCCTGCAAACATCTGGGAAATAATGGGTTGCTCTCAGAAGCTCAGTGAATTCCACTGATACAATAAGCAACTCATCAGCAACTCATTCTGGTTAGAGGACTTTGAGAGGCATCAAGCGCATCAAAAACTCTAAATCTCATGAGACATTAGCTCTGGGACAGAGTGTAAAATGCTACGCAAAGCATCAGATGTGGAGGTAAAGCATGTTACTACTGGAGAGATGGAGTTTGGGTCAGCAGTTGCCAGGAGAGCAGCTCTAGCATTGAACGTAAAGTTTGGTGCAGAGGGAATGTTTTTCAGGAGCTGAGTCCATCAGTTCCAGTGAAAGAAATTTGTAGAGCTTCAGCATACCAAGACATTTCGGAAAATTACATCCTGCCTACATTGTGGGAAAAGTTTGGGAATGTCCCTTTCAGTTTCAACGTGACGGTGCACAACGTGAGTTAAGAGGGGGGAGAGTTTGACTGGCTTGTACAGATTCCTGAACTCAATAGATCACTTTCTGAATAAGCTCAAGCTGAGACCAGCATCAGAGTTTGACCTCATATGACCTCCAGGCAGAATGCTCAAAAGTTCCCATAAACACATTCCCAAACCATGAAGAAAGCCTTCCAAGCAGACCTGAGAGTAATCCTCTCAGAATAAAGACCACTTACTTCTATGTATAATACAATTATGTAATAACTGTATTGTATAAACAATACAATAAATGCATCAGAGATAATACAATTATAGTATTGTTTATTGTGAAAAAATTTCTCATAAGAATTTGATAAATTTCAGTTATTGATGAAAACACAAAACTGACAGCATCATTAAAACCTTTATTTTTGCTATTTTCTCCGCTGTTTGTTCCATATTTGCTTCAATAAAAATCAATGAATTTGAAAATATGACTAAATAAAGTTACTGTGTGCCGTTTAGTGACATAACTCAGCTTTTTACGCAAGTTGTGTGCTGACGAAGCCAGTTTCAAATGGGAATGTTTTTCAAGAATATTTCTATTTGTGGCACTGTGAATGCAATGCAATACGACAAAAAAAATATATATTTTTTATCATAATATTTATTGTTATCAGAATAGTACCTCGTTTAGCTATCCCACCCAAAGTGTATCTTTATTTTGGGGTTGTATGATGATGAGCCTACAAATGTGATGCTGAGGTTGTAAGATATCAAGCTAAGATGTTTATTTTATGGAAAACTTAATATTGTCAACATTTGTGTTATGTACCATTGATATATGGTTGTTATTGCTCTGTAAAAATAATAAAAGTGTAAGTTCTAAAAAGAAATAATAATAATAAAAAAAGAATAGTACTTCAATATATCACACTAAAATACTACGTCGAAATCGCCCACCACTACCTTAAAGATGAAAAGGCAGCAAAGAGTGGACCCACTTCGTATAAAACTCTTCGGATTGAGAGTGCAACGTCACTGAAGTTCATATACGTTTGAAGAGAGGTGAGCAAATAGTTTGAGTTGGTAACGGCCCAAAGAGAGGTTAATTGTTCTCCTCAGTAGAAAATTCAGCTTACCTTGCCAAGTCATTACAAAACGCAACAATCTCCAGGTTCTGGGCGTCCTGCTCCTCCAGCACAGCATTCTTCACCAAACCATTCCCCTTCCCCTAAACAAGCAAAGGATTCACTAAGATTAGAATTAAAAGAACAACAACTGCTTTAAAAAAAAGTACAGATAAAACTTGGAAGGAAAACTTGTATGATTGAGGGTTAAAAATCATAAAAATGTTTTATATCTTATATGTCCTTAAGTATATGCATCTTCAAAAGAGCTTAGCAAATGTCAGGATAGCAATAGTGAGTTCAAAGACTGATGAAGGGGAAGTTTTATTGGAAACTCCTCAACGCTATTAATCCTCCAGAGCCAATCAACAAGTCAGAAGGAGCACAAAAACACAACCATTAATCTTTAGATCTTTTGTGTCTGTGTGACGCTGCCTTGGTTCAACAATGTTTGGGTGTGCAGCTTGAGTTCAATAACAGGTTTTAAAATAAAAGGCAGGACTATCAAAGGTATGGAAAATCATCTAATACATAATTTTGCACATTTACGCACAGAAATAAATCCTGAGACGGCACCCTTTGGAATTACTCTTAGAGATTCCTGGAGGCCGGCCCGCAGCAAAGAAATCGCAACTACACTGTCTGTCTTTTACTGCCGTCTGATTGTCAGCAGCTGAGGAATGCACTTCCTGAGGCACAGGAAATGAGTCGCGCAAAGACTCCGCCCCTTCCTGGGAAGCAAAAGTGCTCAGTCACGGCTTGAAAAATCGGTCAGAGCTCATCCCAAATGAGGCAGAAAGAGCCGCACAGATGGAGAGGGATGGGAAAAAATGGATGAAACAAGCGTTCAGAATATTGATGATAGATTTATCCTTTGTTAGATGGTAGATTTTATTGAGAGCTGAACTTAAACAGTGGGTGGATTTATTACAAAACTACTTCATTTTGTAAAGTCCCAAACACAACAATGAATCTGTGGTTTTAATTAGAGATGTACCAAACCAATATTAATATCTGTATCGATCCATATATAAAAAATATTCTAGACTGCGTTTCAAAAGAAGAAACATTAAAAGTCAACTCAAGTCTGTTTTTGTGGATCAGATCGGTATCAGCTGATACTAAACCTCAAGTATCGGTATCGGAAGTGAAAAAAGTGGATCGACATGTCACTGCTTTTAATGTGACAAAATACAAAAACACCAAACCTTTCAGCAACTCTTGTAGCTGTCGTGTTATTAAGAAATCAATGAATGTGAGGCAAGCAGAGGAAGATCAGTAAAGTTGGTTTTAATTCAAGAAAACCACAAAAGATTCTTCAAAAATGATAAGGAAGTGAGAATCTTTTATGGTTGAGATCAGAATAGCCTTGATGCGTCACTGAAAGCATAGAAAGATCCGTCCATGTTTCACACCTTTTGTTTGTTTTTTTCCCGGACACTGAGTGGGAACTCGGCAGGTCTGAAGTCATGGGAACAGCTCCTTTAAAGTCACATGCTGACTAATCTCTCATCGTCTCTCTGCACATCCGCTAACGTATCACAACTGTTGACTGTAAAATCATGAACACACTGTGCAACATAAAGACCACAGCCTCTTCTAAGTAATTCAGTGAGTTGATCCAAATAAGCATTTTTACACATAATTAGCAAATTTTTGCATCCACTAATTCAGTTTTTTTCATGTCCGATGGCGTTCTTGTCCAGGTTCTGTGGTGTGACTTTGTATGTGAGCATCCTCTCTGAACATGTGTAGCAATGCGAGTTCAAATAGGGACGAGTATTAGACTCGCAAAGTAGATGCCATCCCTACATGTGACACTCCCATCCAAGACGAGGAAATGTAAGTTTTGTTTTCTTCCAACGCCTCTAATCAAGAAAAAGGCTCAAGTTTAAGTTCTCTCTCCTTTACAACAAATTAATCAAGCTTGTAGTTCTAGTCCTACTGGTGTAGTCTGCAAGTTCTTTAAAGAATACAATGGAATATGAAAAACAGCAAATGTCATATCAAAACCCAAATGTTTCATGAAGGAAACATGGCTTCAACCTAGAGCACGCTGGTGAATGCCTTCAAGACAAAAAAAGAGAGTAAAAATTGCCTTTACAAAAATGTAAACTTTTGACTAATTGAGTAATTTGTAATAAAAACTGATCACTTTCGTGTTTTCTGATCCTCTTGCTGTCCAAATTCTACTCTAAAGTGACAGATAACCAATTAAAAACCCATGACGTCTTGCTTAACAAATAATACAAATGTTCCTGGGGGGGGGGGTTTAGATGACAGAAGAAAACTACTGTGCAAATCCTTAGCCAAACTAAAAAGAAGAAATATCACTGCTGTGGTCAACAAAATTGCAAAAAAAAAACAAAAATAGTAAAAAATTTTCTAAAATTGTTTTAAAACGACAAATACATAGTGAGCTTGAGTAACACACATTATACTGTCTAAGACCACATAAAATAAAATTAAAAGCTCTTGCTAATTCCACATTTAGTAGTGGAAAACTAAAGGCTCAAACAAAAAAAAAAACTTTCACTGGACGTTGAATCAAACTGCAGCTACACACTTAAGAGTTGGATTAAAAAACAGAAAGAACAAAACAAGGTTTAGCTGAAAAAGTTGAAAGCAGTTTCACTTTAATCGTCTGGGTGTGATATATTATCATTTTATCCTGTTACACATTTACTGCCAGCAATAGCAAACATACTGCAAAGTGTCTTGTGAAAAACAGCCTTTTCTCCCCTCCAATCAGTTTCATCGGGTATCAAGTTCACCACGGGTGGAACTGAGAGGTCGACACCCTGAAAACAAAAACACCCTCCTCTGCTGAGGTATTAATGGCCGTCTGGATAAACCTCAACATCACCGCGACATAGAGGCGGTGGATCATGTTGGCAAAATACTTAGGCAGAGTTCAAAATGGGCCATTTTCCAAGCAAAGCAACACTAAGAAGAAATCAACTACAGCAAACTGTAAAGTTTATATGAAGGGGGAAGCAAGTAGTCTTAAAGAAGAACTACTACTGCTTTCAAAACGGAAGTATCTGATAGCTAATGAAGTCACGCTTCCTGTGATAAACTGAAATCAAGTACAACAAAACGTGGCTCAATGGACAAAGGGATGATCAATCACTGTTAAATGCATCTTTCTTGTTTTCATTATGCGCTCTATTAAAGATTATATTTGCTTTGCTAAGCTGCAACTCAATTCAGAGAAAGGTCAAAGTTTAGGAAGCGGCGTGCCATTCGTCAGGTGAGTCACAACGGACAGGAATCAATGCAACATCCTCTTACAGACTGCGCTATCTCACCAGAGGAACTTTAACGTGAGAATCGCTTAAGGTGTAGGTTTTCACATTTGTGCAGAGAGCGCAATTAACCTGAGCAGAATAGAAAAACACGGCATAGTCTGAAGTGCGGAGGCGTTGTTAAAAGGCTTGTGGAGGTCTGGAAGTGTGCGGGGGAAGAGAAGATCTCTCTGTTATGTAAAAATAAAAAAATAAAGTACAATGTATGCTGACATCCTACAGGTTTCACCTTCTCACTAAAGAACTTGAGCAACAGCACAGATAAGTTGGGCCATTTCATAAAAAATCAGTCTGCATGTAGAGGGAAAGGGGAAAGGTGGAGGAGGGTTAGATATTGTTTCAATAACAGCTGGTTACCAAATTGACGTCATTACAAGCTGGAAGATGATGTTGATGTATTCAGCCGTAATGTAATGATTCAAAAGCACATCCATCCGAATTAAGAGATGCAACACTCTGGAGCTGACCATGAGTAATATGAACAGGTCTCATCTTAACCCAGACATGGCAAAGTGCAGTAAAGGATGTCAGTAAGAAGAAGGTTTGAAGAGGCGCCAGTCAGAGGTCGACTGACTGACAAGAGGTCTGTCACCCACTAAGGCATGACACCTCAGCTAAATATAAAGGTGTATTTGTTTGGGTGCTGATCATCATCAACTCAAGCTTTACCTACAAATGAAAGAGTGAAACAGATGGGGTAGGTGGGTGGAAGGTATGCAGCAGCTAGATGGAAAGAAACAGCCACACAGTTTGAAGTTAAGTAGAGTCAAAGTGAGAAAAGGGCAGAGGATCAGAAACACATGCTGTTCTTTCCGGACTATATGTTGCTCTGGAGTGAAAGAATAACAATGTCGTGAGGACAACATTGTTCATGTTGATGAAAGGTTCCAAACAGTGACACGTTGTTTTCAGTCACTAGGACATCTGCTGGCTGGCAGTTTCTGATGCACCAGTGTCTGTGCTCTTGATCAGGAACAACTCTGCTCCGACTGAGTTCTGATAATCTGCGCACCCTTGTCAGATTTCCCTATGTTAGCTGGTGAAGTGCGCAGCAGAGCAGAGAAGCCTACAGTAAAGGGTTCGGCATAGTTGAGCTGAACTGCCGAATTCGGTTGTCACTGCCGCAGTCAAAATCACATCATTTTGTTCTCAGCCTCATATTGTCTGCCCAATTTTGTAAGTTTGCACTTAAGCAAAGAGAGAATAAATAAATAACCAGATACTAAAAGCTAGTTATAAATATGTTAGTACAAAAACATATAAATAATAAGTGGAAGGGGAAAGCCTTAACAATTCAACATTAGTGTATATTCTACATTATTGCTTAGTCCGCTAAAAAAAAAAAAACATACTACAACTGCATTTTAAAAAAATTATGTTACGTTATCAACAGTGAGGGAAGAATTAGTCATAAATAATTTTAAAAAACACCTATATATTATTATGACAGCATTCAGACCATTCATTTGCTTTTTTAGCTTATTCTTCAAGCTACTGCCTTTCTAGACAAAAAGTACTGGAAAAAAATGTAGACCTTGTTGCTATTGTTATTCCAACTGTTTCATCAATGAGAGTCTTTAACCCGTATTTGATAGCACTCTTACTAGTGTTTAAAAACTTATAATAAATAAAAACAATGATAAGCCTGGTGGGAGTGCAAGTAAAGCCTGGTGGCCCACCAGGCTTAACATACACTGGGGGAATCCCTGGAGGTACAACATTTAATTTGACTTTGGAATCAATAAAGTGTTTTTTTGAATTTGAATTGAACTTGCAGAAGATAATCAAGTCAGTATCGCTCAAACTGTTGACTATTTTTAGAGATCTGGCATCTCAGAAGAGTTGGGTTAAAATAGTAACACATTAAGGGTGATAGTTGGGCTATTCCGCCACAGAGGACCTGCACAGACCTGTTCCTGTTTGCAACAAGCAGACAGCGGGCAGCAGCAGAAGGAACAGGGGGAGCAAGCAAACACACAACACCACCACCATCATGACCTCCCAATAAAAAGGCGGCAGGCATGACAGACAGACGGAGACAAGAAAAAGTGAGCACCGCGTTGAAAAGGTTCAAACTGCGAAACATTAGTAGTTTCAGCAACAAACACATGCAAATCTAGACATAACATAACATATGGGCAAGAGTAAACAAGCACGGTTTCATCATTTCAAGAATAAAGACATTCCTCAGCCCTGGAATCCTCTCTGGGGTGTGCACACTGGATGAGTTGCCTTTGACAAAGAGACAAACTAAATCTCCAGAGTCCTCAATGAAAGTATGAGTGAGACATTATCAATAGCGTTCTTACTTTCAATAATTATGTTTTGCTTGTTGCAGCTGTAAACAAGAAACAAAAAACAACAAAAGTATTCTGGAAAGAATATATAAAATGTACTGTCGGGAGAGTTAATTCTTATCGTGGTGTGAGGAAGTGCAACAGAGAAAAGTTCTTTGGTCAGGACAAATCTAAAACAATCCGCAGGAAGTGGGAATAATGGCCCAACGAAAACACCCTCACAAAACAAAAGCGCTTGAAAAGACTAAAAATCAAGAGCAAAGACAAACTATATTTTCATAAAAGTCTACGTATTTTAGTATTTAGTGATCTGTGAGAGTCAATTGTCTCATAAAAGCGCTAATACAGTTGAAGGGTCAGACATTAAAAGCACGTTTAGACAGGGTGACTGGTTTCAGCTTGACTCGCCACAGATAGCGGCCATGTTGACAGATGGCAGACCTCTATTATGACTCTTGCCTAAAGCACTGTCCTTATTAATTTCGTCAAAGTCTTACAACAGATCATAGAAGTACCTGCCTCTCTTAAAACACATGATTTTTGGGAGGTAAACAAAATGATAAATGGTCATCTTGTGTAATTCATATATTAATTCAGCTGCTTTAACAAAAAATAAATTCAAGTTGATACAGCAGCAGCAGTGTCCAAACCCAGGGCTGATCTGTATCAAATGCATGGTTCAATACAAGGCCTGCGTAGAAACAACATGTAAACATACAGAACACAAAGAGCCCCTGAGGGCTGAAGCGTTGAAGTGTTGGTTTGGATTTTGTGGAAGTGAAATTCTGTGAGGTCATCATTGGCAATGATTAACTTCCTTACAGTAAAAGATCAGCGCATTACTTAGTGATGGATGTTGAAGATGACAAAAAAAATGCACACAATGGTGCTAGCAATTGAATTTAGTTGAGTTTAGCAAAAACCACATCCACGTCGCATTATCATCCAGTTTAAGCAGCCTACATATAAAAACTGAAAGCTTTTGCCGCAATTGGGGTGACATTACAAAAGAAAAAAAAGGATGTTTCTCCATAACTGGCAAGGTGGCAAAATGCTGACCAAAAAATAAATAAATATTTTTTTTAAATCACTGAAGGATCTGCAGGAATTTCTAGCAAGTACTCAAAGTGCTCCACAAACAAATGTATGCTCCTGTATTAAATGTCTGGAATAAGAAGTATGGTTGGAAGAGATCTGTCGCCTGCTCTTCTTCAACCAGCAAAGATCTGCCTAAAATCTCCCAAGACTGTGTGGGATCGTGTGCTACAGTATGAAGAAATCAAACCTAAGCCTTTGGAAAACTTCTACACAAGTAAATCTGGAATATGAACCACTTTGAGCATTAATAAGATAACAACATAAGCAAAGTAAAACATAGGGGTGTCAGCATCATGCTCTGTGTATATTGTTAAGGCGATTGTAATAGAATGAAAAAGAAAAAAAATGTGCTTTTAGCTGAACAAGGTAGGGAAGGAGAAACGTCCAGAGAATCTCATAGAGTTAGAGAATTTGGTAAGACGGTGTGGTGAAATATGACTTAAGGTGTGGTGTGCTGATAAGCTGCTACCATAAAAGACAATTAAATCAATAAAAAACCTGAAAAGTCCATACTTTTTTAGAGGTTGGGTTGTACAGGATATATCAAATTAGAGAGTTTGTCATATTTGTTCATATTTCACAAAATATAAGTGTGGCATTTTAGCATGGGTGTACACTCTTGCAACATCAGCAATCACAACAGCAGGTGTCGGAGAACTTTCATGTAGGCCTGGCACACTAACAGATTTTGCTGGACAATAAATTGTTCCAGTTATTACTGTGATAAACAATAATATTGAGACCATTTCCAAGTAATATATTGATAATGGCACAGTAATGTAAGTTTGCTCTCTTATGACTAAACTTTAATTTTATGAAGAACTCTGAAGAACTCTTAACTCTCAACTGGAAGACCAGGGTTTCCCCCACAAAACCTGGTGTTAGGCCCGCCATGCATCCAGTAAACTATAAACCTAGCTTAATCCGTCTTTATCGCACTGTCACTGATTCTATAAAAAAAAGTACATTTAAAATAAACAAACAACTGTAAGCCTGATGGGCGGGCTAGTAAAGCCTGGTGGCCCGCCAGGCTGATGACACACTGGGGGAAATATAGAAAATAAAACACAAAAAAAACGTAAATAAAAAGAAAAGAAAAAACAGAAAATCTAAATGGAAATCATTGAGCTCATTTTAATTTACCATGCAATTAATTGCGACAGTGTTACTAGTGTATGACGTAAGTGACCTAATTAAGTACAATCTTGTTTCTCCAATTCTTCCCTGATTATTATACAACATGAGCAGAGCACCAGCACTCCAGAACCCTTTAACATGATAGGTCAAAGGGTTGTGTGTCTGTCAAAATTACAAATAGCTAAAGTTGATTGCCTCTAAATTAGCCTTGTGTGCCCTTACCTCACTACTTGCTTTCTGCTGGCAAGACGTCCCAGGGATATTGAGCGAGTGGCTCCTAGCAACAGGTGCCCCGGTTGAAGCTCTCCTGTGCTGTGAGCGGACCGACTGTGAAACTTTCCCCTCCAAACTGGGGCTGCCTCTGCCACCAGAATTGCTCCCTTCTGTTTCGAGCACGGCATCCCAAGGGTCCCCGGCGGAAACTCCCGGTATAACCTGAGCATCACTTTCCGACGCCACGAACACTTGCTCGTTCTCAGCTTTACGTTTCGTGAGAGGGTCCAGATCCAGCCACTCAAAGTGGGCAACGTGAGAAGACTCTGTGACTGCTGCTTGTTGAGGAGGTGGGTTGGGTGCCAGGGAGGCCACGCCGACATGTGAACAGTCCACATCTATGCCGGTGGATCTGCCGTTCTTCAAGTATTCCGAGGTGCTTGCGATCTTGTCGAACAGTTTTGCCATTTCCGGGTCCACGGTTGGTTTTGGGAAAACCATGGCTGCAGGACCCTGGATTGGAGGCAACGCCATGAAGGAAGGCTGCTGAGGCGGAAGGGCCATGAAGGACGACATGGGTGGAGTGAAGCCATTTTGAAATGTGCCGGGTTTAGGAAAGGGAGCTGAGGGGAAGAGCGGACTGGGTTGATGGGTTGGAGTGCTCACACTAGAGTTAGTCTGGCCGGGCAGAACTGATGTCCACTGACTGCTCTGGAAAGGAGAGGAGCTACAGGGATTCCCACCAGGGTAAGAGGCACTGAGGTTGAAGCCCAGCAGCGCAGAGGGGTGAGACGTTTTGCTGTTGACGCCAAAGTTGTCATCCAGTAGGAGCTTTTCAAGTTCGGCATTAGTCAGCTTGTCCACATCAATATCCCTGAACTTGTCCCCCTCTGCTTGCTTCTTGGTTTCTGGGAAGTCGATGAGGTCCTTGTCAGGTATATTCGCAGAAGAAAAAGGCTGAGGGGCAGCAGTAGTCGTGGAGAACTTTGAAGGTTTGGAGGAAGATGAAGGCGTCAAAACTGAAACCGTATGTCTCTTATCCCGTTTCAGTTTAGCCATTGCCTCTTCTTCCATGCGGAGGGCTTCCTCCTTACCCACAACCCCCTTTGGCTTGGGGACATCCATCTTGAACCCATTAGCATTATGAGTCTGGGCCATTCTGTTAAGTGGAGGGAGCCATGAGTACGACGGCTTTCAAGTCAGTGTGGCCCTAAGGCTTGCCGTGCGGAGATTTAAACACCTAAAAAAAAAGAAGAAGAAATACACTTTTTTTAAAAATGGAAAAACGTATTCAAAACAAGATAAAGGAAATAGAAGATCTAATAACCAGCCATGCTAAACTCCTACCCAGATATGCAGCAGTCAGAATTTTGTAGCAGATATGCAGTCATCACCATTTGTAAAACTAATGTTCTGATAGGGATTTCACTCTGAAAATTATACAGTCCCTCCAGTTTTCATAGAAACGTGCACAAAATCAACAAATCTTGGCCTATTTTCATGCTAATGCTTCATTGTGAGTTTGTTAAAAATTTTCCAAAAAAATGGCCAAGAACATTGGGTTTAAGCAAGTGCTCCCACCTACAGGTGTCAGTATTTCTTGCTCAAGCTTTGGCCTGACAGAAGGGTCCTGCAAGAAAAAAAAACAACTACATCTACAAGATCAAAGAGTGCTGCCATGACAAAACTTAAAACCTGTGATTAATATCTTAATGTATTTAAGGCCAACTTCCATTTCTTCAATAAATTAGACATTTTAGATATATCAATAAGATTAATTAAGGATGTGTGAACACTCGGTATTAAACAGTTATTTAAACAGTGCACCGTTTTAGACAACACTGATTAAAAAAATAATAATAATAATTTTAAGTATGCTTCTTTCAACAACAACATCAACACCAAAGAGTGTTGTTAGTATGACCTATTTTCTTACAGAATTTCTAATCGTCCAGGACTGGTCAATCAAGTCCTACATGCATCTCAAGGTTCTTTCATAAGATACTTTTGTTGCATAATCCACACTTATTCTTTGGCTCAACTTGAAAGTCCTGACATGAAATGGGCCTTACAGTCAAGCCACCAATGTCAGTATGAGTCAAGAAAAACAAACAAGTGTGGCAATTGATACGACTCAAAAAGGAAACCAGTGCCAGAGCCACCAATTATTCTCATGAGTTTGTCTGATCAGAGATAAACATTGTTCAGCAGAATCTAATGTATATAAAAAAAAAACATGTCCAGGATGGGCACAAAAAACACTACCGGTAGATGCATGTGAACAACCTTTGGGAGGATCGGAACACACAGATATCAAGGAAATCTAATACGCATTTCTTTACTCATTCTGTCCCAATTCTGTGGTGCAAGTCACACCCCTTTAATTCCACAATCCTAGCTGAATGCACTGAAAGCTCACATCTTGGCGGTCCAACTATTGTCCAAAGGCCCTAATTGATCTGTAACGAAAGAAGAGGTTCTTGGTTGCATTTTTATTGCGGGACAATGACCTAAAGTGAGCTTCCAAGCTTCTAAGCCAGGGGTGTCAAACTCCAGTCCTCAAGGGCCGGTGTCCTGCAACTTTTAGATGTGCCTCTGCTGCACCACACCTGTATAGAATAATTAGGTAATTAGCAAGGCTCTGGAGAACTGATCTACACAAGGAGGAGGTAATTAAGCCATTTCATTCGGGTGTTTTGTACCTGTGGCACATCTAAAAACTGCAGGACAGCGACCCTGTAGGACTGGAGTTTGACACCCCTGTTCTAAGCCTTTATAAATCATCAATGCTTTGTTGCTCTAAGCGCATTTTAATTGCATATTGACTGACTGTAAATTGCCACATATGCTGCTCGGCCAGCCTGCTTATAAAATCCAGGGCATCATGTGGGTCAGACCTCTCAAATCAGTATCCCGTGTATTCATATAGGAACGTACGTCAAGATAAACACTTCTTTTTTCAGGTTTACTGTTAACCATAAGGTGCATATTAAACCTGGGAGTGTCTGTATACTATAAATGACTAAACAAAACAATGATAAGCCTGTTAATCAGGAACACATTACAGTTAATTCACAAATCTACTAATTTATTTTTATTACTACTAAACCTGCTCATATTTTCTCCATTATTTAGCAACGCCTTCTTTCATAAATTGTAGGAAGGTGCTCCGTTTCATGCTACAAAAGAAGGCTGACATATTTACAACCCTAGCGATAACAATCCAAACATAACTTTTCTCATAAGGCATGGTGGTGCTGGATGACACAGCAGCGTCCTCAAAGCAACCATTCATCGAACGGTTGCGGCGCAGGGGTTGAGCGAGTTCCTCCTCTCCTGAGCCTCCCCTCCCGTTGTGGTGGTGAAGGCCGACTGTGCCGGCCGGGACTCGGGGCTTGCCCAACGCTATTGTGCAGCTGAGGAATTTGGCATGCTGAAATGCTCAACCTCCCCTCTCTCTCCCTCCCTCAACTGGAGCCTTCTTTCTCCTTCTGTTAGCATTACGTTAAGAGTCACGGCCCAAGCTTGTCTTATCAGCTGTGTGAACCCCAGCAGGTTGTGGCAATGTGGCTGCACCTATTGGGTAGGATCCAGAGTTTTACAGCAAAACTACTCAGGAAAATCAATACAGACTGTCATTTTTGGACCATGTTCTTACTAATGCTTTAAATTTTCTGTGGATTCCTTGCATTCTGACATGTGATCCGCGTGCCACTATTTTTATACAATAAAAAAAGCATGTTCTAGCAAAACAAAACAGATACCTTACGTAAAATGTAAACAACAAGTGAAATTTTGCCTGTGACTAAACTTCATAAACATTAGTTGACTGTGGTTAGTTCTGCATGGTAGGATCACTGCATCACTTGTTATTCTACCAGTTTTCACCACTTTTAGGACAGAAAGTCAAATGTGCCGAAAACCCTCGAACCATAAAGCCCTCCAGCAAAACATCCCGAATAAGGCTTGAAGCTAATTCGTTACAAAATAAGAGAAACAACATTACTTACAGAAAGTGTCAGTGGTAGTTTTTAATCTTATTCGACCAAATTTTTTTTTTTGCTATTTACAGAGTTTGTTTTCTGTAAAAAGCGCAAAGACTAATACTAAAATCTGAAACTAGGCATTTCTCAGAATACATCAATGATTTATTACATCAGCAATATTCTTAAACGGCATACTCTGGCTATATTTTGTAAGTGAAGTGGAAGTGAGTTGAGCTGAGTTTCAGTGCAGTTGGCGGTGAACCGATAAATCGGATCTGATTTTCTTAGTTTTGGGAGATAAGCGTTCACTCGATACTTACATGTGAAACCGATCTTATCCACCAAGCTTATCTTGCCCCACAAAGCTCTGAAAGTCAGCCAGTGTCCTCTTTTGTTCTGCCATGATAGAGGGCTGACTGACAGACCCGCCCACCAGGTCACATCCGCACGCATGCAGTTTTCAAAAATCCCCAAAACTGTTACCACCTTCGCCAATTTGTTGCTATATTTTGAAACATTTTTTTAAAAAAAGGAAAAAACAAAACAAAACAAAAAAATCAATTTTGGCAGGATAGACTTTTTAAGAAATTGGTGATCAGCCAGAAAGCTCCAATCGGTGCACTACTATTCTACAACAGGGCTAAACAATATATTGCAAATATATCGTCATTGCAATATCACAATGTATAAGACAAACCAGACCTGTCACAATAACGACAAATTGTCCCAGAAGTTATTGGGATAAAAAGATAATATTGGCCTTTTGAGGTCATTCTCAAGTAATACAATAGCAAAGGCATAATAATGCAAGCACACCCTCTCAAAGATCATTAAACTCTCATTTCCAACTAACTTTTTAACATTGGAACTGGGAGACTTTTTAAACATCCAAAATATTTCAAACAAAACATAACAAATAAAATCCATACTGAAGTCTCTGTAAAGAAAACTGTACTTTAAAAAAAAGATTAGTTGAGACCAAAGCTATAGACTGAAGACTTTCGTTAAAGAAAGAGATCATAAAGCTTGTTTTAATTTAGTTTAATTGATTTATTGCTTACCGCAACAGGCTTAATACCAATATCACAATGACTCTGTTGAGTGCAGTTACTGTTGGCTAATATATTTCAAGTGTTAATAATAGGTTGTTGTTTTTTTTAACATGCTACTGCTCACAGCAGACAGAAATGACATTTCCAAAAATGCAAAAAGGTCACAAAGTGACAGAAGCACACATAAGAACGGATGAAAGAATAAAATATTTTCGTCGCTATATTTACTAGTATTGTCACTATTGCGAGGTTTACTAATTGTTGTACGGCCCTATTGAATACAACTTGAGCAAGCTCTTGACTTTGAGGCGCCTTTTTCAGGAGTTTTTCCTGAAAGGACGGAAATTTACAGCGTCCTTGAAATCGTAGCATTTTAACACCACAGCGCATCCTGATAACAGTAACCAGCACTGCAGGGACACGGTGTTAATAAAATGTCTTCCTGGTATTCTAAAGCCATTCAAAAGCTCTGAGTAATCTTTTAAAATGTCTTGCTTAATGAAACAATAAATGCAGTGTTTACTCTTGATAGGACATCCTCCCAGAGAGCTACAAAAGTTTGTTCAGTGTGTCATATTAATGCGTGGACAAGTCACACAATTGTTAAAAATAAGACAGAAAATACATTTAAAATCGCAAATCTGCCGTTGTTTTTACAGTTATGAGTCAACAAGTTTTAAATTTAGACCTAAATGAGACTGTAATATTTTGTTTCCTGAGGCTGTGAGGAAAAAAAATATGCAGAGGTTAGCACTTTACTGTGCAGCTGATCAAGGTACAGCCTCTTTAAGATTTTTAAAGAAAATAAGTAACCAAGTCACGCAACATTTAATGACACAATCTAATGTTTGAGACCATAAACTGTAGCAAAATATTACAAACTCTATTCTTACCATTTTCTTTTCATAAAACAAATTTTAAAAAAGTTCATTGTGCCAACCACCTTATTTAAGTTTGTATTACAGCTGCGTTTAAAGGGAACTCGTGATGTATTATCTAGAAAAATAATAGATACAACCAGTTTAAGATACTTTTGTCATCAAATATAGTTGCAGAATAGGAACTCAAAGCACACTCTTAGGTCAGTTGTTTCGCTATTCTGTCACTGGACATAAATTGTGGTTTTATATTGGCATTGTGTCACCTTTGTTTGGGGTTTTTGCCCAACTGACTTCTTTCAAATCAGAGCTAGGTCGTTGTTAGCATGACGCAACTTCAACAATTGCCAAAAGCCGAACTTGGTAAACTAGCTCAGATAGCCACTTTTCGCTACTTTTGGTAGCCGCTTTACTGAAACTCCAACTTTAGATCTTTTGAGGCTAACTTAGCTGCTAAACCAGGTGAACCAGTAGCACCGAACCCCATGTTTACACAAACATCACTGACTTCACCCAAACAAACGCTACTTTAGCCACTCTTCCCAGCTCTAAGTGACAACGGTTTAATAATTTAAAAGTACTCAAGACAACTGCCAGCTTGTTCTCGCCAACTAACCACAACAGGGAACAAATGCAGGCTTTCCTCAAACGGGAAGCGGACACATACGACGACGGTTCAACCGCTGATATAACGCATCTACAAAGTTGAACTTTTATTAAAAGACGTGCTATGTGAAAAGGTTTGTTTCTCACCTTTCAGCGGTCCGGTGTTTGGAGCCATTTTTCCTGCAGCCTGCATTTTTCCATCCACTTGCACAAAGGAGACGTCAGTTCCTGTTGAGTTGGTCGGCGGAGTCGACTGACTTTTGGATGGAAGTGTAGAAAGCGGTGTCTCTGCTCTAACAAATTACATGGAGATACAGCGCCACTCCATGGACAAAGGTAGGCAGTACATCGGTTGGCAATAGTACGTGAGTTGAAGGAAACAGTCGTCATTAGATGGATGGTAAGTTACTTTGCCATTAGTAACTTAAAATAGATACTTCTGCACTTTACTGCACCGTACATCTTACTTTTACTGTTTAAGAATGTTACTCTAACTTGAATAACATTTTTGGCAACTCTACCCACCCCTAGTTCCTTCGCTGAATGAAGAATAAGCAAGTTTTAACCAAACATACACCAGACAAATACTCACCTTTGGTTGGTGTTACAGTAAGACTTCTTATTTGAACACAAGCTCAAGTTATAATGGAAACCCTGATTGCTTCCTCTTGACAGTACTTCATAGATTACCTATGGAGTTCAGGTCAGGCCCGTTTGCTGGTTGATAAACCACCATAACACTATGGTAACTGAAGCAGTTTTTTTGAACCTCTAGCAGTTTGTACAGGTGGCAAGTCCTGCTAGAAAAGTAAATCAGCATCTCTATAAACTTTACCAGCAGAAGGAAACAAGAAGTGCTCTAGAATTTGCTGGTGAACATCTACGTTGACTGTGAACGTCAGTAAACCCAGTGGACCAAAACCAGTAGGTGGACTGGAACCTCAGGTCATCACTGACTAAGCTTCATACCGGATGTCCCCCCCTCCCCCCCGGCTTGTTACCATGGGAACCAGAGCATTCAGCCGTTCTAGAATCCACTCCCTCACTGCCACATTTCAAATCCAAACTCAAAACTTGTTTAAGCTGGCTTACACCCTCTGACCACAACTGTTCTGTCTTATTTACATTCTGTTTTTGTATTTATGTTTATTGAGTCTTGCCATGTTACGTCTGTTTAATGACGCAAGATGGCCCTGAGTGCCAAGAAATGTGCCTATAAATAACATGTATTGTTACTATTATTGTTTCCGCCGACTTCTTGTGAATTGTCTCCAGTCTGCGGTAATCTGTGTTGCTGATACACCTCCTCCTACCTCATGTTTTCCTTCCACTCAACTTTCAATAAGCATACTTAGATACAGCACTCTGTTAACAACCAGCTTCTTTTGCAATTTCGTTTTGTGGTTTAACCTACTCATAAAGAGTGTCAGTGACTCTTTCTGAACATTTGTACAGTTAGTCCTCATGATTGAATACTCTTCTCACCCAGTCTGAGACCATTTAGAGGCGAAACAGTTAATTTTTAATATTTAACGTTTTCTCATTTTCGTTTTTGTTTTTTTTTGTTTTTTTTTTTTTGAGATGCTGAGTTTTTAATTTTTATTATCTATATCCATAATGATAATTTTTTAAAAGCCTTGACATATTCCAACCTTCGTGCTTCGAATTTATCTTAGTTTCACTTTCTGAAATGACTGGCAAAAAATATTGAACGGTTTCTAATTTTTCGAGATGCGTGTATTCGGAATTAAAGCTCAAGGAGGTCGAAATTAAAGTGTAAAATATAACATTCATTTGATGACACTTCCGTGTGTAGCTAATGTATAATGCACAAATTTGTAATTTGCGAAGAAAAAAAAAGAAAAACTTGGTCTGACAAACTGGCAGAAAAAGTATATGCAGAAAAGACATTGCACTGTAAAGAGTCATTTCCGGTTAAATGCTCTTGCCAAAACTTTGCAAATTTTGCTGACGTTAAGCTTGAAGTGGATCAGCGGGGGTCGCTTCCAAGAGACGGTCAAACCGCGCCACCGCGTGGCAGAAGTGAATAGTGTCAAGCTCCCCTAAAATGAAGATTCTATGTTCTTACAAGGCATTTAGATGTATCACATTAAAACTGTTTAAAATTTAAATCAACATTAGGAGAAATCTAACTTATTTAAATATATGTATAGTTAGTGTATAGTTGATTATGGAGCAGTGTATTTACAAATCTGCCTAAGAAGTTATTGAGCATCTGCAGCAAACTAGGAAGATAGAACACATCACCCCAGTTTTGCAGACCTTACACTGGCTTCCTGTAGCTCAGAGAATGGATTTTAAAACACTTTTGCTGGTTTATAAAAATCCCTCAATGAATCCCTGTAATGATGTGTTGTAACATTAAAACTTACAGAAAACTGCAAAAAAAAATGCTGAAACACCACGTACTTTTTAAATCAAGGCACAAACACAATTTGTTTAGAGTTCCCCTCAATTAATGTTTACTGGAACTTTGTCCATTTTAGCCTGTAGTCCATCTTTTCATTACTCTCCTTTATTATGCCACTGCAATGTAGTATTTTAGTTTGATTTATGTTTTCACATATGTTAAAGTACTTGCTGAAACGTGCTATGCAAATTAACTTAGCAATATTTATTCTCATAGACCTTTGCCTCCCAATGGGATGCCACCCTGGGTGGTGAGCCGCATTTTCAACATTAAAAACTTCAGAGTGGTTAAATTGTAAATAACACATTTCCAATGTTATTAATTTTTAAAACGTATAAGTAAAACCATGAAACCATTGGGATTCTTTAAATATATTTTCATTTGGCTATTGTATGCTCTTTTTACAGTCATTATTAACGAATAAAATATTGGTAGCCTATTATATATTCATGTGTAGCCCAATAATTACTTCACCTACGCACTTTTTTTTATGGGGGCTTAGTTTAAAATAGTTCTGCCATACAGGTAGAGGAGCTGTAGCAGGTGCAGCAAGCCTGAAATTTTTACAACTACGAAAATTGTTCGTACTAAAATACACAATCTTTTTTTTTTTTTGTTTATTTTTGTTTTTCACTCAGCCACTCAGACACACACCAATGACAAATAAAACCATATCATGAAAATGTAACTTCTGAATGAAGAGCTTTCTCGCAGAGGCCGCCCGCCTCCGTCTGGGGTTGTCTGCAACGCCACGTACAGTTTGTCTCAACTCACCGTTAGAGTTCAAGACCCTTAGAGTGGCAGGGGCGGCATCCAATCACCTTCCAACGCGACAGTTTTCCAAAGAAAGTTGACTTTTCTCCGTCCAATGGGAGCGCGTGGGGGCGGGGCGTTGCCATGGTAAACGGCTACCTCCATTGTTTAGGTTGTGGCTACCTGAGGCTTGTATTGGTGGTATTTAGATGACGGCTGTCAACAAGCTCCGATGAATCTCAGGCTGTGCGAAGAGCACTCAACAGTGGAAGCTCGGTGAGGAATAAGAAGAGGAACTAACAAGTAACGAGTGTTTGACAAGTAAGTCTGACTTGACACAAAGGTAATTTATCAGTTAATAATTTTGGCTCGTTTGGTAGCTTTACATTTTGGGTGATATGAATTAGCATTCACCATCGCTACATGATTCTAATAAATAACCTGCTAATTTAACACAGTGTGTAGTCACACATCTACTACCCTTCATGTTAGTGAAATGTTTCGACCGTTTCGAAAACAAGCTTGTTGTCTTTATCCAGCAGTCACGTATGTTGCTTGCTGCCTTTCTTTTGGCAGAGTTTGTTTTAAGATTAACGCCAACTTGCATAACGTGATCCCGCATTTCATCTCTAAGGGAATTAGCCTTTTCCTCATTAGCAATGACTAGGTGTCGCAAAGATAATTCATGTTTTATGAACATTTTCTTGTGTTTCAGTCACAAACCTCAATAGGTTTTATGTGACCAACCAACAAAAAGTAGCACACTATTGTGAAAATATTTTTTTTAATATATGGTCGTTTTGATAGGAAGATATAAGACACTTAAAACATTTTGAAAACTGCATTTACTTTGTGTTGCTCTATAACATAAAATCCCAATAAATCGAATGACATTTTTTTAAGGAGTATATGGTTGTGTATCTATTTATTTTTGCGTAAAAGACTTCCTAACATAAGTACCGCCACTACTCTCATTTCTTTCTGCTTTTTTTCCCCTTCCAACTAGATGGTGAGGAGAAGAGCCTTGGCCCACTGTGGGCTGGTGCTGCTCAGTTTGTGGTTGTGCATCCACTCAGTGCCTATCAGTGTGGAGAAGGCTAAAGACAAGCCAGAGGTGGAGCAGCTGGAGCCACCGCAGAGCGCCGTGAGTCAACAGCATTTTGACAAATGCAGGGATTTGCTGTTTGATAAGAGGTTTTTACAGCAAATTTCACCTCACACACAGAAACTGTCTTGGGTTGACTGTAGGAATGGCAGTTGCCCAGGGCAACCTTTTTTTTTTGGGGGGGGGTGGGGGGGTGACTTCCAAATTGTATTTTATTTTTAATGAATCCAAACATTGCACCTTAAATAAAACTCATAGACCCAAATCATGTGAGATGTGCGCTATTTTAGGATTTTTATGAATTAAAAAAGTATTCAACTATTTAAAAAATTATGAAGTCATAGTTGATTTCTTTCCAAACAACAAGGTGTCATTGGCTAGAGGATGTGTTAAACCTGCCTAGGCTTGTTACAATGTAAAATTTTGCTGGGCGATAGAAAATCTTAGTACACTGAAAATAAGACAAAACTAACTTGCAAGTAAGATTACAGCAAGAAATAGGAGCTTGATTCATTAACAGGATACTTTTCTTGTAACATGGGAAAACGTTTTGTTACAAGTGAAACAACTTGTAACTTTTTGCGATTAAACAATAATAGTGTCGTTTTTGAGACGGCTTTCAAGTAACATGATGTTAATGTCATAATAACGCAAGCACACGCTCTCAACGATCAACAAACTTTCATTTCTGATGAACATCTAACACTGGAACTGGGAGACATTTTAGATATCCAAAACGAAGAAACAAAAATAAATTAAATGAATTATAAAGTCTTTATAAATGAGATTGTCTTTCAAAAAAAGACTGGTCAAGACCAATGCACTGAAGACTGGTGAAGACTATTACTATTACTACTTAGCAATCAGTTTCTGGTAGCAAGAGAGAGAGAAAAGAGAAAAACGATAAATCGTGCAGATGGAAATTATTGAGTTTACTTTCATTTATCATATGATTAATTGATGTATATCAACAGGCCTAAACCCACCAGGCATCATTTTATACCTGCTGATGTATAGAACTATGTACTGTAATGTACTGTAATTTCTTTTCAATTCACTAATTAGTGCACTAATTGTACTGTAATTTGCATTGGTGAATACATGTTCCCTTAGTGGATAGGTTACCAAACTGGTTCCAGCCCCGGGGCCCACATCCTTGTAGATCCGGGTCTGGTTTAAAGTGTCAGAGAGATATAAGTTACACTTAACTGTGAGGAGAAAGGCAGATGGAAAAGCAAACAACAAAAAAGCTGTTAGTAGTCATTACTGGGTGGTAAATGACCAAGAAAATATTTTTAGAATGGCCCTAATTAGCGTCGGCTTTCCAAATAAACATGAGTCATCTACTGTTTCTCAGGACACCGGTCTGCACTACGACCGCTACCTCAGGGAAGTCATCGAGTACCTGGAGAAAGACCCCCACTTCAGAGAAAAGCTGAAAAACGCCAATATGGACGACATCAAGGTACACAATCCCCCCTTAACTATTTGGCAATCGGTTTATTTGCACTGCGCTCTCAGTTTTAAACTTTGCCGTGTCGACTCTTTGCTCGCAGCAAGGCAAACTCTCCAAAGAGCTGGACTTTGTTCAACACAATTTCCGAAGCAAGCTGGACGAGCTGAAGAGGGAGGAGATGAACCGGCTGCGGCTGCTAATCAAAGCCAAACACGACCTCCGGGAGGGGAACGGTGAGTGAAGGCACAGGGTGGCGGTTAGTGCTGCGTCACTGGCAGATCTGGGCTTCTTGAAATTGGACGTGTTCCGCAATCCACGCCAGAAGTTTGTTCATCATCAAATGCAGGCTGTGACTCAAGAGATTCTAGCTCTTGAGTGCATTGCGAAAGTTTTAGATCCACTTAAACGTTTTTTTTGGGTGTATTCTAAAGTCTTTTTGATGTGGTAAACCAACACAAATAGACAGCTTTTGCAGGGCTCAGAAAGAAAAACCCGCATGTGACTTTTCTAAATATCTAAAAAAAAATTTTACTTATTTGTTGGAACTGTCATTCTGTCATGACAGTTTTGTATAAGACAGGTAATCTGTGAATAAAAGAATTGAGCTCCTCTGCCTTCTCCCAGTGCTCCCAGTTCTACCTAGAAACAACCAATCAGAGCCAGGAGGCGGGTCTTAGGTGCTACTGCGCCAGCAGAGAGCAAGCTGCAGCTAGCAGAGGTTGTTGTGAATGCTAAGGCTAGTTAGCATGGCCACCGATGACGGATTTTAAATGGATTTTTTGTAATGGTTCATTGGTTCTCCACCATTAGCATGTTTAGCATCGAGTACATGGGGTTGATTGACACCGCCCTGGCTCTGATTGGTTATTTTTGGTCGGCAGCGGTGCATTTCAGGGAGGAGGTGGAGGAGATCAATCTTTTCATAGAATATCTGTCTAATAACGTAAAAACATAAAAAAAAAAAATAAGTAAGAGTTACATAAACAGAGTGCGGCGTTATGCACTTTTACTGCATTATGTGTAAAGATCAGAAATAGTGTGTTGAAGTCGAAGCTTACAACTTAAAACACACGGTAATTGTTGTTTGTTCTGTTTATTTTACTTTTCTTTTGAATTTTCTCTGTCCAGGGAACACACTGGACCACCAGGCCCTGCTGAAGCAGTTTGAGCACCTCAACCACATGAACCCACACACTTTCGAGGTGGAGGACCTGGATCGCCTTATCCAATCGGTACACACACACACAAAGGTTTATCTTGCTACCCACATTAGGACTTCGAATTGACTTCCATTCATTTGACTTCCATTCACGGTCGCTTGCTTTGAATACGCTGGTTTACAGTAACTCTGTAAACCAGCGTATTCCTAACCCAAACCGTCACCAGTTCTCAGAACGTTAGTGAATATACAAAAAAAGTCCTAGATAATTAGTAAACACACACAATACACTCCAGTACTATCACTAGACTAACTTGTAGAGCTACTTGTATAGACTGTCACCACATCTGCAAAAACACAAAATCACAAAGTATTTTTGGTTCAGTTACTTGTTATAAGCAAAATGATCTGCTAGTGAAACTAGTACTTTTTAAAACAATCAATCTTAAGGGATTATTGACTTAAAGGAAGCTCCTGTTTCTTGCTGTAATGATACTTGTAAGTTGGTTTTGTCTTATTTTAGCTGTACTAAGATATTTCCACAAAAGACTAGGCAAAAAAACGTAGGATTTAATTGGTATTGTTAACTGTAAGTGGTATTGTTGGCCCAGCGGAGAGTCACAGGTGTCACAAAACAAGAATGAGTCCTGTGTTGGCACCGTCGCTTGCTTTGTCTTTTGCTAATCTTAAATGTTGCAACTCAACACTATATTTGGAGAGGAAGGGCCTTTTAAAAGTAATATATATATATATATATATATTTTTTTTTAAAGAGAGCAATTGGTTTTCTGTATGTTAAGAATGATGAGGAAGTTACCTCACAGTTGACAGTTGAGGTCTGAACAGTTTCAGCAACTCGCACTGTTCGCGCTGTACACAATGGAGTTGTGACATACAGACCGAAATATATACTGGCCTTTAGAAATTTTATTCAAAAATAATTTTATTTATTACAAATACAAATTAAATGTTGTAACTCATATCATCCAAGTTTTATTTTCAAACAAAAGTGTCCTACATCACTGTTTACTAAATAGGAATAGGCTTCCTACTCTGCCATGCAAAATCTACCAGCCCGATTTACATGCCATGATGATACACTGATCCGATATCAATATTAGCATTGGTCCCAATATTTCAGGTATTGGTGACAATTTTCTTGATTCATAAGGGTAGATCTATTCAGTCTATTTCTATGCTTTGTGTCCTAAGTGACATCATGTTTTTTAAATTTGACTTCTTGACCATGTCGCTGCTCAACAGTTTGAGCAATGTGCAGTCTATGAGGCAATCACAAGAACAATCCAGTAAAAACAGTATTCAGTACAGATTACCAGCTCAAGTAATGCCAAACTTACTTTTTCTCCTTAAAATTTAAGGCAACAAAAGATCTGGAAAACTACGACAAGGAACGCCACGATGAGTTCAAGCGGTATGAGATGACGAAGGAGCACGAGAGGAGGGAGCGCTTGAAAACGATGAACGAGGAGGACCGGAAGAAGGAGGAGCAGCACTATGAAGAGATGAAGAAGAAGCACTCCAACCATCCCAAAGTTAACCACCCTGTAAGACACCCACTTTGAACGTGGATATTTAACAGTACTTGCAACATAAAGAAGAATCAGTCTGTTAATGATGAACCATTTCTGCTGTGAAGGTAAACTTGCTGTGTAACATGTTTGATTCAGACAAACGCTGCTTCTGTCATGAGCAAACACAAAGAACCAAAGTTCAGATACAGTTTCTCTCAACTGAAGGTGGGAATTCAAGCCAGATGGTTGAAATTTGTGCAGTTCCAACAGGATACTGCACATCAAAATACCTTAGGCATAGTCCAAACAAAGCTGGACATTTGGGGGAACAAATACATTTTTATGCATTTTAGCCTCTCAATCACACGAAAACACAGTTTGGTTATTTTTAAAAACAATTCCGACTGTTTGGGCCACTGGTACAGGGGATCAGGAGGTGGCGACATAAACAGGATCCACAAACCAGACAGAAAATACTTTAACCCTCCTGCGGTCTGACAGCATGATCAGACATCGGGAGAAGCAGATTGGGGTGTCCCGTCAGACCGTCAGTTCCCGAAATCACATGCAAAAGAAAAAAACTTGTAAAAGCGCACACGGGGTCAGTGCGACCCTACCAGAGCGTGCAGTTGGTATAATAATCTGTTTAACTGTATTCCAAATCTGAGCTTTCTGCACCTGGTAAAGACCTTTGGCGCATTGAGACACCTTGTTCCACTATGTAAGCTTGTTTCTCTTTGTTGGCTTGTTCAGCACTCGCCACATTCTCAAAACATTTTTGCAACGTTTTATCAACTTGTTGTGCAGACGATAAGTGTTGCCTTGTCAGAGGGAGGGACCTTCTCTCTCAGAGCGGACCAGGTTCCTTCAGCTCCACCAGATCAGGAAGCAATGAAACACTGTTAGTTTTGCTTTGTATCCTTTCATCCTTCCCAGCTAATGTAGACGTTAACATCAGGGTCTTTATCAATCAATCAATCAATCAAACTTTATTTGTATAGCACATTTCAGCAGCAAGGCATTTCAAAGTGCTTTACGTCAAATCAAACACAAAAAAACAATGCAACATAGAATAAACATTAAAAACACAACATCAAGTCAGATTCCGTCAATAAATTTGCAATTGATTACGTTTCAAATACAACTAAACAAGTGGGTTTTTAGTTGAGATTTAAAGAAAGTCAGTGTTTCAGCTGTTTTACAGTTTTCTGGAAGTTTGTTCCAGATTTTTGGTGCATAGATGCTTTATGTGCCACTGCTGGAAGAACAATCAGAACTTTTCTGATTTAAGGGATTGACAGAAACCTCTAGCAATGTCACTCCCCTTTAACATAGCAACAACATCTGTGGGTGAAGTTTTCTAAATGGCAAACCCAAAGGTTTTCAGCTGGTGCTCTCTGTGTGTGTGTGTGTATGTGTGTGTGTGTGTGTGGGCGTGTGTTTGCATGTGTGTGTGTTCAGGGCAGTGAGGACCAGCTGAAAGAGGTGTGGCAGGAGTCAGACGGTTTGGACCCAGAGGACTTTGATCCCAAAACCTTCTTCAAAATGCACGGTAACCATAGTTTCCAAATGTATGTTAGCACACAACAGTAGCAGAACTACTCTGCTGTACTTCTCTTGAATCTGCAACCATCTAAGAATCTAAAAAAAAAAAGTATCTTGCTTATCAAAACTGTATCTTTGTAATCTGTGATTATTCATGTAGATGAGAGTTACTTCTGATTCTTGACTTCTGTGTTGCAGACAGCAATGGAGACGGCTTCTTTGATGAAAGCGAGCTGGAAGCTCTCTTTACTAAAGAGGTACTTTAGTGAATGTTAGGGATGCACAGATTGCAGGTTTCTGGCCGATGACCGATACCAATTTTGGCCAATATTTTCAACTTATTCATTTCTTTTGTCTGAAAAGCTGCTACATTTTTTCATTTTCAAAACACTAGTTCAAGTTTTGGCGTAACAACTGAATGTTTCGTTTAAGCTGGAGAAGGTGTACAACCCTAAGAACGAGGAGGACGACATGGTTGAGATGGAGGAAGAGAGGCTGAGGATGAGGGAGCATGTCATGAATGAGGTCAGCTGAACACAATGCAGCATGGAGTCCTGTTTGTCATTGATGCATCACTGATTAGCTCTGATTAGGCCCGCTAAGTAATGAGGTCATCGCTGCATCTCAGCAGAGTGTGACTCTCTGAAATCGGCTGTTTCAGTTTTCAAGATTTTTAAGGGGCAGTATTATGTTTTTTTTTTTTAGCTTTACATCATGTTATAATGTTATTCTCTCATCAAAAACATACCTGGAGTGTTACCTTGACTCTTCCATGCACGTCTGAGAAATGCTTTAGCCTCCCGTGGCAACCGTTTAGCCGTGTAAAACACCTGGATGAACCTAGCCCCGCCTTGGAGACGCAGCTTTTAAGGTTTTTAAAGAGACAGACGCCCAATTTCAAGTTGTCAAATTTCTTTTAAGTCATATTTCATATGTGCAGCATTTTTCATAACAACTGAAATTAACATAGTTACTTGATTACACTACATAATGGCAATAAAATGTGTCTGGAAAACACATAATACTGCCAATTTAAATGAACCAAAGCACTATTCCTCTCCACCATGAACTAGTTTTAGATTGCTTAGATTGCTATTAAAGTCCAAGATTTTTCTCAAAATATTTTAGTATGATCTTAACACAGTGATTAAAGCTGCTTCCTGCTTTGATTTGTCAGGTGGACACAAACAAAGACAGGCTGGTGTCAATGAGTGAGTTCATAGCAGCAACCAAGAAGGCGGAATTCCATGAGAAAGACGAGTGGGGGGTAAGATTTTAAAAATTCATCTCGGCATGAGATTATCACAGATTATCACCCTTCTGTTGTACTTTCTATCCAATAAACCGCAGTGAGTTTGGCTGCAGATTTTCATATATCTGTGATATGTTGGTAAAATCATAATGTCTGATTTAAAAAAAACGGGTAACTTCATAATCAGAATGGTGTTGCATGTTGATATAGGATAAAATTTGTGGCAAACTTATGTTTGTCTTATTTTTTATTTCTTTTTTCACTTCCTCTGCCCACCCCTCACAGACTCTAGATCAAAACCCTGCTTACACAGAAGAGGAGCTGAGAGAGTACGAGCGGCAAATCGCCAACGAGGAGGACGACATCAACGCCAAGACGGCCGAGTTGCAGAAACAGAGGGAGGAGCTAGAGAGAAAACAGGAAGAACTAAATGCTCAGAAGTCGGGGCTAAAACAGGTGAGTTATTGTTGAGTCTGCAAAAAAAAAAGGAAAATGCAAAAGAAGTTGTATTTTTTTTCTTGTTTTTTGTGAAGTAGGACTGATTTATCAGCGTGTTTTAGGATTTTCACATCTTACCTGAGATGGGCAGGTTATACACCAACTGTGGGCCATTAAGTTAAATTAAATTAAATTAATCTGAATTTAATTCAAGTTGTCCATCAATGTTTTTCTAATGAGATCTTTCCTTTCTATGCTGTTTGTTTCCTTCGGTCTTCTGCTCAGGCAATGGAAGAAATGGAAAAGATTAAAGCGCAGAGTTTAAAAGCTGGAGTGAAAGGTAAGTATCAGACAGTTTTAACTGCTGTCAGTTTATCCCGAAGAGTTTAACATTTACTCTTAAAGCCACTGACACAGTCAAAGCAGGTCTAAGGTTTCTCATGGTGTTTGTCTGTGTTTTGTATGAGTCAGAAATTTAGAAACATTGAGCAAGAAACAGTCATAACTTGTTTTTTGCCATGAGCTCAAATTCGACAGAGAGCAGTTTTCAGTTGTCAAATTTTCCATCCGACTTTGACTGGTCCATTCTAAGACGCTACCGTTGAGCTAGCTCTGTATCTTTGATGTTCTTGCTCAAAAACTATTCGTTGTGGCTCTGAGAAAATCAAGGGGGTGCAGTGTTTGTCGTTTTGTGGCCGATCAGCAGTCTTTAAAAAGCTTGAGGTGCCAATTTTTTTTTTCCAGAACTGTATCAGTCAGAGGTCACTTTTTTGAGAAGAAGTCCAAAAATGTAGAGAGGAGGTCATTAAATTGGTAAGGTGGGGTGACTGCTGTTAGCTGTGGACATGCACATGTGGCTGATTATCAGAACTTTGCGGAGGTAGATAAGATCAGTTTCACAGATTAAGTATCGGCTGATCATTCAAAATTCAGGAAATCGGGAGCGATCGGCTGGCCGATCAATCGGTGCACCTTTAAAAACAAGAATAAAGTGCTTGATTACATGTTTGCTCCTTTATGTCAAACAAACCATTTCCCAGAAGCCATAAAGTCCACGTTTCCAAGAATTTAAGCTAAATTCTATGATTGAACAAATGCCACTTCCTGTTACAGAGCCTGGAGGCGCGATGGCCGAGGGGGAACCGTCACCAGTCGTACCAGGAAACCCCCAGCCTCTGCCTCCCAATCACCAGCAGCAGGATGTGCCAGTGCCAGGACACTCCTAGGCCTCCCCTCCCCGTCACCCTGTCTGTTATGAGTGAGCGTCTCTGTGCGTTTTCTTTTTGTGAACCAATTTTTCTGTTTAGAAAACTAACGTCCTGATTTACACTGAAGGCACAAACAGCCCAAAAGCATTACGCGCCCCCTGAAGGAAGCCAATTCAGGGATCAGGTTTAGCGCCAGTGCCAACCCTCCCTTTGATAGCCAATTCTGCTGAACAAGCCAGAGTTTTCCTTATGGACAAACGCTTCTTTTGTTTCGGGTATTTCAAACTTCCATCCCAACAAGGACTCTGTGTCCTCTGTGGGAAAATTCTCTGTAAATGGAGGGTTTTGTTTCAGGCACTGTGGTTTGCTGTGGCTGATATTATCTACAGCAAACATTATAAAGATGTGTTTTGGTTGTTAAGAGATAATCTTGAAGAAAAAAAAAAAAAGAATGCCAGTAAAGAATAATTTTGGTTGAGGTTCACTTACACACTTCCTGTTTTACACGTAGCATTTCTGTTTTGTAGCTGGACGGTCGAAGAAAAGCTCATCTCTACACTGTACGTTGAATTTGACCTTTTCACAACTGACATTCCAGCGACAAATCTGTGATACCTGAAGTGGTTTTTTGTGTTTAGTATGTCCGCCACTGCTCCATAGACTTTGTGTTGTGCTCATGATGATTTATTTATTCTTTAAATCCACTGGAACTGTTCTCCCTTCAAGAAGTTTGATAAAATAAATAAAGAGAGTATGAGTTAATTCTCAGGGGACTTTAGATTGTTTTATTTAATCATGATTTTATGTTACTTAAACATTGCAGTAAAACAGAAAACTGATAAAACTATTTTTTTTGTCTTCATTGATAAGTGTCCTGTGGAATTATGTCATGGTGAACGTGGTTTGACTGTTACTAATTAAATTAATGACCTTGCAAGTGTAATGCTTGCGTCTTTGCATCATTTGCCTACGTGTTTCTTGAAAATGCATTCTTTATATCTCTGGCCAACAACAGAAAAGGAGCAATTTACATTAAATTCAATCCAAATCAGCTGTGAAGCCATTGTGGAATCTAAAGGGTCACGTGACTTAATCATAGGTCTGAAATTTTGTGTGGGCATTACTATTTAATCTCTGTCTCATATATTAAGCATATTTTATTCCATGATTATTTATTTTTTTTCAATGGGGGATTTTTCTGTCAGGCAAAAGTTTGAGTCGCACTCGGACATCTTCGTTGCGTTCTGTGTCTCGAGACTGTTGAGGCTACTGCTAACTAGCTGCTGATGTGCCCTTGCTAGCTGGCTAGCTTTTTAGCGTCTCTCATCATATTATGGCATGGGTAAGTAGTATTTATTTATTGCCAGTTGGCTGGACGAAATTTGTACATGTCTGTATATATATAAAAAATTCTATTCATAATTATTTTAAAACGTCTTAACCGAGTTGGTGAAACCTGTAAAAACCATCTCTGTGTATGACGTAATGAAGAGGTTTGCCATCTGTGCAATGTTTGAGCAGAGTGGTAAGCGTCTTTTCTTCAGTTCTTTCCGTATGACTCGCTGAAGCGCTGTAAAAGGTAGTCGCCTCCGGTGACGGGAGGATATTTGTTTGAGCCGTCGCAGCAGGTGATTAGGGCCTCGTTGTCCGGCTGGACGAAGTAAGCCAAAGACTGGCGAGTGCTGGAGTCTCCAACAGGGGGCAGCAAAACCCGATGACGCTGAAAAGGCAGAAAGCAATATTGCAAACTACTTTGACTGAAACTTCAAGCGCTGCATATTTTCCCGCAGCTCCGTTGCTCCAATAAAATTACAAATGCAGCAATAAACATTGTACCCCACAGTACAAAGTATAACTGAATGAAACAAGAGCTCTAGAAGGCCTTGATCACGTTTTTCTGTTTGAGTTTCTGCCACAGCAATAAAAAGTCTTCCTCTAAGGTTTCTTGAGTATATTTTCAAGTTGTGCTAGCATTAAACTTTTCATTTTCACTTAATACAAAATTCTTTAATAAAAAAGAATAGAAAATGATGTGTGGTAATCATTACAGATTGGAAAAAATGCTCTTGCATGTATATTCTCAGTAACTTAAACATGAAGTGGGTCTGTTTTGAAAATATTCCTTTATTTTGAAAAATGGCTGGATATTTGTGGCCTTATTTACTGTAAGATTCAATTCAACGCAAGACAGATCGTTAATGAAGGAAAATTTTACACCAATGTTAGTTTTTAAAAGTGTCCTTACTGCATCAACCGCCTGGACAGGTGAACAAAATTTGTGGCATTCTCAAATGTTGACCCAGGCGCATCATCGAAGTCATTTCAAAGTCCGTAAATGGACCCCCGAGCATCTCTTTAGACACCCTTGCTTTGATTTTTTTTTTTTACATTTATTTATTTTACCCTCTGAAGAAGAAGAAAATATGTAAAATCTTTTTAATTTACCACAGACAGTAGCTGATCACTCGTCCAGCGCTGCATCAGGTCAGCGACGTTGACCAGGACGGTTCCAGGGATATTAGGAGTCGAGATGTATTCACCTGAACGCGTGCAAACCTGGAATAAGATGCGTAACATGACTAAAAACGAATGAAATACTTCAGTAAAATAAAAAAATAAATGATCTAAATCCGTTTCCATAAGTCAAAGGGAGATGTCAAGAAAAGAGCTACAACTTCTTTGGGGTAAAAATAGATACATTTCAATATTAATCCCTGCAATTACCTGCAGACCCTCAGAGCCCTGGAAAAGCAGAGTGATGCTTCCGTAGTCGGAATGTTCCCCACATCGCAGCTGACCTTCCTTCGCCGTCTCACTCTTCAGTGGAGGGTAGTAGAGAGAACGCAGCGTTGTGCCGTTCTCATCGGCTGCAGGAGACACAGCAGCTCTCTAAATGCATGTCAGCTCAGACGATTCAGACATACGACGGCATATCGGGGCCAGTGTACGCAGAAAAAAAAGCAGGAGTAAATTTCTGTCAAAAAGAAAAAAAAAACAATTCCAAGAAATCTTTGAGAAATTTCTGAGTTTGAAAAGTTGATGGTTTGCTAGAAAAAAACTCAGAAATATTTAGCTCGATTGCAGAAAGTTTCTACACAGATTTTTGAAATCTATGAGTTTCAAAAGTGGAACGTTTTAGAGTTTTGAAACTTAGAAAATTTCCAAATGTCAAAAATGGTTGGGTTTTTTTTCCTCAAACATATTTGAGATTAATAGTTTTTGTATCAAATTTTTTGAATTTTCAAACTCATATTTCTGAGTTTTTTTCTTGAAAGTTTCTGAGATCAATCTCAACATTTTTGACTTTTCTAGCAAATCTTCAGCTTTTCAATCTCAGAAATTTTCTAGAAAAACTTGGACATTTCTTAGTTTGAGGTCAAAAATGCTGCAACTTTTCAAACTGTCGAATATTTGCGATTTTTTTCCTCAAACTAGAGATTAATCTCCAAATTTTTGAGCTTTTTCTTGCAAATTTTCAGCTTTTTAGTCTCAGAAATGTCCAAGTATTTCTAGAAAATGTCTGAGCTCAATTGCAAATCTTGAATTTTCGGTGGAAATTTAATCCTCTTTTTTTTTTTTTTGTCTACCTGTAATGACCCTAATACGCCGTCGTATGTACATCCTGCTGAGCGAGTTTCATGATTTTTTATGAAGTGCACCATTTCCACCGACTCCATTGTCCACCAAAGCACTGAGAGAATGAAGAACCTACTTCCTATGAATTGATGCGCATTTAGGAATACGTCTGGGTCTAGACTCAGGCTCTGGGCCATCACCCTCAGCACCCGCAGACTCAGCTCTTTGCAGCGCTGGAAGAACGCTGTGTGGATCTCTCGGAAATCCCTCACGGCGTCTGACAACGGCCATTTCTGCAGAACAGACGACAACTGGCTAGCTTGTCCAGAAGATTTTGCATTGACCTGAAATGCTGCGTTTTCCAAAGTTTGCGCCTGCAATTTCACAGAGAAGCAAGCTGAACAAAATATTAAGTGAGTCATTACTATGTCGGGGTGAAATGATGCCACGTTAAATGCCTCCTTTAGGTCTCCAGGCTGGCTGGGATTCAACCTGTGAAAGTATTAATCTGGATTAAAAATCAGTCTTGAACTTTTCCACGTGACCAACACAAATGTCTACGTTTGTTTGTTTTTTTTTGTTTTTTTTTTTTAAGGATTTTATGTGATAGCCTTACACAATTAAAAATGTAAAACCTGTAGCATGCACACTGTCTTGACCAAGAGCGTACTTCAGAGCTCTACCCTTGGTCTTTTATTTTTAACTTTATTTTTTTTCCACACAAGTGTTCTCAAACAAAGCCGGATTCAAACAGAAGTTAGTGGGTTTTATGTGGGATACAAAAGCAAGCCACACTTTTCAGATTTTTTTATTTATTTATTTATTTTTTTTAAGTTAAAGCCTTGTATTTCCCTCCCCTCTTCCTCTATTCTACAGTTGCGCACTACACCGGGTTGGTTTGTCACATCAAATCACGAAAACGTGCACACGAAGTTTGGGATTAAAACTTTTTTTAAATTCATATCAATGTCTCTCTCTTTTTTTTCTTTTTTTTTTGTCGTGTCTTTCTTATCTTATCTTGTATCTGGATGGCCTACCTCTCGGCTTCCATGGACACCCAGCCGTGGTTGGGGTTGTTTGGGAAGCTCTTCCTGCTGAATCGCTTCTTCAGCTCTTCTGGCTGCAGGAAAAACCTCTTCGATGACTCCATGACACGCTCCACCTATTAAAAGGCACGCCACATATAAAATGCATATTTCACGTTGGAGGATGCGGACAGAGCTGTTTCGAGCCAGTGTTCTCAGCTGGATTCACCTCCTCTTGCGAAATCCCAGAGTTTTTAAGAAAAACGAACCCGACTTGAGAAAATGCGGTTTTCAGCTCCTGGCTGAGACTCTGCAGCTCCTCGCCGGTGGCATCTTTCTTGCTCAGGTTGTAGACGCTAAAATCCACCACAGGGATGATCATCTTGGGTGGTGGGGCGGGGGAATGAAGTTAACACTCTGAAAAGTCCGGAGGTAAAACGCGCAGGGTTCGCAGCTCTTGCGCTTGAATCAATAAAAACCACGTGACGTTACTCGGCCAATAGGAACAGGTCACACAACGCGCTCAAAGCTGGACTTGCTCTTTCAACCTTTGGATGCTGATTGCAGGTGATTACAGGTGACATCCAAAGGTTGACACCTGGTTGAGCATTTCACTAGGTTGGATTTTAACTCTCCCGGTTGTAACCTGGAGGTTTTTGTCGGAAGGGAGCGTTTTTAGGAAATGTTTGACCCGAATGAAGGGTGGAGCATCTCCTTTGCAGGATGCGGGTTTATGGGAATTTATTACGTCGGGGTCATCGGCTGTATCCTCGAACGGTTTCCTCGCTTTATTCGAGATGCCTCGAAAATCTACGGAGCCTCTGCAGGGGCCCTGATGGCCGCCATTATCACTCTGGGAATCCCCCTGGGTGAGTGGGGATTCTCCTCTGTTCATTTATTGATCAAGTCAAGAAAAAGTGAAAAAATATACAATCTCTTGATTTATTAGATAGTTCTGCGTGGATTTTATTCACCACGCTGAACTACTGAGATAAATCTGTAATGGCAACAAAAATATTTTTCAACTCAATTCATTTTCCAAACTATTACAAACCTTCTATACCTACTTTATGACGTCTACCACATTCACTGTAAATGTTTAGAATGGATTTAGAAATCATTACCTGGTTGGAAAGGCACATGGAGGAATATTTTTGGATTTAAACTCCTTTTTGCCATATTTATTGTGTTTTGCCAAAGATATTTTTGACTCAAAGGCTTCCTAACTAGAATGGTTAATCTCTGTTTAGTTATATTTACTTATGAGGAGCCAATTGACAACATCGTGCAGCTTTTTGCAATATAAACAGATCCACAGCCTCCGGTTTTTAAAAATGTTTTACAAATAAACCTGTGAAACGTGCAGAAGCTCCTTTTGCAAAAATAAGAGCTACAAGTCATTATGGGGTCTGTCTCTTCCAGCTAATAGTTCATTCAGTGAAGTGTTAGTTTGTTTGTTTTTTTGCCACAGATAGCAGTTTGTATTTATTTTGTAAAGGGTATTTTTACCATATCTGACCAGCTTTATAAAGTGTAACCTTCTTAGGATTATTAGATTGAAAGAAGCTAAACATGAAAGCATCCCAAAGTTTTCAGATCAAATTATATATCATTCGTCCTTCCACTTTGTGCAACTTAGCTTTCAAATATCACATAAAATATACTAAAATACACTCCTACCATAACAGGCTAGTAGAGCCTAAGAGCTGTTGTGAAAAAATAAATTAAAATTTTCCAAGCACTGTTAGATGAAATCACTCAGTCAAGTTTATTTGTATATTGTGCACAATATAGGGAGCTTATAAGACAGTCAATAATAAAGAAGCTCTGAATGAAAAGCTTCCCAAGGCAGAGTCAACACATGAGTTTTATACCAGGGATCAGGAGAGACAGTCTAGTTCCCATGCAGCTGCAGCAAAACAATTTCGTGTGTGTGTGTGTGTGTGTGTGTGTGTGTGTGTGTGTGTGTGGGTGTGTGTGTGTGTGTGTGTGTGTGTGTGTGTGTGTGTGTGTGTGGCCCACATAGAATATACAAGCATTTAGGATAAACTTATAGCAATACAACTAGCAGATCTTACCTTATAACACAAAGGAGCTTCCATCCATCCATTTTCGTACACCCTTCTTCCCTAATGGGGTCAGGAGGGTTGCTGGTTCCTCTCCAGCTGCGTTCCGGGCGAGAGGCGGGGTTCACCCTGGACAGGTCGCCAGTCTGTCACAGGGCAACAAAGGAGCTTTATGACAGATAATGTGATAAAGCTCTTTATCTGTGATGATTATAGGCTGCTGGACTATAATCATCACTTTCCAACAAACTCAATAAATGTTTACATCCCTGTTAGCATTTGCTCAATTTTTCTCAGTTTAAATTTCTTCTGTTATTTGCAGATCTTAAATTTTGTACCATTTTTAAAAGGATCTGTTATACACTATTTTTGATAACTTAACAGTATTTTATTTTGTGATTTTGTCTTCACTGTACAGTGTGTTACTCGTAGTTTTGTTTTTTATATTTGTTTTTTTTGTTTGTTTGTTTGTTTTTTACTTTTTAGTCAACCTACATGCCTTGACTGCCTGCCACTTTACAGCTGTTACATCTGACTTTCCCAACCCTACGACATTTCTCCTGTATTCTAAAGTTAGTGGCTGCTGCGTGACAAATTGCGCAGTGTCTGATTGCTGTGCTTTGATGTGTGCGCAGATAAATGCTGCACTGATTTGATGCACATGGCCAAAGAGGCCAGGAAGCACAGACTGGGGCCCCTGCACCCGGCTTACAACCTATGCAGCTGGTGCAGGAGTCGCTGCTGGAGAAGCTCCCAGAGGACGCTCACCTCCGAGTGTCCGGGAAGCTCAGCTTGTCCCTGACCAGAGTCTCTGACGGGAGGAACCTGCTGGTGTCCCAGTTCGACAGCAGAGAGGATCTCATTCAGGTAAATATATGGATGACGCTGGTAGTGTAGGAATAGTTGATTTTCATGAGTCAGAATTATATTAAAAATGTACTTTAGGCATTTTGACGTGTGATGTAAAGTTTAGGTTAAAAAGTGGGAGACAAAACCACGACTGTTTTTGGGTTAAATTGTGTTTAAGCCACTGAAAACTTGATTTTTCCAGGCCCTCATATGCAGCTGCTTTGTGCCGCTCTACTGTGGTGTTGTTCCGCCCACTTATCGCGGAGTGGTGAGTGAACTAGCAAACCTCCACCTGCAACACTTGACAAATCACACTCCTTAAACAAAAAGCTACCGCTACATCTGATCAGGTTTGATTCATATTACATTATGAATGAATCCTGGAAGCTGGGATCAAATTCGGCCCAAGGCATATGCGAGGTAAGCAGCTGCCTAGGTCCTCCGCACCACCAGGGGGCCCACCAAGAGCAACAAGGTTGCATGATTTTGTATGTCTGTATATTTAAAATAACATTGGATAGTACATTGCTAAATGCTATCGCACATGAAAAAACTAATTTTCTATTGTTTTTATAGCTGGTGCACAAATAATTAATCTCTTCCTGCTGTTTTGGCTGCCACTTTGGGGAATATAAGACATCAAATTTGTGAATTTGTTTACTATAAATTTTGTGTTTATCAGCTGATGTAATTTTGTAAATAACTAAAATACTGTTTCACACTTAAATACTACAATGCAACTCAAAATCCAAAATAATTTTTTTGCTTACTGCTTCTGTACAATAAAAATCAGTAGCTATAATAACAAGGGTATAATGTAAGCTAATTACAAATGATGTTAATGATAGTAGGTATGCTACACATAGAGTAGCTTAATATTTTCAGGTATGAGGGGGCCCGAAAATGAAAAGCTGCTCAGGGCCCCAAAAATACTTGGGCCGCCCCCGTCTCGGATAGATGATTCAACTTGTGCATCTAATTCTAACTTTAAAAGATCAGTAACATTTTTTGCCGTATAATCATTCCACCCTGAAAAACACCAAGTGTAGAAATGTTGTCAAATGAACCAAATTGATCCTATTAATGTCAGTGATGCAGATTTTTACTATAACAAATACAGCAGCTGCATTAAGTCCACTTACTAGGTGAGTTTTCATTCCTCTCAGTATTATGTGGATGGCGCCGTTAGTGACAACCTGCCCCGCTGTCAGCTGGGAAGAACAATCACGATCTCTCCGTATGCTGGCGAGAGTGACCTCTGCCCCCGAGCGAGCACACTCACCTTCCACCAGGTGCGCTTCAACAATGTCAGCATCCAGGTCAACTCGGAGAACCTGTACAGGGTCACCAGCACTTTCTTCCCCCCAGAGGCTGAGGTGAGATACAGCTTCTCCTTCCTCCCGGAGGAAACCTTAGTAGACTGAACTTTGACTGACATCTAAACAGAACAGAATACAACATGTTCCAAATTATTATGCAAATTGGATTTAAGTGTCATAAAAAGTACATTTTTGTTGTGCTATTACATTTATAGATGGTATTGTGTGTCTGGGCTCTTTGAATCAGTGTAATTAATTTCCGAGAGCTGGCTGATTATTTTGTCTGGTGAGCTCAATTAAAGAAAATCTACTTAAGAAGGATGTTCCACATTATTAAGCAGGCCACAGGTTTCAAGTAAGGAAGCAGAAGATCTGAGGGTGGAATCCAGTTCATATCAAAACTGCAGCTCTGGGAAGATATTCTGACATCATGCAGAGAAATTCAAGCAGAAACTTTCCACAAACTCACAAGTTCAATGGATCAAGAATTGAGCTGTGATATCAAAGAAGGTTCTATGTTATCATGTAACTCTGTCTGTTAAGATGTTTTTGATTGAAATAGTTTTTTATTTTAGTACATGTGACCTCTTAATGCTGCACATTCAAAGAATGACCGTTTGCAGTTCTTTATAATCCATAAAACGTTTAGAAAATCTGCTGTGCATAATAATTTGGAACAGTGCATTTTGAGTTTTTTACTTTTGAAACAAACACTGTTCTCATGGAGAGCTTTGTTCAGTAAAATTTGATTTATACTGTAATAGTTCATGACTTGAAAATTATACTGACTATCATTTGCATTGACCATTTAAGAAAATCTGAGAAAATATCACTTGCATAATTCACAGTGTTGGCTTAATATTTTAAATGATCTTTGAAAGCAGCCACGGCCTTAAATTTTCATGGTGCTTCTGTAAAAGCTAGCACATTTATTTTAGGGGATTTTTCTCAGATTGCTCGCTGCAGATCCTCTTAACCTCATTTAGGCTAGCTCGGCAATGATGGCAGACAGCCATTTTTAGCTTTTCCCAGAAATGTTCAGTCGGATTAAATTTAAATCGGATTTTATGAGTGGCATCATTGGCCATGTATCATCGCTCTACTCTGAGTAATTTATAAGTCTCTCACTCTCCGTTTGGCCTACTGGGCAATTTGTCCTGCAGAGTAACATAATGATAGCATTTAAGCTAACATTAGTTTCCTCACTAATTTTGAGTCGAAACCTAAAGTTGACTTATTGAATGGAAGCCAGCCAATATAATGATGACATTTAAGCTAACATTAGCTTTTTAGCTAATTTTCACTTACTGGAGTTGATTTACTAAATTGATTGATACTGTTAGCTATAATGCTAATATAAGCTAACATAATGATAGCATATACACCAATATTAGCTGCCTAGCTAATTTTTACTTACTAAAATTCATTTGCTGAATGGCTTGATTTATTGTTAGCCGTAATGCTAATGTAAGCTAACATAATAATGATAGCATATATGCTAACATTAGCTGTTTAGCTAATTTTTACTTACTAAAATTGATTTGCTGAATGGATTGATTTACTATTAGGTATAATGCTAATATAAGCTAACATAATAATGATGGCATTTATGCTAACTTTAGCTAAGGGCTGTCACGTCTGTGGATGCTTTTGTGTATCTGTTTAACTTAAAGGTTTTTTATAATTTTTTTGAGCAAATGTTATAAATTTGTATATCTAGTGTAGTCACTTTTTTGTAATGTCACACAAAAAAGAGGTGCTGATGTTTTCTGTATAAACACTGTATAAACAACATGTAATGTCCTGTATTTCATAGAATAGAAGGGATCCAATCCAAATCTGTTCCAATTGCTCTTCCAACTTGCAGGCAATGGCTGAAATCTGCCAGAACGGCTACATGGACGCACTTCGCTTCCTGCAAGAAAACAGTGAGGATCCGTTTCTTGTTTTCTTGCAAAAATAATCATGTGCACAGAAGAGGAGTGTTTAACTCCTCATTTGGTAGAGCATAAACTAGAGATCAGTTTGTGAACATTTCGTTTTCTCAGACCTGATCAGCGGCGAGTCTCCCCTGAGGAGTGTGGAGGCCAGTGCGACAGAGCGTGTCTGCTGTGACCAGGCGAAGGACTCACCCGGAGGAGAAAAGTCAGTTCAGAGAGATCACCCGTGGCTCGATCCGAAACTCATACAGAACCTGCCAGCTGAACTTCAGAGCGGTAACAGCTGCTGAAACTTTTACTTCTTTAATACAAAGGAAATCTATTGGATTTGAAAGGGCAAAAGAAATCTAACCTTTAAATCTGACCCAGTTGTATTCAGCTCATCTGTTTCCTTGTATTTGTTTCAGTTTTATGTAAAGCCTGCAGGGAGACTCACACTGCTGGGGGCCTGTTGACTCACATGACTGAGTACCTTCCCAAGAAGGTGACATCTTATCTGCCCTTTGACTCCGCCCACTCCGTGGCTCAGAGGTACCACCCTAAAGTCAATCTGTCACCCTAAAAGCTTTCAACGCAACTATTATATTTTTTTCTTGTTGTCCTTGTGCCATAGGAATATAGAATATGCGTACATATATGTTTTCTGGTTGTCTTCATCTTTTCTCTCTGCATCCATTTCTTGCCCGGTAAATACTGTCAAGAGTCTAGAGCTGGAAAAAAAAAAACTTTTAAAAAATGGAAAACACAATGACGAGAAAACTTAAATAAAGTAAAGCTTTTTGCATTTTCTTAGCCAACAGATGTTCATTTCAGGTAATATGAAGGTGATTGCTTGCTTTGTTTTCTTGTATGTTTTAAAGTAGCATTCTGTGAAGAATGATCCAACCAACTGGGTTACAATCTTGACATTTTTTAAATGAATTAATTTCTATTCATACATTTTTAAATGTTATTTTTAATTATATAAATTTATGATCTGTGTATTACGTTTGTTACGATTGAAGACGGTGACTCTGTATGCCTTTTTGTAACCTAAACATGATTCTCTGGAAGAGCCAGAGGCGTGGTGCACATTTTTCAGGAGGGGGCCACGGCCCCTCACAACCCCTGCGTGGGGTTGTCCCTGAATTTTGACCTTATTGCTTAAACTCACCAGCCTTCTGTCCCTATAAAATACACCCAGCTTTGAGGATAAAAAAATTTGCCAAGCTGTTTGTTGGTTCCATAGATTTCCGTAAGTTTAAAACAAATATTGACTTTTATTCTAACAGAAGATCAGAGACTCTTCCTTTATCTAAATATCTGAATAACTCTCTGACATGTTGGCTGCTTCTTCCAGAGTGAGGGGCTGGATTCCCAATGTCCCGAGGGACATGAGGTGGCTCTTCGGCACGGATGCAAGCAAACAAACTTTGAAGGAAAAGTTGGAATATAAAACCAGGTAGGCAGATCAATGAATGAAGTCACTTCCACCTTCAGTTGTTCATAAGTAATCAGACTCTTATTGGTGTTTTGAAGAACAGATAAGATTTATTACTCCCATGAATAAAACTTTGACCGTCCCGTGGCGCTGTCAGATATTCCATGAACGAAACATTTTTACACTGCGGAGTCTAAATGACCTCACGTTACCTTTGTAAAGCCAAACTGTAGCTAAGTAAATCATTAAGAGTTTCTGGATGTGTTTTTTTTCTCTCTCTCTCTTTTCCCCTCAGGCCACCACGACTGCACAGGTGCTCAAGCCTTCCGTCTGACCTGCACTTGTGGGACAGAGAAGAAGAAGTGAATCTTTTCCCTGAGGGTCCAGAAAGCGCGCCCGGCGTGAAATCCCCTCCAGCTGAGGGGAGAGGCTGGGGCGTATGCACAGCGCTGGGTCTGCTCCGAAATTTGGGATCGGAGCAAACGTCAGACCCCAAATAACCTGAAGATGCAGAGTTTTGTCGCTGCAGCGTACTTACTCTTTTATTATTATTGTTATTATTATTTTGCACTTAAGTAGTAACCCTGATTTTATGATGATTCTATCAAAAAGTATCTCAAGATTTTCTTTATATAACTTTTATAAAAATATTTTTTGTTGAAACTATGTTGTGACAGTTTGGTAAGAGACAGTCCGAAAAACAATCTACCAATCAGAGCCAGGAGGCGGGTCTTAATGCTGTCAATCACCCTCAGTGAATAACAGTATAAGATGATGTAAATCTCAAAAAAGTCGAATTTTTTTTATTAAATTTTTTTACATAATACTACCAATTGTTGAAATGAATCAAATAGCATTTATTATTAGAAATATCCCAATACTGATAAAAGTCTGAGTCATTTAGGATAAAGTAGCTACTAATAAATCTTTATTCTTATTCTTCATTAAATTCGATGCCACCTTGTAAAGTGCTGCTCCTTTTATTGCATATTAAAGGAATTTACAGAAAAAAATATTTTGGATTCTATCGTACAGGTTATATTTTTAATTAATATTTTAATAAACGTTCAAATATAGTAGAAAAACACCCAGGCTTTCACAGGATATTGTTATTTAAAAAGCCAGGTCTTCTTATGTGACGCAGCTGGGGCTGATACAGGGCTAAGTAGAGCAGGGTCACATGCCATTCAGCTGTTTTGATCACTAGTGATGTGTGTGCGTGTGTGTGTGTGGGGAGGTGAGCGAGTGGGTCGTACTTTTTTCCTGTTTTCCTGCTAAGCCCCGCCCCTTCAAGATAGCGCATGTTTCTTCAGCCCAGCGGGGAATCCAGATGCAATCAGCTGCGGCGTAGGGATCCCCGCAAAGGATCGGGAGATGAGAATGGTTTGAGTTCTGCTGAATGGGAGACGGAGGGAGAATGGTGGACCTGTCCTCAGAGTGGAACATCTCTTTCGCAGGCTGTGGATTTAGGAGCATCTACTACGTCGGCGCTTTGAGCTGCATCCTGGAGCGGGTCCCTCAGCTGCTGCACGGAGCCTCTAAGTTCGGGGGGGCCTCCTCTGGTTGTCTGGTGGCAGCAGCCCTGGCTGTGGGGATTCCCATTGGTGAGTCCTCCATAAACCGAGTCATCATATATTCAATAGAAATGGACTTTTTAAAAATAAAAATAATCCAACTGTGGTGTATCAGAAGGTTTCACGCGATGCCATCATTCAGATCTAAAGTAAAGACTTTCTGATACCTTTCCAGTTCTGCGTTACCTTAAATCAAGTGTTCTTCATGCTGTAGGCGGCTCTGAGCCCAGGGGGAAAATGTGAGGGCAAATTCCATAGTTCACATCATATTCAGAGATAACGGAAGTGAATCAAAGCAAAACACTGCATTCACAACAGCAGGTGAATCCAGTCAGTGGGTTGGTTAAAGATTTATCACGTCACAAAAAGATTTTGTAAACAAGACTGTAAAAAAGTGTTTATCTGTTTGTTTGTTTTTTACATATTTGTTAAAACTGCCACCATTACTGCATGATTATCAGACAGATAATCTGTGAAAATGTCCAGCTCCTACAGCTTCTCCCTACTAATGCACCTCTCCGGTCAGAAACAGCCAATCAGAGCCAGGAGGAGGGTCTTGTCGCTGTCAATCAACCTCTTTTTGGCGCTGCTAAATGCCTTGTGGAAGAGAAGCAACAGGAAAACCGTTTATCCACACATCATTGGTGGACATGCTGACTAGCATTAGCATTTATGATGGGCTGTGTTGTGGTGAACCAGCTGCACTGTAGTAGAGAAAGAGTGATTGACAGCGCTAAGACCCTCCCCTGGTTGTGTGTGCCCTCCATTGGTAGTTTCTGATTAGCTCTAGGAGTAGGCAGAGTAACTTGATTTGTTAGTTTTTTTGTTCCCCCCCACACATCATCTGTCTCATACCATCCAAGTTTTAAAAAATATGTAAAAACAACAACAATATATTACAGTTGCATGCCTCAGCTTTACTGTAATTTATGAAGTCTCAACCTCTCTCCCTCCTCAGAACAGCTGTGTTTCTGCATCTTAAACCTGGCAAAGGAGGCCAGAAAACACACTCTGGGAGTTTTCCACCCGACCTTCAGGATGCTGCAGACGGTGCGGCTCTCTTTGCTGGAGAAGCTTCCGCAGGATGCCCACCTGCGGGCGTCAGGGAGGCTCTGCGTGTCCCTCACCAGACTGGCGGACGGGCAGAATGTTCTAGTGTCGAAGTTTGACACTAGAGAGGAGCTCATTCAGGTTAGAACTGTCCGTAGTTGTATGACTCACGGCAAAACGAGAGCAGATCAAACCGATTACTCACAAAGTAGTGCAAAAATAGAAATGTAGTTTTAGTTAGCCGCAGTGATTGTGCTTCTCCTCACAGGTACTCATGTGCAGCTGCTTTTTTCCCGTCTACTGTGGCTTTAAAGCGCCGTCGTACCACGGAGTGGTGAGTTTGTTTCCTCTGCATTGTTTTCACACGTGGGATAAACTCAAGTTAACTTAACTCAGCAGCAACAGTGTTTCAAGTCAAAAAACATTTCATAAACAAATCGGCAACAAAAATGAGAAAATCAACTTGGGAAAATTAATTTGAAAGCAAAAAAAATAGTTTAAGCACAAGCATTTACTGAATCAGTTTGGGTTTTTTTTTTTATAAAGGTTTTGTTGGTTCTGGTGGCCTTTATTTGAAAGTAGTTTGACAGGAAACTGGGTAATGAGAGAGGAAGACATGCGGCAAATGTCACCAGGCTGGGATTCGAACCTGCGACCACCGCCACGAGGACTAAGGTCTCAATAAGTGGGTCGTGCTTTGCCCCTGCGCCACCACAGCAACCCCCATTCACAGGAACTGTAAAGTTGAAATACAAAAACACAGGAGATCCACTTTTTTGGAAAGTGGTTTTACAGGCAGCAGTTTCCAGGTCGTGGAGAAGAAAAGTCTAGAAACCCTCCGCAGAACTGGTTTTGTGTTTCTGCAATGCAAACACACAAAATCTTACCTGGTAAGATTTTTTTTTTTGTCTAGTGTCTAATGCAAATATTTTAGCACACCTGAAATAAACTAACTTACAAGTAATGTTTCGGCAAGATAGAGGAGCTTCTTAAGGCTCCTAATCACTCAGTATTGGTTAAAAAAAAAGTTGCTGTTCTACTGGCACTTTTTTTTTTTTACCTAACATCAAAAAATATCTTGGCTTGTTTTTTTGTATCAGTATTAAGGAATTGTTGACTTAAAACAATCTCATACATTGCTGAAAATTGACTTGTAAATTAGTTTTGTCTTATTCAGAGTGTATCAAGATACTTCCACTAGCAACTAGACAAAGAAAAAATACTTAAGGTTTTGTATTTTTGCAATGTGTGGTTATTACCATCCAGCAATAACATTATTAACTTTATACACCAACATTAACAAACCTATTCATCCCTCCAAATCCCTGAATTCAAGGATTTTCTAATCAACTACATGGCAACAGATGTGTGAAATCAAGCACTTGGGCACGGACTTCAACAAAACCTGGAAGGTCTTTTTGTGCCTGGTCGTCTAGATTCACAGTTACCTCTGCTTCCCCAGCACTATGTGGATGGAGCTCTGAGCAACAACATGCCCCTGTTTGAGCACAGAAACACCATCACCATGGCCCCCTTCTCGGGCGAGAGCGACATCTGCCCCAAGGAAGGGACCTTCAACTTTTTCGAGGCCCACTACGGCAACGTGAGCATTCAGGTCAACACCGGCAACGTCTACCGTGTGTGTACCTCGTTCCTCCCTCCGACTCTGGAGGTGAGTGGAAATGAAGAAATGTGATTTTTAGGCCCAGTTCAGACGTAGACGGACATCTGGCTAAAACCAATACGCTTTTTATGCGCTTTGGTCTTTTGTCCACATGAAAACTCAGCTTGACGTCACTAACAAAGATTATTTATAAAAACTGAAAGAATTTTTGAGAAAATTCCTGAGGGGAAACGGGAGTTTTACATTCCAATGCATTACAGATTGCAACAAATACTTTTTCCACTTACTTCCTTTGACATCATCTTAACTTTACATTCTAATACGCAATTTAGAAGTGGTTCAACCTTTTCATCAGTTCTATGCAAATAAACCTCCTGGCGTCATGTTTTATTTCCCAACAGGATTCTGATTAGCCGACATAGGTTTTAGCTCTGCTATGCTGCCCCCTGCGGGTTTGGCATGTTAAAAACAGCACTCATGTTGGATATGTTTGCATTCATCACGTAGATAAAAAAACCTTTTTGAAACCGATTCAGTGTTGTACGATATTATTTTTGTAAACAATGTGGTTGATGTTGTTTTTATAGAGACCCCGCTACATGTGCAAATCTGTGTATTCTGTTTCATATTCATACGTTTTAATCTTGAAGTATAACAATGAACAGACCAGGTGCAACAGAGAAAACCTTCAGTTCTTCTTTGTGTTTTTGTGTCAATCAGAAGTTAGCTGAGATCTGCCACAATGGCTACATGGACGCTCTTCGTTTCTTGAAAGAAAGGGGTGAGCATTCCCACTTCCATCCTCACTCACAGCAGGTCTTTAAAACCTTTATTTTATTGCCGTCTGCAAAGTCAGGCCTATATACATCGCCAGTCAAGTATTTATGAATTTAGATCTGCTCGGTGCGAAGCACATCCCTCGGAGTTTATTGCTTGGGAAAGGCTGGACCACACCTGCTTGCCGTGAGCGTGGAAAAGAGCGGGCTAATGCAGAAGAGGCCAGGCTGAGGAAGATGCTGCTGTGCAAAGAAGGAAACCCTCAGGAGGAGGAGCAGACACAGCTCAGCCACAAAGTCACCCACAGCCTCCCGCCCAGCATCCAGGAAGGTCAGAGTGGAAACAAACCCTATAGGTCCTGACAGCAGTAGGGATGCAAGTTATCGATTAATCAGTTTGTCTAAAGTTGATTGCTCCTATCCATCGACTAACGAGTAATTGATAAGTGGCCACAAAAACTCCAGTTTTTTTCTTGCATCAATAAAGGCATTGATGCCTTCATGTCTTTCCAAAACATGAAGGGCTAAATTTTTCATTTGCCTAGTTTAAAAAAGAAGCACATCATTCTATAAATTTTTTTTGTGTGCCAGCTGTGTTAAGTACTGGCTGAGTAAACAGAAAAATTGTGGTGTCGTCACATTATTGAACTAACACAGTCCTCAAACTCAACCGTGCTTATTGTCATCATGTCTTTTTATATCATGGTACATTTTTTTCTGTGTTCGGCCCTCCGAAGTCGACATCACTCCATCGTGTAGCTCGGCTGAACGAGCGCTATTAAGTTGATAACTTAAGGACCTCGTCAATTTCATTTACTTCAAAACCGAACCGCGTAAAGTGGGTCTTGTATCCCACACCACTCTGGACTGTTTCTCTTTCCCGTTGTAGTATCGCCGCTATCTTTGTTTCTATAACTGGCTCCGCTTGTGGACGACCAGCAGCGCCCCCTGCTGGATGGCGGCCAAACCACAACACTAAAAGACGGTCTAACCCATTAGTCAATCGTTGGCGCTAATTTTAATCTAATAAACCGTTAATCAACATCTAGTCACAAATCGATTAATTTGTATCCGTAGCTTGCGGGGCTAAAATAAAGTTAGATTTAATATCTTTTTGAATACAAACTACTACTCTGAGCAGCATGAGGTCACAGACTGAAACAAAATGAAGATAATATATTTCAAATGTCTTCTGGAGCAGACCATAAAATTTGCGTTTTGATTGTGTTTCCACATGTTAGTGCTGCGTGAGGCCTGCCAGCATAATCGCGACCCAAGCAGCTGGTGGTCTCGGTTTACTCACTTCCTCCCAATAAAACTCATCATTTACATGCTGACCCTGCCCCTCCGGCCTATCCGGCTCAGCCTCTCGCTTGCCAAAGGTAAAGTAGATTTGAGGTTTTTTTTTGTTTAAAAAAAAAAAAAAGAAATGGCAGAGACTAAAGTAAAACTGGGACGCCTATTGTTTCATATGTGGCATAATGTACATGGAGAATCTGGAGTGATAACCCCAAAAAGATTTGTCTCAAAGATTTAAGGTATTGCAAAGTATGAACTTGGCAGATTGCTCATTTCTCTTTTTTCTTTAACTCCTTATTATTAGAACAAGTCCTTTGGCTCGGACCGCGCCGACCGCACAGAGGGAGACACAAAGTCTGAACCCAGACTACTTTTAGTCCAGTTGTTAATTTGGTCCTTTGTTGGTTTCTTGTATCAGGACAAGATTCTCTAGAAAATATCAAGATGACGTTGGACACAGGAAGCATGTCAAAATGTAAAAAAAGGGAAAGTGTCCATTTACAGAAGTATATGTAAACTATTTTATTTAACTTCAGAATTTCTAATTGTCTTTCTTTTATCAAATAAAGGTCATATTTTCTTGAACCCCATTTCTTTCTTGAATTCATCTATAACATTCACATAAAGAGAACGCTGTAAATCGCTAGCCCTGATTTGTTATTGAAAACAGCAAATGTGGGTGTTTTTAAAAAAAAAAAAAAAACGTGATCATAGTTGTTTTTTCGACAGTGCAGAGAATCCTGGTACCTGTCGTGGATCATCTCTAAAACATAACACCAATTTATGGGAGGGCTTGCTCTTTTTAAATTAACTTAGGCATTGGTTGACATTTACAGTAAATTCCCAAACTTCTATAAACGGAGAGAATTGTGTAAAAAGCAGAAATATGGCATTTAAGCCAATGCTATTAGGACGTTCTGAGATCAGCTTTGTGTGCCTTGGTGTCCTGCCTGTGCCATACTATCCATCGCAAATGGATAGTGTTCTCAGGTAAGAGAAATGCGTCTTTAAAGGGAAAGTAGGATGAAAAATAAACTTTTCTTGACGAGTACATCAAGTTCTGTTATTTCCTTAAAAATAAAAACACCTTTTAATAACTTTGAATGACTACCTCATTGATTTTAAATCCTGTTAAATTGTCCCATAATTTAACAGAAATCCCGTAAAGTGAGTGATGAATCAGTAGAATAACATTTTAATCAAGAAATGTTTCATAAAATCCAATGACTTGTTAATAAACATACCATAATCCAAAGCGTCTAAAGTAAAAACAAACAAAAAAAGAAAAGATGAATGAAAACCATTATAGGCTGTGTAGGTCTGAAAGGCCAGTCAGCAATCCAGCTGTAGGACCGACGACATTAATGTGTGGTTTCAACGAGTCGTTACTGTGACTCGTATCAGTTCATAGCACCTTGAGAGTAGCAGTAATCCTCATTCGATCCTTCCCTCCAGAGAAGTCGAGCTTAAAGATAACCTGGAAACAGTGTGTCTACTGGAAACAGTAGATTATAATGTTGACTCCAACTGCAGCCCAGTGCAGTCCTCAACAGTACAGCGATTAAAAACAAATGCTTAAATACACACATGTCTACAAAGACAGCCAATTATGTCCCTGATTTACACATGTAAAATGGCTCGCGAATATATATATAAAACAAACAAACAAAAAAAATCAACAAGAATAAAATGTGCAGAAAAAACAGCATTCTGCAGCTTCAGTTAAATGCTAAAATTGTTTATACTCCACTTTGCTAAAAAAAAAGAAAAAGGGAACATCTAAAACCTAACCGACTGCGGTTTGGAGACCGAGTTAGCTAATGTCTCTGGAAGGTAACGAAGACTTTTCTTGTCTTCGTTACACGCTGCCGGCGTTTGGTCCGCTGCCGATGTTGGGAATCTCATCGGCAAACGACTTGTTCATCCACTGTCCGTCTGGGAGCTGGCCCTCTGATTGGGATGTGGTCGCCTCCTGTGCTCCTTCTGAGGACGGACCACAAGCGGACAGATGCAGACGGAAGATTATTGAATGCCGTACGCCAGCGATGTCAAAAGCATGGCCCTTGAAATTATTTTCAACTTACTTTCAATTTAAGACACTTTAAGATCATTATTTAAGACCTATATCTCCACAGAAATGTAGAAAATTTGTCGAGTCACATTGGAATAAATTTGCATCTATGACTGAAAAAAAAGCTAGTGAGCTAGATAGTTAGTGTATTTTATCAGCTGGTTAGCAGTAGCCTCAATTGTATTGAGTCACAGAACACAATGAAAATGCCGGAATTCAACTCAATTTTTTGCCTGACAGAAAAGTCCCAGAAAACATAGAATTAGATTAGATAGTTCTGTCATGACAAAATTTAAGACTTGTGATTAACTTATTTAAGGCCAACTTACTTGAAAAAAAAATGAACATAACATTTTAAGGCCTTAATTTTAGGTATGTGAATTTAAGACTTTTTAAGGAGTCTTAAATGTCTTAATTTAAGCTTGTTCTCAAGGCTTGAGAAAACAGCCCCAAATTAAGCATAGATAAATGATTCAAGATGTCACCTCAGTGGCTCATGTTTCAAATAAATCCCAATAGGATTCGTTTCAGGTTTAGCCATCAGCTGGTGGTTACCCGAGTTCGCGGTAGACGAGAGCGTACAGTGACCGTTGGTCTGGCTATTGGCCTGGCCTTCTTCAGCTCCCCTCTCCACATACGCGCCGCCGTAGGCGTCCTCATATCCTGGGTCATACTGCTCCTCCTTTATTGCTAACCTCTTGGCATCCTCTGTTGGCGTTCGGGGGGGAATCAAAAAAAAATTAAAAAAAATCAAGAAGACGCTGAATGAAACTCAAATCAAACCAAGCATCATGCTGTAACATTAATGTGGAAAAGGGTTTAAATCATTTACGCTTATCTAGCTTACATATGCATTTTGACAGTGACGCCTACCCTTAGCTAACTGAAGATCGAATGTGTAGTTGACTTCCTCAATCTCGGTAGCTTTCCGGACGCCCTTCAGCTGATCCCGGAGCTCCCGCAGCTTGATGTAGAAGTGAACCTTGTCCTGAGCGCGAGGAAACTGGGCACAGCGGGCGCTGGAGGAAGGCATCAGGTACAAGGCCTGGAGGGGCAACCAGTCAATGGAGAAGTAACTCTGTAGTTTCTAAATGCTAAGCTGCCTCCAAAATTTCTGAGACTAATCTAAAAAATTTAGAGTTTTTTTTTTTTTTTTTTTGAGCAAATTTTCTACTCTTCAAACTCAAAAACGTCCCTGTTGTTTTTCTGAAGTTAATCTAAAGATTTCAGGGGTTTTTTGGCAGATTTTTACTCCTGCCACTGAATGTCACAAACACAATCCTGAGTTTTGTATCTCATGTGCTCTCCAACACAAATCCGTGAAATAGAAACACTGTGGAGTAAAAGGAAAATGAAATATTTGTTTTGCCAACAAAAATCCATGGCGTGCGTCGTATTCAGCCTCCTTTATTCTGCAACGTGACAAGAAAAAAAACAAAAAAAACCCGACACAACAAACGTACCGAAATAAAGCCTATTGACGTTTATGAATACCACTGCTGAATGCTCCGGTGTTGTTATTTCTCTGGAGCTTTAGCGCGTTTTGTCATTTAAAAAATAAAATAAAATTAAATTTGACGTATTACGGTGATGCAAATGTAAAGGCAGATTTCTGCTCTCACCACATCACATTCTGGGATCTTGTGGGGCTGCAAACCAAATTCCAGCTTTTGTGGTTTCTTGCCAAACAGTTCCCTGCAGAACATTTCATAGATACCTGGGAAGAAAGAAAAAAAACAAAAGCGATGTTACTTTGTATCGAATCGGTGTTCACTGAATTGGTGGTGGTGGGCGGCGGGAGAGGAAGCGTACATTTTCCATTGAACACAGCAATGAGCGGTTTGTACTTCTTCAACTTCTCCACGAGAATTTTACCTCCTTCTCGCAATTCTTTACTGATGGGAGGGAGGGGAGAAAAAAGGAGAAAAATAACATAAAATGCAGCATTTTACCAAAATCTGAAGTGGAGAACTTAACATTTATTTTTATCTTTTTTTTAATTGTTCACCAGTTTACATGGCTACCTTGAGAGGTCTTTGCTCCCTGGTGTTGCCCTGGATACCATATTGGTGAAGCCCATTTTGTATTTGACCGGCAGCGTTGTGTCGTGCATGTGGTTGAGTTGCTCCTCGGTGAATCCAGACAGAAACAGGCATTTCCCTGGGAAAAACCAATCCGTGTTTAGAACATAAACCAATGGTAGTGCTTCCCTAAAAACAACCAGATTTCATCCAGTCCCAAACAGAACCCATTTCCAAATCCATATATTTCACTAATCTTCAGAAATTCCTATAATAAATATAAATTTCTATAAGAATTCAGGTCATGAATGCAACACTTGATGGTGTAGTAAACCCACCAACACAAACAACTGTGTTGTTTCTCATGTAGTGATTGTAGCTGGCTTGGATTAACGCTAAATTGACAAAAAAAAACAAAAACAAAAAAACGCAGAATCAACCTCGCTTACGCCGACAGATTCTTAAAACATCAAAGCCATCTTGTCTGAAATGTGCAGCTTACGACTAACTTGGCCTCATTTCCAAAACTTTTCAATACAAACCTCACACTGCAGCTGTTTCTAAGCAACAACTGAGACTGATAACTGTTTGGCTGTTATTTCCTGGTAATCAGGCGGCGCCCTGACTTTTAAATTATGATCTAAATTACAAATTAGTCTATTCCCTAGCCTTACAAACGGAAGCTCAGTAAGAACAATGGGAAATGCCTAAAAAGATCAAGGTGAAAATGTCTTTAGCCCTTCTCGGCCGAATGATCCTGCCAAATTAGCAGGATCGTAATTTCACAACACTATGCACCATGAAAAAAATCCAAACAAAATTTCAGCCAAACATTGGCTGAAATTTCCAGTCAATATCAAGTTATTACAGTAATAACCTGATATAACCGCCGTGGCAGAGCCGCAGCGTAGGGAGTGAAATTAATCTGAGGGGCGCTCTTTTAATAACAAAAATAACCCGCTAGATATTGAATGTTCCGGTTCTTACGGATAAATAAGCAAATATATTTACTCAGAGGACATCTAAATAACTTTGTACAACTTAAGATTTAAAGGGTTAAACTGCACAACATCACGTGTCTTTAAACTATGGTGGCACATTGTTACTTCTTTGACACAAATTAAAAATAACCGTCGCATCAGAACTCACAAAAATGGTTTCCAGGTCCTGGAAACCACCGGCCAATGAAAGCTGCCATCAGTCCTGGGTTTATACCAATCTGCAAACAAAACAAGATGCCACTACGGTTACCAAAACCCCTGAGGTCCCTCCAAACACAGCCTCTCCAACATGGAGAATCGGGTAAAAACTGGACCTTACAATGACATAGTCCAGGTTGTAATCCAGCAGGTCGGGCAATGTCTTCTTCATGACTTCCTCCTCCGTCATCCCTTTGAAGCGGTCCACTTTCCTCTTAACCTTCTTGAAGCTCTCATCGATCTTCTCCTGCTTGCCCTCACCCTGAGCCTCAGAGACCTTCTTGGGTTTTGGACCTGGTTTAGCTTTTGGTCCATTTGGGTTTTTGGGTGGTTTTGGTGCTTTCGGGACCTTTGGGGCTTTTGGTGCTTTGGGGATTTTGGGGGGCTTTGGCGCGCCTGGTTCCTTGGGTTGAGCTTGTCGACCTCTCTTTTTAGTTGGAGCTGGAAGAAATAAGGTTGTACAACAAAAACTATCTTTTAGAACTTTATGATTGATGTTGCCTCAGACTGTGATAATGATCTGGTGTTACAACATCTCTAGATAGACTTTTATATTAGATTCTCATGTTTCATTTTAAAGGTGCAGCATTATATAATATCAACTTTTTTGAGCTTCCCATCATGTTATAATGTTGATCCCTCATCACAGGCAAACCTGGAGTGTTGCTTTGACTCTTTTATGCATGTCTGAGAAATCCCTTAATCTCCATGGCAACAATATAGCTGTACAAAACGAATGGGGGGACCTAGCTCCGCCTTAGAGGACAAAGCTCCTCCTCTGAGCTGTAGTTTTCAAGCTCTTGAAAACTCTAGCCAGTCTCTGAAGGACTAGCCAGCGAGCAATTAGCAAACATTAGCACCTGCTGAGCTTATTATAGGAGCTACTCCTCAGCAAAAATGTGAAAGGGTTACAAAGGAGCCATGTTGAGGTGACTTCTTGAAGGCGGAGTTTCAGAAAGAGCAGGAGTTTTTAAAGAGACAGAGACCCAATTTCAAGGCGATAAATTCCAACGTCAATAGTTCTTTTAAGTCGTGTTCGACGACGACTGAAGTTAACACTATGTGCCCGGAAAATACATAATACTGCCCCTTCAAACAACAACACGTTTTCACACAGCTTCAAAGAACATGAATGTGAAAATTTATATAATTCAGGTAAGAGCAAGTAAAGTTACTACGCTGAGTTCCTGTTCTGCTCGCTGTGGTAACGCGGAACAAGACTCTCTAAACCGCATATGTTTTATTATTATTGAAAAATCTTCCCAGTACGTTTAGTCAGGTCAGCAGGTTCCATCTGCTCCATGGTGGGCTCTGGGTCGGCCATGTGGGCCCTGGCCGCCTCTGCAGTCGGATTCTCTGGGTAGTGGAACTGATGTTGAGGGTTGAAGTTGGCGTACTGAGCCTGGAGAGCTTGAAACTGCTGGGCGGACCGGACCCTGTGGTAGACAAATATCAATGAAACATTGAATTATAAGATTGTAAGGATAAGGCCCTGGGGTGTTCTGTTGAATAAAAGAGACCTTGATACTGTTAATCCAATCACTGCCTTTTTAAAAAAAAAAAGTTAAATTAAAAGTTAATTTAAGATAAAAAATCCGATCATAAGACAATGCGTTTAAATACCAAATGCAGTTATTACTTTCAATATCAAGCATTTTAATTTCATAATAATCAGCATCAACTAATATGTCTAATATTAAGTCTTGTAGGGACACATTTAGAATTCTGCAGTCGTCTAAGATTTATTATTCATAAGCACAAAGTCCAGTACCACCTCTCTGAAACAATTTTTAATAAAAACATAGCATTTAATTATTTTTGCAAATATGACTCACAGTACAGTGAATGGAGCTATTTAAAAGAAATTGTCAAGTGAATAAAACCGGCACATTTTCTGCTTTATCAGCCATGACCGATAACTGCAGCCGATTTTTAGTTCAGTGAACGGACCATACTGCCAGCAACACCCTTTGGTGTGGACGTTTTTACTGAGGGAAGGAGACTTTTGACAATCTGTTGGGCCGCCAGTCACGAAGGACTGAACTACACGCAACAAAGACACTGGTGTAAGAACTATAAATCCCAGAATGCACTGCATTAGCCCACTTTTGTTTCCAGACGGACGAGGAGGATCTAGATTTTTGCAGTTGTCCGCCATTTTGACTGTAGGGGTCAAAAAAGTCCCGTCATAATCTATTTCTTGTGGTCAGTTTTTAAAATGATGACATTCAATTGTGTGTAAATTTCATTTGGTTTAATTATGCGGAGCCAGAAACATAATATTATGTCAACGTTTATAGCTAAAGCAGCGGCTGACATATTTCCCAACTAAAGTATTTGGTGGTGCACTGGTTGGCTCAGTTGGTGGAGATTGTGCACCAAACGCAGAGATAGTCCAGAGTTCGATTCCCGATCCCGGCAACTTCCTGTATGTCTTCCCCTTCTTCTTATCTCCTCTCTTTATTTCTGTCTACGTAGTGTTCAATAAATGCCACTATTGCTGTAAAAAGCCGTAGAAAAATAAAACCGAAATACATTTTTCTAGCAGTCGAGAAATAGTTTGTACATGTTTGTCTTAAGAAAAAAATAAATAGTATTCCAGGTTTTTTATTTTCCTGGTATTGATCGACTTTATATTACAACTCATATTACTATTAATCACCATTCATGGTCAGCATCCTATGGAATGATGATGACAGTGGTAAGACAAAAGCAAAAGGGTGAATTAGTGCACATGTAAGCCTGTCACAATAACAAATTCTGCTAGATGATAAATTGTCCCAGAAGTTATTGCAATAAACGATAATATTGTTCTGATACGATTTTCATATACTTTTAGGGTAATGGCATAATAATGCGAGATCACTTTCTCAAAGATCAATAAACTTTAAATTCTAATGAACATTTAAATACCAGAACTGGAAGACATTTTAAATATCCAAAGTTAATAAACAAAACGACAAAAACAACAAATTAAATGAATTATCAAGTCTCTGTAAACAAAATTATCTTTCGAACCGAGATAGTTGAGACCAAAGCACCAGACCGAAGACTTTTATCATTCAGAATTTGGTTGAAAATAGAAAAAACAATAAATCAAGCAAATGAAAATGACTGAGTTTCTTTTAAGTTATCCTGGGATCAAATGTTTTAATGTGACAGGTACATGCTTTCATTTCCATTGAGATGTTTTGCACACACACACACACACACAAACGGATTACTTCCTGGCTACACTGGTGAGGAGGAAGACTCACCACTGGTGAAGATACTCCGGGGAGACAACAGGCAGTGATCCATTCAGCTTTTCCTCCATCTTTAAGCTCTTTGGACTTTATCAAATAAATCAACATTCATATTGAGAAAACAGCCGCTGGCTGAACAGGTTGCTTAGCACACAAAATGTAGGGCAGGGTATGAGAGTGAATGCATGTGCTAGCATTTATATCATCCAACAAGGAAAATTAAAGACAAACATTAACATCAAACAAACTATGGCGATGAACCATTACAGTACAGTCAACTAGCTTTTTGACTGATGCAACTCTATAATGAATAGTTTCCTTGACAACAAAGGGATGCAGCTGCTTCCCCCCAAAGACACAGCGAACACAATAACTAATGAAACAGAAGACGGTTCCAGCTTAGCTTTTATTACGTAGGTTTGGAGCATACTATTAGCAATTAATTGAATAAACGTCATATTAAACCATGTTTCATATTCAGTGTAATGGCATGTAACCTAATCTTTTGTTAATGTTTACCAACAGTGCCACAAACACAGCTAATGCTAGCCAATAGCTAGCTGGTCGATTAACCTAGCCGCTGCGCTCCACTGAGAGAAACCCGAAAGAAACTCTAAACGTTCAGTTTTTTTGTTGCTGTTTAAGAAAGTCAACATACCTTCTGAAGGTCAGGTTAAAACTTTTACTCTCTCTTATGCATTTAATTCGGCTTATTTCCCATCAGATCCACACTTCAATTCACAGTTTCTGGCGGCGCTACAGAAGCAACAAAGACATGACAAACCAACCGGCCAACTTTGACACGGGAATAGCTCATGTTACACACGGAGGGGTGGAGTGGAGACAAGATGATAATGACGTTATATTTTTGCGAAGGGAAATCTTGTTTAAATTTTAATTGATTCCGTTTAAAAATAATATTTTTTAAAATTTCAATAGGACCATAAATCCCAAAGAATGTATCCACAGTACACCTATTGTAGAGTTGGTATGAGCCGCTCGACTTTCAAACACCGCGAGATTGTCTGTGATTGGCCGATAGCAGCATTTAAAGGGCCACGTTTAGTGCAGCGACAGTAAAACGTTCATTTGCTTAAAAGGCACGACGATTGAAAACTGACTTTACGGAGTTTCTTTGACCTTTTTTGAAACAAATCAGAAACTCCATTTCTGATTTGGAGTTTCAATTTCAGTCTTTTATTGTTGTAAGTCTGTCAATAAAATCTAATGAATTTACCACCACATTTGTTGAACTCAAAAATACTTACAAGTTTTATTTTCATGTTGGCTTGTATCTGTAGCATTGTCAAATATTTTTTATTTAAATAGTATTTAGTGAATTTTGAAAGACTTTTCTGCTACGGAGAAAAGAAACCCTTCAACATCACCAACTGTGCACAAACATTAAATTTGTTGTACTGCTGACCTCACCTGGCCAAAAAACGACCCTAGTATATTGAAATTATCTCAGAAAGAGGACTACAAGGTCTTCGAATTCGCCTCTCTTAAAGCTGATAAATTTAAATTACATCAAAAGAGGTAACATCCTTTAGTTTTTAAACACATTACCCAATCAATTACCCTCTTTGAAATCCAATGTATTTTTAGTGTCCCTTTGAATTTCTTAAAATACCGTAAGTGAATCTTCTTCGACATAGATCAGAAGCTATTTTTAAAAAAAACTCACACTGAGCAGGACACCTTTAGACGAGATTTAATAAAGTCGTGCTTACAAATCAAAGACATAATTCAATAATCCATGTATAGAGCAAATAAATCATAAGATACAACTGTATCAAAATAGAAAAGAATTCACTTGAAACAAATTTACAAGATGCAATAAATAGTGATAAAAAATACCATAAAAACAGATACCAGACTGTTAGAAAAATAGCTGAGGTCTCTTCATGGCAGTTCCGCAGGTGCAAGACAGTCTTCTTTCGTTTCCAGGCTGATTTACCTTGCGACTCGTTCAGGTAAGAAATATTTTTGAGCTTACAACCCCGACGGTGCCATTTGTGTATGGATTACATCTGTGGAAGAAAAAAATAATAATTATGCAATGCAAATATAAATCGGTAATGTTTTTGTTTTCCTATAAGCCGTTCAGAAGTCGTCGATTATAACTCCATTAGAGTACAACTAATTTAATGAGATAATGTACGGTTTCTTCCTAGAGGCATGGGCTCTGTTGAAGTCTTAAATTCTACCTAGTCGGTAACGCTCGCTTCCTCTGCTGCCAGTGCTAAAACTACAGGCAGAAAACAAACAAACTTCTTCTGTTCGCCGATTGGCCCCACTGAAATTCGACAGGAGAAATCCAGGTCAACGGGAGAAATCTCAAACAAAGCAGTGAAGGGAGATGAGAATTGTGTAGGAAGGCAGTGACCAGGCTAGGTTAGCACAGCAATATGTGTGCTAAACGCAATCTTTTGGTGACATTTTGTTAAATTTAAAATGGCTACAGTGTTCGATGCGATTTAAAGTACTGTACAACACACCAGCTCAGAATACCAGTCTTTTCCTACAGCTACACAATACCTGAGTGCTACAGTAGTTGGCCTGTGGTCCTCCTCTCCTCTGTCTCAGCTGCTCTGCCTCACCCCATCATGAAGCCCACTACAGCTTTCATATTCTGGATCCACTTGCTCTTCTTTGATTGCCATCCTTTTAGCGTCCTCTGCAGCACAAACACGACAGCCGTGGGTTAAGGGTGTCTCCGAAAAAAATCAATGAATAAATTTTCAAAACGCTACAGTTCTTTCGGTGCCCAAAGACGGGATGCGATGTACCTTTAGCCAGCTGTAGGTCGAAAGAGTACCGCGTCTCCAGCACCTCCCCGTTGGGTGTCAGGCCTTTCATCTGGTCACGCAGTTCCTTCAGCTTTATGTAGAAATGCACCTTGTCTTGAGCGCGGGGGAACTGGGCACAGCGGGGGCTCGACGACGGCATCAGGAAGCACACCTGAGGGTACGGGGGATAAATGACGTGAAGAGGCGGCAGGGTACCGGGAGTACGGTTCAATGCTAAACCGGGCTCTGCTCGACACGTACCGTCTCAGTGTCTGGGACTTTGTAAGGCTGCAGGCCAAACTCGAGATTCTTGCCCTTTACACCAAAGATTTCTTTGCAAAATATTTCATAAATTCCTGCAAAAAAAGAAATGAAAGAAGTAGAAGACAACTGTTGCTGATTGACAGTAACTGCGTTTCGATTGACCATATAATTGGGCGATTATACATTTATTAATTCATTTTGCAGAAATGGAAACATGGCAATCCCGACTCCACTAGGGACAAGGGTGTTAGAAAATGGATGGATGGGTGGATGGAAACATGGCAATTTTGAAAAATCTCTTCTTTTTTCATAAAATGTTTCAGTGCAAGGATGAGGTGATTGTTTTTTTTTTTTTTTGGCTGCATCAAAATTTGATTATTTAACAAAACTGCAACGGAAACAAATTTTTTTGCATCACACAAGTCACAACCGAATGTTGACACAGGCGCAAACCATGAAGAAATCGACAGGAAGTCAGATGAAGGATGATGATTTTTTTTAATGACTCATCACACGAACAAATTTATCCACGTGAGATTTTAATTGTGTTTCTTATTTAACAGAAGCACTTGCAAATGCGGAGTATTCCTCGACATTAGCTGAACACTGACAAAGTTTTGCTAACGTTAGCAAAACTTAAACGCATTAAGAATGCGACAGTCTGTGTCTGCATTTTTAGGATATCTTACGGCTTCTACAGGTTCGCTTCTTTTTACCTTTGCCATTAAAAGCGGCGATGAGTGGCTTGTACTTCTGCAGCTTTTCGAGCAGTTGTCGACCTCCCTCTCGGATTTCCTTACTGGCAAACAGAAAACAAAGTCAGAAAGAAAACAAAAAGACATCTAAATGATGTTATTTTTTAAACTAGGACCCATCAGCACTGGCGTCCCGCATGGGTGTGTACTCGCCCCACTCCTCTTCTCTCTCTAACGTAAGCATCTTATGTTGATATTTTGATAGAAGTGAACAACCTAAGAGTTTCCCCTCGGAGTAAAAATGACATCACATGGTCAGGTGGTTTATACCTGGACAGGTCCTTGCTGCCCGGTGTGGTCCTCTCCACCATGTTGGTGAAGCCGATGCTGTATTTCTCAGGCAGGCTCTGGTCATGCATGTAGTTGAGCTGCTGTTCAGTCAGACCAGACAGAAACAGACATTTCCCTGCAGAAAAACAAAACAAATTGCTTGTTTTCTAGATCTGCAAACAGGCTGAACAGCATTTTTTATTAGAGCAACTAAAAGAGATTTAACAGTGTTACAGGATACATCACGTGGAAATATTCAGACCCAGTAAAATTTTCTTTTCTCCCTTATTTTGTCAAATTCCAAACAAAAATTTTAATGTATTTAAGGATTTTTTTAATAATATACCAACAGAGCAGCATGCAGTTGTGGAGGGAAGTTAATACAGTTCTAGAACGTTTTGTGCATTATTATTAAATCCCCTTTACTCTGATACCTTGAAAAAAAACAACAACAGTGTAACAGTTGCGCACAAAGTGGGTATGCATTATATGCGACGCATAGGGGTGCCACTCTAGACGGGGCGCCAGAACAACGGGAAAAATTTACTTCTGGTCGGCATTTTCTGTATTTAATAGTGACTTGTGGATGTTAAAATGACATGATCAGTGTATAGTGGTACATATACTATTACAAGATCTTTTTTGTACTATTTTGTTCTTGTTTTATTTAAGGTTGTTGATGGCTGGATGCACATGGTATCACTTTCAGAAAAGCCTTGGCAGTAGAGTAAGCGTCTCAAGTAACAGCCCCACACTTGGGTTCAGCTTGTTGGCAGTACAGAGACAGGACGTCAACATACAGAAATGGTTCCCCGGGTTTGGGTAATGGCGTCCTTTGTAGGCTGATAATAGTCCTGGGTTGATTCCAATCTGAGAAGAAATATACAAGGGATTACCGTGGCAGCAAAATAGCATATTTTGTTGTTTTTAACTGTACTGTTGCAGAATCCACCCCCCAAAAAAGAAAGACAACTCACTATTAAAATGTCGAGATTGTAGGTTAGGACGTCAGGGAGCGTCTTCGCCATAACTTCGGCCACGCTCATGCCGTTGAAGCGGTTCAGAATCCGTTTGGCCTTTTTGGCAGCTTCGGCTTCATCCATTTCCTCTTTCACCTCCTTATCCGCCACCTGCTGCTTAGCCGGTCGGCCTCTTTTCTTCTTTACTGGCGTCACAGCTGGAAAGGAGAAAAGAAACTGAACAATAAAACCCAAACAAAAACAGAAAAAATAAAATAAAATAACGCACCACACAACGTCTCATTTCTGCTTCGTTTGTGGTTCGTTTCAGTAGAAGGCAAATATCGGGATGTTGGAACGAAGACAGTCTACCTGGAGGAGGAGCGTGAGGTTGAAGGTCGGGTTCCCGCTGCTGGATCATGTGCTGATGCTCAGTCTGCTGCGGGTGCTGAGAGTGCTGCGGTTGCTGCAGATGCTCGCTGAAGCTGGGCTGGCCAATCTGCTCCTGGTAATGACCGGAGGCCGGAGGGTAGCTGTGGTAAAAGGGCTCCTGGTTTTCCGATGGTTCCCTGTGGACAGACAGCTCCGCCATGACAGGCTCCTCCATGTAGCCGTCGGTGTAATGGCCCAGGCCGTGATACGGCATCATGTGTTGGGCCTCGGGGTGCTGCTGATTGGCCTGGTACCTAGAGAGAAGGTAGATAATGATAATAAGAAGAAGTAGAAGGAGAAGAAGAATAAATTAAGAGAGCAAACACACACACAGAATAGAACGTATGGCAAGGAAAACTGTCATGTCTAATGGTAAACAGTGTGAGTGAGAGATAAAAAAGGCACGCAGTTCCACAAGACACAATACTTACAAACAACCATGCACTGACGTACATCACTTTGTGGATTATATTTGCCACTGTGTGCAGCTCATTTAAGGAAGAATGCAATATACAGTGCCTTACAAAAATATTCAACACCCTTTCTTTTTTCTATTGTTTATTTTACATATTTTTTTTTTTAATTGTAGCGTAGTGAGGATTTTGCCCCATTTCTGCTGCCCAAATAAATTACTGTGCCGACTAATTACTTTATGAAGTCAATCAGTAACTGGAGTCCAGCTGTGCCATGTAATCCCTGTGTAAATACAACCATTCTGTGACTTTAGCTACATGAAAAATGCCATGTGTAGAGGAAAACTACTGCTTAACACACTAACAGACCATCTCCATGGTAATACTTCTTCACTTCTTTACCAGCGTCACAACTGGAACAGAGAAAAGAAACTGAAGAGCAGGGGAGGTTGGTAAGAATTGGGGGTAAATGCACACCGCACTTTCCAGATCTTTACACACACACACACACACACACGCACACACACACACACACATATTTTTTTATTTTTTTTGCAAGGCTCTGCATCTCTTCTTCCTTGTTATGAGCATACATCTGTGTGTTTATATTCCCATCTACGTATCGGATGAGAAGTCAATTCCTCTCAAGTGTGTTGCTTTACATGCGATAGTTTTAACAGCTTCAACCATTCACCCATCAATACGAAACAAACTTTTCAAAGCACGTTTATGAGTTTATCATTTTTGACAAGTTAATGTACTTGCCAGCTATGTTGCGACCAGTCAAAAAGAAGCCTGAATGTACAGTCTGATCACCTGTCTTGTAATTTTCTCCATCATGCATGAAAATGAGTGTGTGAGGGGAGATAAGATGAGAAGTCCCCCCAGTCAGTCGGTCAGCTCCAACATCAACTCACCACTGCTGAAAATAATCCGTGGGGACCGTCAATGCTGTAAACTGCTTTTCCTCCATATTAACTGTTGACTTATTTCCGTACATTTAATGTAATATTATACTACTGCTAAAACTCAGCGACACACTTTAGGTTACAAAATAATGCCTCCGATTAACACACAAAGAAGAATCATCGTTACTAAAGGGAGGAAAGAGCTAATATTGCTAACAGCTATAAGGAATTCGATAAAGGTGAAACTGTGGGCCGAGCTGTACATTACCGAACCAAATACGTACTGGAGTGTAGGAACATACCTGTCGTACATTTTCTGATTAAGGTTAACATACGGAAACGAAGCAGCCGCAAAACAAAGACCATTTAAATGCTCAACATTTTCTTCTCTGTCTGGTTTAATTGACGTTCTTCCGCCACCTAGTGCTCACAATGTAAACATAAAGAGTAAAATTCTGTGTTTATTAATATGCTTTATATTCTGAATAATTGTGAAATTACATTTAGGTACAATACGTTCCATCAAAGTGGTATATAACATTTAGTAATTAAAATATGGAAAAACGCACAACTGACTGTAAAGCCAGGAACGTGGAATGTCGCTAGGCGGCGATAAACGTTTCTTTCGATGCGTGCAACAACGCAAATAAATAGCATAGAAGAAAGTTGAAAGAAAAGATTGTATATTTTTCACGATCATCACTTCGCGGTTAGACCAGTAACCCAATCTCAATCGGTGCATTTGGTGAACAATTTATCTCTGTCCTCTTGCTTGGAGACAGCATTACGTGAAATATGTTTTATTATATGGATTTCACGTCGGTGTGGTAAACGTCTTTTTATGTTCAATCTGGAAACTTCAAGAGCAACTTGACTAAGTGCTCTGGGAGACCGGGTCATCCGTAAATATGTGCAGAGTGAGAAGTCACCACTGAGATCGTTTAATTGTTAGCTAAACACGACCTGCGTGCTGCTTGTATTTCAATGACAGATACTGTGGTTTAAGATGTTTAGAAAAAACTCTACATAGCACCTATTTTTTTTATGTAATACACAAGGTAAGGATGTAAAGGCACCGCTTCCTGTTCCGTTAAGTATGTCTTAGCATCCTGCTGTTTTGTCAGGGCTAATTTGAAATAGTTTATGGGACTTCGTGACCTCTCTCCATTCACCACATGTATGTAACCAACATTTAGATACAGACAATGTAAAAGAAAACTGTTAAGCTGGAATACTGATACATTTTTAGAACCTGACTTTTTCAGGTAATGTTAATACTGCAGTTTAAAAACCAAGTATAGAGTACTACAAAAACGACAAAACAAAAATAAAATTAGTAGGTAAAAAAAAATTGATAAATTGAAATGTTTTATGTGGTGGAAGAGCCGAACTCACCATCCCCACACTGATGGTGGGATCATCAAGGTGTGGGGTAAATAAGCCTGGCTTTAACAAACAGTAGAAAGCTTTTATTATGTTTGTTTGTTTTTTTTTTGTCCACCATTAATTTGAGCAATCATTTCTGCTACAAGCTATCACTCCGTAAGAGATGCCAGCTGGTGTGTCGTGGCCGCGGTACATCCGGATGTTGGGAGCCAGTGTTCTGGCCATGTTTGCAGGAGCACAGGCCGTCCATCAGTACTACCTTCCTGATCTGGTAAGAGGCAGCTTGAATTGTGACTGTTTAAGCTCTGTTCTTGTTGTTTTTTTTCCTTTTATTTCATTTGGAACTTTCAGATAAGAAGTTTATAAACGGTCCTCATTAATATTTAAGAAAATAATTCTTAAATAATATTTATTTGACTTATTCCAGCTGTCTTTTTTTCAGTGTGGCTTGATTATACAACATACAATTTAAACAAAACATATAATAAACAATTTAAGTGAAAATGTGCTGCGCATTTCTTTCTCATCACCACACACAAGCTCACGCGCACACACACACACACACACACACACACACGCACACATGCATGCACGCTAATGTCTGAAGACACAATTTTAGCAGTCAGCTAACAATTTTGTGAAATGTATTGACGTTGTAAAACAAAAAGAAGTTCCCAGAATATGTCTGGAAATGTTTTCATCGTTTAATACCAACATTTGTTTTGACTATGACTGTAAGAGTGGTGCTCAGGCCAAGATTGCTTGGTTTTTGTTTTGTATTTCAGAGTATACCAGAAATCCCACCAAAACCTGGAGAGCTTCGGACAGAACTGCATGGTTACAAAGCTAGAGAAGAAGCTGCTGCTGCCTTTCAGAAGCTCAAAGAAGGACAAAATGTGGACTGATGGGGAAATAAGTTTCTTTTAGAAGAAATGCTACTATGCACCTTGGGACAAAATCTCTTGTGAAACAACTGCAGTGGATATGTTGCTCTTTTGCCTTATGTTGTACACAGACAATACATCTTCATGTCTGAATGAAACTGAGCCAAAGAGACCTGGAGAACAGAACCATCACATCGCGGCTGCTCATCTGCATCATTATTACCTCCAGCCTTCTTTCATTTGACTGCGGTTTAATCCACTTGTAATGATCAGTTGCAATCACACTTGGCTTTCTCTGAATTATTGTCCTGAGCACAATTATTTTGATGACTGTCCATTTAAATGTTGCTTATTTTAGAGAAGTAATTAAAAGAGTAAATCAATATTAGAATGTTTTATTTACACATGTAATGCCCATTACTGCCATGGTTTCCAGCTATACAGTGAAATGTATAAATAATAAAAGTATTAGTATTATTGTATGAAACTGTAAAGCGACTTATACATTATTTGACCATTTTTAACTTTTTTGTGAAAGACAAACGCTGTCTTTTTAAGCCTCTAAGACATAAATTCGAAGTATGGGGTCATTGTAAATAAAATGTATATTTTTAGTGTAGAAAAGAAGCATAGAAACATTGATACATATTTACAGACCTGCCTCCTTTCTTTCTTGTTGACGGAGTCGGGGTCAACTCGCAGTGGGTTCTACCACTGGCGCGCGCGCGCGCGCCTGGCCTGTGGTATCGTAGCAACCCAATTCAACAGAAAAGAGGAAAAATGGCGACCCAGAGAGAGAGAGACGCGAGGGAATATCTCAAGAAACACAAGATTCTTGAGCTCATGGACAACATGACCAGCATGCTCCTGTTTTACAGACCCGGTTAGAGTTTATTACTTCCTCAAATATGGAATATCCCTCTCTCGTGAGCTTCATTAGCACGATTTCTTTTCCACAACTGCTGATTTACGGTTTGTTTAAATTATACTTAACGTCACCGTCACTGAATTCTGACACCAATCAAGTGTTTTAATGCTAATTAACTATTCACTTTTTAAAAATTTACTTTGCAGAGATGCTCGTTGAGCCTATTTGCCTTATTAAACTCGCAGTTAAGTTCAAAAGCTAAATCTTTAAACTCAAAAAGAGACGTTTCTGTCAGTTATCTTTGCCTTTTTAGTCATCAGAGCTAAATGATTATTTACACAATGCATAAAGATAAATGTAGTGTGGATTTTCTAAGCACGTTTATAAAACAGAATTAAATTTTGCTTTGAGGTCCAATTTTGCCTAATTCAGATTTTCTAAAAGTTATGACAAGCTTTGTTTTGATGTAAGATCCAACGACCATTAAAAAAATGTCCTGCAAGTTTGAAATTCAAAATAACACAAAGGATCAAAATTGATCCTCTTTTTACACCAAGCCATAGGAGCCTATAAAACATCCAGGATTATTCCAGATGTTTGTTGATGGATACAAAAAGTGTAAGGTCAAGGTGGATCTGCTGAAAATATTTACCCCAAAGATAATTGGCATGTGTGTAAGAAAAAATATTACTGTTGGCCCCTCTTTTCACTTCCTACAAATAATGTAAAGCCAAAAATTATTTAATGTTAATTCCCAATGCAGGGTATGTCAACAACAAATCACAACTAGATATCTAGAACAATCTTCTGATGCTTCCTTGTCACAGTAGTTAAAATATTTAGTCTGAATATCTTGATAGTGTTGATCCTGTGGCAAGCTCCTCTTTTGCTCGTTTTACATGTCATTTTCTTAAATGACTAATTTTCATTATTTCTTTCTTTTTGTGTGTGTGTGTGTGTGTGTGTGTGTGTGTAAGTTTTGCCTTCATTGTTAACGTGTTTGATGATTGTGTCATTCAGAGAATCCCCAGCAGTTTCTCATTGAGCAGCTGGAGCTGCTGAAGATGTCCCGGGAAAGTCCCATGGCAGCGCCAAATCTGTTCGACAACTCCAACCTGACTGCCGTCTGCAGCATAATGGATCCCGCTAACCAGAAGTATATCAGTTTTGCACAGTACAAGCAGGGTGAGTGGTGCTGCTGGCCGCTTTCAGGAAGTCTTAAAACTGTAGCTTACCTATTTTCCGTGAACAAACATTTTTTTTTAAGGTTCTTAAAACCACAAACACTTGCTTGAAGCTGTGAAAGAATAAGCTTAGTTTTGAAATTATGATAAGATCTAAACACCCCTAAAAATCCAGTGTTACAGGGGTGGCCACCAGGGAGCAACAGGGGGGCCTCTAAATGCTGGAGAGAAAAAACAAAAATTAAAAATTGGCTAATAATTTTTTTAAATTGATAAACTCTATAATCATTACTATAAGTTATAAGTTAAAATAATTTAACTTGACTGGCAGCCAAATTTATGAAGCTGCTTTGCTCCTCAAGCTAGCACAGCTGTGCTAGCAAGTGCAAAAGAGACACGTTTCTGACAGAAGGAGCCGACCAGGAGTCCAGCTAAGAACTCATGGAAAACTAAAATTGGAAAGTGTAAGGCAGCCTCTGTTCTAAAAGAATCTAGTAATTATTAATCAGTGAATAAAAGTAAGTTAAAAAAAAATAAACATGCTAAAAGCTGGGGTTCCTGTACATATTTTGTTGCATTGCCTGTGGGCTTTAGTGAAGGGCGTCCCTCGGCTGAAGCTATTGCTGTCTGCGGCGCCACGACAATGAAACGTTTGGGAACCCCTGAAAATATACCGCAATTTATCTGTACAGGTCATCTTGTTGATGACCTCAACAAGGCCAGTTTTGATGTATTAATCACATTTTGTCAAAGGTAATGTTATTCCAGTCAATACAGTAATTTACAGTGTTTCAATGGGAATGTTATCCAAAACCCAGCCTGCTATTTACACAACCGTTCCTCCCCCGCAGCTCTGACCATGCTCGGCATAAAAGTCATCAATGAAAAACCTGAGGGCGGAGCGAGTGACAAAATATCCCACGAAACATTTAAAACCGAAGCGTAAGTGCAGCTTGCTGAGTCTGCTATGCACGTCACAGTATGTTTTGTTATGAATCGTTCAGCGAGTTCGTTTCTTTTTTTCTTCTTTTAGGATGCAAGTCCTAGCGAGAGACTCAGCAACATATGCAAAGTCCTGAAAGTTTTTTTTCTCCTTCCTCTGCAACGGCTGTAATTTTATTTCCTGCTATTTGTGGTTGTAGAGATATTATTGGTTTGCTTCAGGTAGAAAACATATGAGGTTGCTAAGCCTGTGGAAAATGCAGAAACTCCCTGATGAATTGTGCTCGTTCTGATTTGATTTTTTATGTTCTTTGATGTTGTACATTTTAAAAAATATGCTAGTATCCACTCTTGTCAAATAGTCTTTCCGCTAAGCCTGAACTGTTACTTAATTTAATGTATTTTTCCACACATTTTCATTTAATATGAGCCACATTTAATTTTATGGCTACTAATTTTTATTTTTACAGAAACTCATTTATAGCACACAAAGAACAGGGACCTCGTTAATGTGAGACAATATTTAAGAATTTATAACTTTGCTTTCTCAGTATTACCCATCTTGTAATTGTATTATGGGATACAGTCATAATTATACCATTATTATGAGGTGTGTGTGAGTATACAAAAAGTTGTTCTGAAGTTAAGAGTAGCTCTAGAGCATTACTTCCAACATATTTCTACCCAAGCACAAGTAAAAAGAAGCCGTCCAAAAAAGGACTCAAGTGAGTAAAAACGTATTTGGCAAAAACGGGATGTAAGTATTGAGTAACTGATCATATCAGCTTACTAAATGAAAAAATTAAAAATAAAATAAACTACTTTCAATGACTGTATACTGTGTTCACTCCATCTTCTTGATCTCCAAATGGCACAAAAGGTTTAGTCGATAGAAAATAGCATCAAAACAACATTTTAACATAAACTAACTGTGTCTCATACATTTTTGGTTAAGATAATCTTCATCCAGTGAAATCACTCACGGTGGGAAGAGAGTCCTGAAATTTCACTCAAGTCAGAAACGTGATACCTCACATTAATATTGCCTAAATGAAAGTAAAAATAATGCTTTACTTAAAGAAAAATTATAAAAATAGATTTTAGTCAAGTAAATCTGACCGAGTCAGTGTTTCTACACCACTAAGCAGGCGAAAATAGGCTTCCATGTCTTTGGGTTTGAATTATTGTTAAAATGTTGCATAATTTTAAAAACATAATCTTGAATGTCAAATATAAAGCACCTTTGCGTCGATATTGTTCAAAACTATCAGGCCCGGCTAAAAACAGTAAAATATATATTTTCCTGGTATTACACTTTACAATGTATTTGTTTGAATAAAGCAACGTACAGTCTGCATCCAAAGACTTACAGCGAAAAGAACCCGTTTCAGAGTTGCGCTATTGAACGCTCCCCGGAAGGGGCGTGTCCAGGAAGTGACATGGCCGCCTCCTTATACGGAGTCTCCTCGCTTCTTCTCGGTTACTTGTAGGTTAAAGTAGTTTGTCATTTCCACTCAAAGTTTCTCCAGTAGTTGTCGGGACAGCGCCCAGCGGAGCTCAGCATGGGCACCGTCCATGCCAGGGTAAGGAGGAGTCCGCGGGGATTGTATTAGCTAGGACTTCGACCTCTCTGAGCATTTGGTGGGAGTTATCTGTCAGAGCGGCTTCTGGACTGGAAGCAAAGGCCCAACACAGTTCACCCAGCAAGGCTCTACCTGGGCTCAGCATGCCGCTCTTTTGTAGCGTGGTAATATTAGTTCAAGCTAAGAACTGTTTAATCTCAACGAATTCATGTTAAACACAAGGATAAGGAGCCGTTCATGGTTTGACTCCAATCTGCGGTGATGCTGGTGTGTCTGTAGTGTTGCTGAAGCCATCAAAGCAGATTTTACTCATACCTACAACACTGTTTGAACATTTTTGACCAGGAAATCTGGGAAATATCTTAACTAAAAAGGTGCATTTATCATTGACATGTAAAATTGATTTCTTGACTCATTGTTTTTGTTGCCCTATACCCTTTAATCATATTCTCCATTACTCCCAGTTGCATTATTAAGATTGTATATCCATGTATAATGCTTTTATTGGAAACAGAACAACGAGCTATTCCTACTGCAGCCAACATATTGTAGCATATTGGTTATTACACTTGAAATGATATTGTTTACATTGTATTTATTATGAGACATGGATATGGTGAGAAAAAAAACACACATGTGGAAGATTTCTATTCTGTGAAGAATATTATAAGTTTTAGCCATTATTTCTAGCTATTATTCTCCACACAGCTTTCTCTGACATGTAGGAAAATTTATGTTCATGACAGGTGTCATGTCAGTCTATTGCACACCCCGTCAAATAAAGCGTTGCCCTAAAAACATTAATGTGAGGGCTATTATGTGTGTTGCTTATGTTGCCATGTGATGTTTGTTTTTGTTTCTGTTGTTACTCCTCCTTCAAACCGTAATGTTCTGGGGGGTTTTTTTTGTGGTTTTTTTTTTGGGGGGGGGGTTAACTAAGAACCAACATCTGGTTAAATATGTTTGGTTTTTTATATTTAACACATGAGTTTGGTAAAACGCTATGTGTGCTTTGAGTGATTTTAATTGTTTTCCGCATATTTTGTTTCCTTAGAGCCTCGACCCTCTGCCCATGCAGGGACCGGAGTTAGGCGTCCAAGCAGATGACGTCGAAGCTCCGGAGATTGAACAGGAGCCAAAGCAAGAAGTTCTTGAAAACAAAAACGTGAGAATGTCACTATTTTTCATTTTAGCCAGGAATACCTCAAGATATGGTAGCACTATCTCATTGTTAGTCTGTTTGTTCTTTTAAAGGATGGATTTATTGCTTTATGACCATGTAGTACTCTGTATTAATGACTTCTATTGATCTTTTATTTTTCATCATTTGCTCTGTTGAATTTTGTTTTGGACGTTCATGAGATTTCAGATTGTGTTTCTCCTGTTTTTTTTTTTTTTTGGGTATTTGTTTTTTTGTTGTTTTTTTTCAGGTTGTTGTCCAGCGAGTCCACATTGATGGACTTGGAAGAACAAAGGATGACTTTTTGAGTTATGAAATCGCCGAAGTGTTCAGGGCAAAAAACCTGATTGACGTACGTCCGCCTCAGCCCACCGCGCTAGTTATTGCTTGTTCAGTGCCTATGTGTTTGGAGCAGTCGCTGGCATCAACACGCTTGAATTTGTGACGCAGGTGATGCGGAGGTCTCACGACGCACGACAGAAGCTGCTGCGTCTCGGTATCTTCAGGAAGGTGGAGGTTGTCATCGACACTTCGCGAGGTATCGTCTGTCGCCTCATTTCTATTTGGAAGAGTTTCGTTTTCCAGTACACGGGCAGACTTCATGTGTTCTTAGCTTGTTTTATCGGGACGCGCGATATATCGGGACCAGTATCGGTATCGACTGGTGTTAGTCATTTCACGTATCGATATCGATCCAATGAATAAAACTGGGTCGATATTAACAACCAACGTTTACTTCCATCGCGTTTCCATTTGTTTCTGGAGGGTGAGGGAAGGGATAATGGACATTAATCATATTATTTACTATTTATTCTGATAAATTTCTTATTGCAGTAAGATTTAAATTTATCGCTGTCATAATAAATTCCAATTCATGATGTTTAAAACCCTCCAAAATGTCTGTATTGTTATTTCTGCTATTTTTACCCACTGTTTCTTCTGCATAGGTGCATCAATAAATGTCAGTAATTTTGAATATGAATAAATGCAGTTACTGTTTAACTGAAGCAGAGAAACTGTGATGAAGGCCATCACAGTTTTTCCAAGATTTTGATAGTGAAGTGAAATATATATATATATATATATATATATTCATAATTTGTGTACAATATCGTTATTGGCCGTGACAGCAACATTAATATCGGATATTGTTATTAGCCCAAATTTTCATATCGGTGCATCCCTCTTGTTTTGTTTTGCCTCCAGGTGAAGGTGCCCTTCCAAATGGTCTTGACGTGACCTTTGAGGTCACTGAGCTCAGGCGTTTGACAGGCAGCTACAACACAATGGTCGGAAACAATGAAGGGAGCATGGTTAGTGTTTTGAGCCAAGTTAACATTTATTATTATTATTATTATTATTATTATTATTATTATTATTATTATTATTATTATTATTATTATTATTATTATTATTATTATCTTATTAGATTTTGTCTTAGTTATATATTGTTACATATAATTTATAACATCAGGTTTTATTAAAATAACTCTTTTCCGGGTTTCACTCTGCCGTTTCAGGTACTCGGACTAAAGCTACCAAATGTGTTAGGTCGGGCAGAAAAACTGACATTCCAGTTCTCCTACGGCACCAAAGAGACATCGTACGGACTCTCCTTCTTCAAACCCCAACCAGGACAGTTTGAGCGCAAGTAAGATATGGCATCAGCTTTTAGAAAACAAAAATAGTATTAAGGAGGTCAATCTAATTTTATAAGTACATATGAAAACTTAAAGGGGTAGTATCATGCAGATTTGACTCTTTTGAGATTAACATCATGTTCTAATGTTATTCCTTCAACAAGAGGAATGTTGGAGTGTTGCTTTGATTATTTTAATACTTGGTTCTGCTGGACGGTTTTGCAACCATTCAGTTGTGCAAAATGCCTGGGTGGATCTAGCCCCGCCTTCGAGGACAAAGCTCCTCCCTCGGAGTTGCAGTTTGTGAGCTTTCGCCTCACAGAGCAGCCTTGCTCCGCAATCTGATAAGAAGGCCGTTAAACCGTAGATATGGATTAAACGTTCCACCAAGTGTAAAAACCGTAACATCTCCTCTTTTCTTTTCGCTTTCAGCATCTCTGTCAACGCGTACAAAGTTACGGGTCAGTTTCCGTGGAGCTCACTAAGAGAGACAGATCGAGGCATCTCTACAGAACTTAGCGTAAGCGCTTCTCTTAAGTGCCGTTTTGTCACGTTTCGCACCATTAGAAACGCTGTTTGTTTTTGTTTGCTTGTTCGGATCTGGTTGAGCTCAAGTTCTGAGGAACAATCAGCTTCTTCAATACCGTCTTGTGCCAGTTTTTACTGACATAAGCCTTTCATTCAGAACTTACTGTGGTGTAATTAAATAAAAAAAATAAAAACTAAAATAACACTGCCTCACAGGGTAATGCTGTGTGATCATTTATTATTGCAGATCTCTACTAACTTAAAAATTGTTTCACTCCTACCACATGCAGTTTCCTTTGTGGAAGACCAGCCAAACCCTAAAGTGGGAAGTGGTGTGGAGAGAGCTGGGCTCTCTGGGTCAGACGGCCTCTTTCGCCATCCGGGAGGAGAGTGGCCATTCGCTCAAGTCTTCCCTTTCGGTATTTGTCTTCTTTTTTTCTTTACACCAAAAAGTTATGGTATATGGTGAAAAATTGCTGTTTGATTCCAAAGAGAAAGAATTGGTTGGAAGATGGTGAGTAAATGTTTTAAACCAGCTTCATTAATATCTTCTAATGAAGAGATTGTCACTGGCTTATTTAGATGTTGTTGCCCAGTGGGAGACAATGGCATTTCTGAGAAGAAAAAACAAATTGAATATTGTTAGCGCCTGTTGTCTTTTTTTTCCAGCACGCTATGATCATCGATACCAGGAACTCCTCCATCCTTCCGAGGAAAGGAGGATTACTGAAGATTCATCAGGTTTGGTCTTCACTGGAACATTTCCGTTTAGCTGTCTATTGCCACGTGACGACAATGTGACGGATCTTTGTTTGTAACGCCGACGTTTCGTGTTTGTGCAGGAGCTGGCTGGTTACACTGGGGGCGACGCCAGGTTCCTGAAGGAGGACTTTGAGATTCAACTCAACAGAGCTCTCGTTTTGGATTCGGTGAGGTTTACCGTTGAGCCCCTCGTCCACTAGTCAATGATCATCATCCAAAATACAGCTTGAGGCGGGTTTGAATGTGTGTGTGGGGGGTGAAAATGGGTAACACTTTATTTGACGGGTTGTGAATAGGACTGTCATGAGCATGAGGAAGTCTTCATGAATATTTATGACTGTTGTCATAAAGTGTCACTCAGTAAATCATGACACTTTTAATACAAAGTTGACATTATTCAAAATGTCTTTGTTATGACAACTTGACAGTCTTATTCACAACCTGTTAAATAAAGTGTTACCGAGAAAAGTTATGCTCCACTGACAGATTTTGTCTGTTTTATCTTTGCTGTTACATTCAACTGTTTCACATCATCGTAAAAATGTAAGCTCAGAGATAAGCCCGAGATAACAGCAAGAAACACCAGCAACATTTATTAAATTAAACTAAATCAATTGAATTTTAAAGCTTATTGAATCTCATTAAAAATAGCCACCTGTAAGTTATCAGCATCACATTACGCTGCCCAATTTTAAACTGATAACTTTAGAAATTTTCCAAAATTTCAAAAGCTTAAAAAAAGTTACATTTTCTAAACTTAACTTGATTTAAAAAATGTGACACAATTTAGCTCCAACAGTGAGTTGGTTTTGTTTTCACTCGTTAAATCATCAATTGATAGCAGCTGTTAGTTTTTCTTTTTTTTTTCGCTGTTTGATTTCCTGGAACTTTTATGTGTATTTCTGGTGGCGTGCCTCAGGGCTCAGTTCTAGGTCGTCTTCTGTTTTCTTCACATTTGCTCCCGCTGGGGTCCACACTCACAAATCATGGCCTTCTGTTCCATTGTTATGCAGACGACTGTCAGATCTACAGTTAATCCGATTAATTAGAATAATCAATAGTTGCAGCCCTACAATGAACTTTTATCATGTCGTTTCAATGCACAAGCCAAGTTTGTTCTTAAGAGTTTTTTTTTTTTTTTGTTCAGGTTATTTCTGCCTCATTGTGGGGAGGCCTTCTTCTACCCATTGGTGAGAAGGCAACATGCATTGCAGACAGGTACATATTTAGAGAAATGACTATGTGGAGAGAGTACTTCAAATTTCCCTCAGGATATTTTGTAAACTGTATCTTTGCTAACTTGTAGGTTCTACCTGGGGGGCCCTACCAGCATCAGGGGATTTAGTATGTACAGCATGGGCCCACAAAGTGACGGTAAGACAAAGACGTTTATCAGCAAAGTTGAGTTTGGTGTTTTACTCTAAAGTCGTTGTTACTGATTTCACTGGCGACAGGTGATTTCCTGGGAGGTGAAGCCTACTGGGCGGGAGGCCTCCACCTCTACACGCCTCTGCCCTTCAGACCGGGCCGAGGCGGTTTCGGCGATCTCTTCAGAACCCATTTCTTCCTTAACGCCGGAAACCTTTGTAACCTCAACTACGGTGAGGCGGAAAAAAAACCGAAGCCCTCGCAGACATCTGTTCTTTTTTTATTATTTTTTTTTCTCACCCCGTTCGACTGAGATCCCGTGTTTTGTTTCCGTCAAGGCGAGGGGCCTCAGGCACATTTGAAGAAACTGGCAGAATGCATCCGCTGGTCCTATGGGCTGGGCATCGTGCTGCGTTTGGGGAACATTGCCAGGGTGGAACTGAATTACTGCATTCCCATGGGAGTCCAAAGTGGAGACAGGTAGCCACTTTAGACCTTTGTGTTGTTTTTATGGTTATGAAAAGAAAGCCTCACTAAAATTAATCCAATTATTAGTTCCTTGGATAATGTGTTGTTCAGATCGGTTACCATGCAGATTTAAAGGGCTTCCAAATGTCAGCTATGATAATAGGAAAAAATTATAAAATTATAACACAAAATAATAAATGGTGATTTTGAAAACTTTATTAGAATTATTATAAATTGTCGGTTTTCTCCTTACAGACAACAAAATTCTTAGCGCCTAATAAGGAGTGTACAAACAGTTTTAAGAAAAACTTAAAGGGGCATTCTTATATAAAATCCACTTTTGAGCTTTCCATTATGTTATAATGTTATTCCCTCATCAAAATTATACCTAGAGTGTTGCTTTGACTTCTTCATGCATGTTTATATATACATATAAATAGATAGATAGATAGATAGATAGATAGATAGATAGATAGATAGATAGATAGATAGATAGATAGATAGATAGATAGATAGATAGATAGATAGATAGATAGATAGATAGATAGATAGATAGATAGATAGTATGTGAAACTTTTGAGAGGTTTTCTTTTTCTTTTGGCTTGCTTTGCTTTAGGTCTCAGAAGTGTTCTCTGTTTTCCTTGCAGGATATGTGACGGGTTCCAGTTCGGAGCAGGAATTAGGTTCTTGTGAAGATACTGAACTTTTGTCGGTTGTGTTGAAAGTTTGTTTGTACAGTATTGTTGGAAAAACTTAGTTCAATAAAATTGTCTCATCTGACTTCAGTTTGTGTTGCTTTATTTTTTAAAAACATTTTGCTGTGGAATGAGAAGAAATGTGTCCAGGTCATTGAGTAAAGCTGCTTTACCTCTGTTAGATTGATCATAAACTAATTAATAAGTCAATCTCTGACTTATTAATTGTCCCTTATAAATAAGACTATGACAACAAAGGTTTCTGTTGTTCTAATTATTATTATTCCAATGAGCTGCAGTTTTCTTTTTAGTATTGTCTGTTTTTCTAACTCCATGCAGGTTTTTTCTCTGTGCGCTAGCTCTTTTTAAGTCGACATTGCTTGTTAGCATTGTCAAATATGTGCAGATTTCTCTGTGTTTTTTATGCCTATAAAAGTATAAACAACACAGTCAGGCTGTCAGCATGACAATAATGAGGGGGCTCTAGTAACACCGGTTTCACAGTCACACCAATCTTTTGGAACTAACCCAATTATTTGTATTGGGTTGTATTGTATTTTAAAATATATTCTGCCTTGTGCTTGTGCTTTTCGTTGTATTTTTCAAATTATCCGAGTTTAAAATTGACCTATGGTAGCATACCAGGCAAATTTGCCACTCATAAAATGGCGGACGCGATGACATATAGTTTCCGTTCCTGTGTACCACGTGCTCTCAACCCGTCTGTTCGCGCAGGAGTGGCGCGTGCGCACCGCCTCATCTTCCGTAGCACCGTAGCAGCCATTAAGCCAGAGAGAACATTGCGGGAAAACGGACGTTCGGAGGGAGGGAGTTCATTCACGATTATCTCGAAATTTCACCCTCGCGCTTCTGTTGCTTCCACGATAGTATCTGACATTGCGGCGTTCGTGGTTGCGTAGGTCCTCCAAAACTGAGCTACAGCCACCCCGCGAGGTATTATCGTTTCTTTTTCTCTCCCGTGGTTTCATCAGCGGTCTTCTCTGAGAACGCTAGGGACTGGGACACACGCTGATGGCGGTCACAATCGAGGAGCTTTATCGGAACTACGGGATCCTTGCTGATGCTAAAGAAAACCTCAGCCAGGTGAGGAAGAGACAGTCCGCTCAGTTTTGAACACGGCGGCGTTTTGAGTTTCATTGCATTGTCCACAGCGCGGGCGCTTTGCCTGGATTTAGTTGATTTATTGACACGGTGCGTGCACCCTGTTAGCTGCAGCTAGCTTTAATAGTGGCTAATGTGAATGACCCTAGCAGTAAACTGGGCTACGAACTCGCGAAATTCATCTCCATAAATAGTTCCAAAGCGTTTTACCACCATATTTTCATTCAGAGCTATTGTTTTTTGGATTTGCGAGACTTAAATTCAACAAATAGTTTTAACGGAGTCACGTTTGATTCATTTGTATCGGAGATGCGAACTTTTGTCCTGTCAGTTTGTGGAGCCTAATGGAAATATTCCTGTCTCGCTTATGTTGATAAGCGGGGGAAAAAGAACTTTTCTCTGAAAGAGCATTGAAATAATTCCTAAATAAGATAGTGTTTTTAAGTTAAAATGACAGTAATTGTGTCCATCTATATATATTCAAACCTCTTAGAGGTTTTAAGCCAAAATCCTTATGTTGGTTGAATGTTTTTGTGTTGTTGTGGTTAGAACAGTACTTAATTTATTGAGAGGAAAAAAACCCCGTCAAATTTCTCTAAAACATGTATGTTTCCATTTAAATACAGCAACAAAGATTACTCCACAACAGAACAATTTGAAGTTCCGGTTGCATTATTTCTTAAAAATAAAAACCCCATTACAGCTAAATCCTTAAATTTAACAAAGAATTATTTCCCCCCCTTTTTTTTCTTCTTCTATTCCATATGTTCCATGCGCTCATTTATTAGTTTTATCAGTAAAATTCTGCATTGTCAACCGGAATAGAAAATAAATATTTCAAATATATATTTTTTTAATTTTTTGGGGTATGTATCTGTCATGTTATCCATTAAGAATAATCAAAACTGCAACATATACAATAGGTTATTGAAAAGCTTTTTTTTCTTTTTGCTGCAGCCGTCGTATGTCATGTATGTTGTCATTAACTTGTGTATTTTGTTCTGCAGCACAAAGATGCATACCAAGCAATCCTGGACGGCGTGAGGGGAGGACCCAAAGAGAAGCGACTGGCAGCTCAGTTTATCCCCAAGTTCTTCAGCAGCTTTCCAGAGTTGGCTGATGCGGCCATAAATGCTCAGCTTGATCTCTGCGAGGATGAAGATGTGTCCGTGAGTACAAAAAAAAAAAAAAAAAAACAATACAGGCATTCCTACATCTGGGTTGTTTTCTTTTCCTTCAAAAGGTGCTTTTAATCAGACAAACAAGCCTTTATTAAATGTGACCTTGTAGTAAAGTTATCTGTAAAATGTATTTAGGTATGTAGATGTGATTCTTATTAAAAGAACTATGAAATATCAGTACACTAAAATGCTTCCAAACCTTTGTGCAGCTGATTTCAGTTTTAGGTCCTAGTGTCAGCCGTTACTGCTGCACTTTGTCTAATTTAATTAGCTATTTTGACAGAAAGTCCTGAGCTGGTTTTCAGGGGTGATGCCTTAAACCAGGCATCACGCTTATTTTCAAATGACTTGAAAATAAGCTCCGCCCATCTTTATCCAGATTCGACGACAAGCCATTAAGGAGTTGCCCCGGTTCGCGACTGGCGAAAACATTTTCAGAGTCGCTGATATTCTGACCCAGCTCCTTCAGACAGGTAATGACTTATGTGGATCAGGCTTATTATTACTTTTCCTTAGGGCTAATAAATAGTCCTAATAATCGTACCTGCTATCATTCTAGATGATACTGCAGAGTTCAACCAAGTGAACGTGGCACTGATTTCAATCTTCAAAATGGATGCTAAAGGTAAGGGTGTGTTCGTATGTTTGCATGTTGCGGATCATAGAATCTGGTGGAAAGGTGTTGGTTTTGTTTATAAGACTCTCTTAAAGCGTTCTTTTTAAAAAAACAACAACATTGTATTTATTTATTTTTTTTGTTCTCGGTGGTCCAGGGACGCTCGGAGGTCTGTTTTCACAGATCCTGCAGGGTGAGGACATCGTGCGAGAAAGGGCCATCAAGTTCCTGGCCACCAAGCTGAAGACCTTACCAGAGGACGTCATGACGAAGGAGGTGGAGGATTACGTCTTCGCTGAGACAAAGAAGGTTTGTGTTCAGAGGGAAAACCGGTTGTTCATTTTATTTTGGGATAATGCTAATGGAGAAAACCCAACATATAACTCGACAGACTGGTATCTAGAGAAGGGTAGAGTAGTCAAAACTTATAGTCAAGTAAGAGTAGCAAAACTTGAACAGGCTTTTACTCTAGTAAAAGTAAAAAGAAGCCGTACAAGAATATGGTTCATTTAATATTTAATAATTACATCATCAGACAGGCTAAAATAACAAGTTATGTGGAAATTATGGCGTTTTAAAGGTCAAAATTAAAATGATTAGGGCTGCTGTAAACGAATATTTAGTAATCGAGTAATCTATCGATTACAGAGGAGCTCTCGCCGACAACTCCTTCAGACTAGTCAGCAGCAATTAGCAAACACCTGGCAAATGCTGAACTTTTTATATGAGCTACTTACCAGTGAACCTCTAGTAAAAACATTTAAAGGGTAGAAAGAGGAGCCATGTTGTGATGACTTCCTGAAGGCGCAGCCTCAGAAAGAGCCGAAGTTTTTAGAGACAGAAGCCCAATTTCAAGGCAGTAAATTAATTAACCCAATCTCTTTGTAAGTCATTGCATATTTATAACAACTGAAGTTAACATTGTTACTTGATTGTGCTCTAGAACAGCCTAGAAAAACACATTATACTGCCCCCTTAAGTTCGATTGACTCGACGCCACTGATCAGGAAGAGCTCACCTCCCCGTTGTCTCCTCAGGTGTTGGAGGACGTCACAGGGGAGGAGTTTGTGCTCCTGATGCGCATGGTGTCCGCTCTGCGCGTGCTGCAGTCGGTAAACGGGCGGCAGCAGCTGGTGGAGCTGGTGGTGGAGCAGGCCGACCTGGAGCAGGCCCTCAATCCAGCAGACCCGGACACCGTGGACCGGCTGCTGCAGTGCACCCGCCAGGCTCTCCCCTTATTCTCTGTGAGTAGCACCATCTAATGTCTGAACGTGTAGCTGACACTTTATTATGTTACAGTTATATTGTGCAGTTTTAACCTTGTGTGTGTGTCTGTGTTTTTAAGCTTCTTAGCCTTGCTTATCTGTAAAAGTGAAACACATTCTAGGTTACATAGTTCATACAGACTCTTTATAATAACTGAATTTCATTTAGGTGTTTTCAAGGTTTGGAAAGTGCTTGATTTCTGTGTAAAGTAACTGAAAGTGCTCGAAATTGTAACTGCACATTTTGATAATAAAGTTGAGAAAAAACTTTCCACAACTTTATTATCAAATCGAACATTTGATTAAAATCCTAAATTTAGAAAACATTATTTACAGTTGAAACCAGATATTTTTATTAACCTAATAAAAAGACAACCTCTTTCTTCTTTTCTTTTTTCCCCCCCTCAGTCTGAAGTTAAATCTGAATAAACTTTTCTTGGTTTAGGTCGGTTATAATTACTAAAATAATTTCTGTTTGCTAAATTTCAGAAAACTTGGCAAGAACAATTTTTTAAAAAGTTTTATTTGTGACGTTCTTTGTACATTATAGTTAAGATTTTAATTTAAGCAGGAAGGTCATTTACCTGATCACAGATTATTTGTATTGTTATAATGAATTAAATGTTATTATTTCTAATGGCTCAATGACTCATTAATTTATGTAAGTGCTTTATATATTATTTGTTAAACAATGTTATCAAAATTGGGGATTTTTTATTATTATTGTTAAGGTAGTGTTTTGTTCTCTAACCAGTTAGGTTTGTAGTCTGTGTGATACATTTGAAAACATTAAAGTTAATTATATTTAAGTTTTCCTTGAATACTATTACAAGACTATTAATATCATGTAATAGTGAATTGAAACTTTTTTTTTTCTTTTTTTAGTTCATTTTTATTGTTTTAATCTCCAAGGTGTGGTGCTGGAAAAGTTTGAAAACGTGCTTGAATTTTACTGTGGGGGAAAAAAATGTACAAACCCTGAAGTTAGTTAATTTAAATGCAAGTGTAAATATGTCACGGTCATCTTTATTTTTCAGAAAAATGTCCATTCCACCCGATTTGTGACTTATTTCTGCGAACATGTGCTGCCTAACCTCAGCACCCTGACGAGTCCCATAGCGGAGCTGGACATCCAGCTGGAGGTGGGTTCATCTTCTTATCTTAAGCACTGATCACTTATTTCTGGGCCTGGGCTGGTATGACATCCTCATGTCATGACAACCTTTACTAAAGTACGACAAAATGCAACTCACAGGATGAATAATCATCTCTTGCTTCTATTAAAAGAACCTTAAGCGTAGGAGAGGTATAAAATATAAACAGAAAATTGAAAAGGTAAGTTTCAAGACAAAGACCTTTGTGACCTTGAAAATGGACGAGTGCTTCATTCTTATGTAAATCCTTCCTAAACTCCAGTAGGAAGCACAAAGAGTCTCAGATGAATGTAGCTGCTGTTGCTAAAGGAGGCAAATGTTTTTCTTTCAAGTTTAGCAAACTATTGAAATAAGTTGCTGTCTAAACTTCCACTAATAGTTTGCCAGTGAACCGCCGGTTAAATTGTTGTTAAAGGCTAAATAGAGGAGCCATGTTGTGAAAGAGCAGGAGCTTCTTAAAGAGACAGAGTCCCAATTTCAGGTTGTTAAATTAATCAAATTTGTTAAGTCATACTTCATATATAGCATTATATAGTTGTTATATGGCCTTTTTGTAACAACTGTAGTTAATATAGCTACTGGATTGTGGCAAAAAATGGCAATATGTGTTAAAAACCTCCCCACAATACTGCATCTTTGAGTGATTAATAATTGTATAGCAAAAGGTGGTTAATAGATTTAGTTTTTAGCTGAATATGAATCAGATGACGCCAAAATGGTTGTGGGTTGAACACATTTACAGACAAAGAAGTATTATTTTTTTATTTTATCTTAGTTGCTAAATTCATATATTTCTCATACAGTTTTGGCTTAATTGCGGCTCTGCAGATGGTGTTCTTTCATCAGATAGTTTTCTTTTTTAAGTCTGTTTTCTCCAGTTAACCATTAATCAGTTGCAAAATTAGTTGAGGATTATTTCAGTAATCAATTCATCCCATCGATCATTTCAGTCCTACATGTATCATGTGAAACTAAATGGTTCAAACGTTGAGTTCCCGGTAGCACGTTTGTTGCAGGAACATGACCTGAAATCATCCAGTAACTAGGGGTGGAAATTAGCACCCGCCACCGGCCAAATGCGGGTTAAAGTATGAAGTGGAGTGTAAATTGGAGTAATTCACCGCCACTGTGGCGGGTTGACAAAAGCTGCATTCAGCTTGAACTTCTGTCCAGGGGTGGACTGACCATCTGGAGTCCAGACTGAGGCATTTACTGTCCATATCTGGCGGCCCTATGCTGTCATGATTTAACAAAAAAATGATTTTAAATCTAATTTTTATCGACCTCAACAGCCCATTGGTTGATTTTATTGACGGACATTGAGCTTATCCAATGAAATCCCTTAGTCCTCCTTGGCCCGCCCCTCCCCTCTAAGGTTATAAATAGCGCCATTTCAGCTAACGGTGGAGCTAACCGGAGTTCGAGAAAATGAGCGGATACGAGACGGGGTGGGTCAGAAAGAGCATTTTAGCTTTGCGTAAAAATCCATTACGCCCATTCAGGAAAATGTGTCAAACTAATCGATATCTAAATTATCTACGTTACCACACTAACTTTCGCTGTTGGAGGAGATTCGGTATCGGACAAGAAGAGGAAATTAGCATTCTGGGGATTTGTTATCGTTGTCGGAGGATGATGAGAGAGACGTGACCAGGGACAAGATTGAGGAAGAGTTCAGGTTAGCTGCTGCTGCTGCCCGGTAAGGAGGAGTGAAAATGTTCATAAAGAAAAAGTTTCATGCAGGCAGGAAGGCAACTGTGTGTGAGGGGGAAGCTAAGCTAACACCAAGCTCCAGTTAGTCAGAAAAACTGTGGAGTAACACAAGAATGATGATGATCGCCCGTGGAATTAACAATGAACACGTTCTGAGATATTTTGGTAATAATTGTTAATTTCAATAGAAAACATAATAAGTAAGGGAAAACAAATAAAACAGCTTTTGAAAAAAACAGTGGCTGGTGAAATGTCTGAGTGACCGGTAATAAATGTTCTAAAAAAAATTTAATTTCCACCCCACTGAAAGCAAACAGCTGCAGTCTGTAATATTCTGCACAGTGTCGGCTTTAGGAGCTGAAGTCCAACAAACGGAGGCGCATATTCAAGCACAACGAGCAAAAAAAGGTGAAAATCCATCAGCTAAAGCTGATCTTTAGCGGTCGGCTCTGCTCAGAATAACCTGCAGTGCTGTTTTCACAACCTCCCCCGATCCCTAAAAAAAAAAAAAAAAAAAAAACGCCCTGAAAAACTCAGCTTCCTGACCCGGGGCGGCTCCAGGCTGACTCAGCGTTTCAGCGCTCTCTGGATGTGAACTCTGCTGCGAGGACGTTGACATTTGCTGAGTTTCTCTTTGTGACGGTAAACAAAGTCAGCGTGGCAGCCACCTGTCGGAGGTGGCGGCCAACTGCCTGGTGTTAACGGGTCGTTAAGCCTGCGCCACGCAGCGCCCGTTCTCATTAACCACGAATATTTTAGCGAGGGTAAAGACGTGTGTGTGTGTCTCTGTGTCTCGGCAGGTGCTGAAGCTGCTGGCTGAGATGAGTCCGTTCTGCGGAGACATGGAGAAGCTGGAGGCCAACCTCAACACGTTGTTTACCAAGCTGGTGGTGAGGATTACTATACTGGTGTTTGCATTGTGAGAAGTTAGAAACATACGTGACACTCAGATTATTAATTTCTCCGATCTTGTCCGACAGGAAAAACAAAAAACAAAACTCCCCTAATTCGCAAGATTATTATAGTTGACTAAAACTAACGAAGTAAAAAGAGAAATTGAGAACCTTAACAGAAAAAACGGTAATTAATGGGGAAAAACTATAGCTTTTGGGAAATATGTTGTGTGTTTATAAACTAAAACATACATAAATTGTCGACATAATGCTCTTCGTTTTCATGTTTGTTTATTAGCCTTTCAAACTGATGTGACGTTGATCGCTTTGTTTGTTTGTTTTTTTTAACACCAGCTGCCTGGTTCGCAAAATGTTCGCAAAATGGTGACAGCAAAAGTTGAGGAGAAAACTCCAGAGTCAGTTATGAAAAATGTTTAGAAAATGGTATCGGTTTTTTTGAGTATCAGTGTATACATAATAACAACACAATACTTTGACCTTTTTGAATTCTGCACCGGAAAATTAACCAAAAGATGGAAAACGCTAGAACCAATTCTGATAAAAACTAAGCAATATTTAACTAATAATAACTAATTAAATCTAACAAACACACTGTAAAAACTAACTGACTTAGACAAACTAACAGTCACAATAAAATGAAATCAAACTTTACTGAAAAACCCAAAACTAATCTAACCCATCATTAAAGTTCACTAAATGAATGTGGACTTCCAGCGTTTGTGGGGGTTTGGGACAACGGTGCTTGAGACCTGCTCTCAGAATATTTACAACTGCATATTGTAATAGTTCAGACACCAAATATTGTTACGCATCAAAAGTGTTAGCATTACAGCAGAAGCCAATATCTACAGCAGCCGTTACCGTTTTTGCCCTCGGTCCAGTTAAATAAAACTATTTTTACAGCTGAAAATGTTACGTGACCTTCTTAAAACAAATAGATGATTTATATTCTCTAGTATTACTATAGAAAATTTGCAGCCATTTTTAAAGAATAGGTATTTAATTTTATTTTGGCTAAAGAAAAATCTGAGAACTTTTAAGTTTAGTTAAAAGAGAGTGGATGCATTTCGTTTTTCTATGGCATTTTGATATTTGTATGAATTTAAGTTTTGGAAAAAAAAAACCTAGAAAAAATGTTGTGAATTCAATTTTAATACATCTGTTTCATAAAAAAAAAAAACAGCAATAACCTGCTAAATCCGTTTTTAAAAACATTAGTTGGTTCCACAGTTTGTAAGAGCTGCTGTTCGAACTTTGTCGTCTTTATTTTCGCTCTTTGGGCGCCGATTTTTATTTTTATTTTTTTCATTGGCCAATCGGCACAAAGAAAAAAATAAATCAATATAAAACTTCAGTAATGAGATTTACTTAAAAAAAAAAGAAGATATAAACCATTCAAACACAATTCCCTGATGCATTGTGGGCCAGTTTTTTCGCTGACTGCTTGTCGTGGTTTGTCAGGAGTTCATGCCTCTGCCGCCTGACGAGGTTGAGAACGGCGAAAACTCTGCCAGCGAGGAGCCCAAGCTGCAGTTCAGCTACGTGGAGTGTCTCCTCTTCGGTTTCCACCAGCTGGGCAAGAAGCTGCCAGACTTTCTAGTGGACAAAGTTGATGCCGAGCGCCTCAAAGACTTCAAGATCAGGTGAGGCTGTGACACTAGAAAAACTCCTGCAGATGTCCGTCGTGCACAGAGGGTTAGGCTAGTTATTCAGCCTAAACAGTTCATTTGGAATTGCCTTTGTTTTTTGTTTTTTTTGTTGTTGTTTTTTTAATTATTATTTGTTTGTTTGCAACAGGCTACAGTATTTTGCCAGAGGTCTGCAGGTTTACATCAGACAGTTGCGGATGGCGCTGCAGGGGAAAACGGGAGACGCTCTGAAAACAGAAGAGGTTACTGTCTCGTTTTTCAAATCTGCATTTAGAAAACGGCACGAGCGATTTGGCTGCAAAATCTCCTCGTGACTAAAACGTTCTTTTTAATTCCACCAGAACAAAATCAAAGTGGTGGCCCTCAAGATCACAAACAACATCAACGTCCTCATCAAGGTAAGGGCTTGAGAAACATGATTTTGGGGGAGGGGGGGTTTCTACATTTTTCTAATGTTTGTAGTAACTGGTCAAACGTGATACTCATTTTCATGTAAAGATGCTTCTACAATTGCAGCTAAAATCATTAATATTATCAAGGATCCAAATTAAAACACATCCATGTTCATTTGAGCTAAGGTGAAATTTTTTGTTTTGTTTTGTTTCTTTACGTGTTTCATTTCTGGGAAGAAACTTCCTAGGACAAATTTAGGAACACCAGGTGTTTGCTCTGACATCAGGGATATAAAAAAAAAAAAAGGAAAGAAAGAAATGGTGCAAAACGAACACAAACACGGACAAAGGATAAATAGTGGCATGCTGTTCTGGATCATAGCTACAGGGATAATTGGGTCATCAAAGCCAGACTCTATGATGAGTTTTAATATCAGGGTCTCTGCATCCTTAAAAAAATCTTAAATTTATGCATCTAAAATTAAGGCTTTCAAATGTCTTAAGTTCTTTTAAAAAGGAGTAAGTTGGCCTCAGGTACTTTGTTACAGGTCTTAAATTGTAAAATTATATATTTAATTTTTTTCCACTGATGGGTTTTTCTGTCGGGCAACCACCGTTTAAGTTGCACTCAGACACCTTCAATGCATTCTGTGGCCGAAGGCAGTTTAGGCTACCGCTATCTAGCTGCTAGCATACCCTTCCTAGCTAGCTGTTTTGCATTTATCTTGAGAAAGTTCACATTTTTCGCCAGTTGGCTGGACAAAGGTTGTACTTTTATGTGAAATTATAGGTCTTAAATGTCATCAATTATTTTTAAAAGGTTTTAAATTTGAGTTGGTGAAGCCCACAGTAACCCTGAAAAAAGCAACTAAAAGTTGTGGGTCTACTGTTAAAGAAGGAAACTAGTCATCATTACAAACTGGGAATTTGTTCATTCAGACTCTACTTCTTTCCAAACTTTAAAAACGACGAGTAGCCCAGCAGTCTGAAAGTAAGCTACCTTCATTTCCTCAACTGAGTTGAAAGAAAGTCTCTGTTTTCCTTCCAGGATCTTTTCCACAACCCTCCGTCATACAAGAGCACAGTGACCTTATCCTGGAAGCCTGTCCAGAAGCCGGAGGCAGCAGCGTGAGCGAACCGTTTCAAAGCCAGAAGACGTTTGAGCGTTGTCTGTTGCAGCTTGATTTTTTTTATTTTTTTGCATCTTTTCTTTGTGTTCGCAGGCCCAAACGTCCGTCGAGTGAGGAAATGGGGTCTGGCACCAGCACAAAAAAACAGATCGCGCCTCTGCCACGGCGGGACGCCAGACAGATTTACAACCCGCCCAGCGGCAAGTACAGCGCCTCTATTGGCAATTTCACCTACGGTGAGGAGCGTCTGGTGGCACACGTTTTTGTTCACGGTTGTTCCACAACTATTCACGATTTCACTTTTATTTGTTCACTCTTTGAAGAGCACTTTGAGAAACTTGGGTCACCTCCAATCTGGCTCAAAATATCACCAATTCCAAAACTTTTGCACACATTTGTAATGCGAACGCAACCACCGTGAAAATGCCACAAAAAGTCAGTTCAGTTTGTCTCACCAAAACTGGCAAGTTTTGGTCTTAAGCAAGACGTCTTACGGTTGTAAGACGTCTTGCTTGGAGTTCCCCACAATTGACCATAACGTTCCAGTCCATAGTTATTCACTCGCTGTCTATTTCAGGCATTTTCTAAGGACTAACGTTACAATTAGTCCTGATTTAACGTTCTGCTCCCCTGGAGAACACGTCTGCACACTCTACAGACTAAAAGTTCACCCTCCTTTGTGAGTCTGCTGTGTTCTTACTGAGCTCTTTCTGGCGCCGTGTCGATGCAGAGCAGCGTGGCGGCTACAGGGGCGGACGAGGACGAGGCTTCTGGGCGAGAGGCAGCAGGAGCCGAGGCCGGATCTACTGAGACGCACGACACTTTGCTCCCGGAACTGCATCACATCAGGGTCTCACCCTCACCAAAATGGACAATTTGTCGCCTTTTTTTTTTTCTTCCTTTTATTTTCCCTTTGAGTTTTTTTTTTTTTTTTTTTTTTTTTTAGCACTATAGTTTCCTTTTTATTTTACTCTTATTTCTATCTGAGGTCCTGTCTTGAGTTTCTGGCTCCACCTTTTCTACTTTCCATGACAACGTGTAGTAGCTGTATTTCTCTTGGCCAAGGTAATAGTAAATCTAGATGTGTGTGTGGATTTTTTTCTTTTCCCTCTCCCCATCCCTCACTCTCTCTTTCTCTCCCGCCCACCGAAATTTTAAAACATTTTGTGTATTTCTGTCGAACAAAAGACTGTCAAGTCGTAACTAAATATTTTTGTCACATACTGGTGGGAAGAGATGATCTTGTTTAGCAGCATGTCAATGAATTTATCCATTTCTAACTTTTTATTTAACCATGTTTTTGTTTTTTTTTGTTTTTAAGAGCTTAATTACGATTGGCTGACTGCTTCTTTGTATAAATCAATGATGCCGTTTCATTGGATTTTTATCATAAACTTAAATGGAATTACAATAATTTGTCCATTTGATTGTGAAAGAAGCCTGCACGTCACAAAGTCTTAAAAAAAATCTCTTCGTTTTAGTCTTGACAGAATAAGAAAGTATCTGAGATAAAAGGTGAAATCTAAGCTAGAAATTGGTCCCGGTATTTATAACCTGATTGTGGCGCCACCTGCTGTCTAAGAAACAATAAATGATTTTTGTTACACTTGGATAAAAAAGGTGACTATGAACTTGCCCTTACTTTTTAAGTTAAAAATCAATTGTACTGCCTTTTTTTTTAAGTAAACCAACCAACAGGCAGTACTATGCAAATTATGCTCCAAGTTTCTTACTGTTTTTGTTCTGTAGTTTTTAAAGTAGAATGAATGAGCGAGCCTTATTTAGTTACTTCCTGTGAAGAATTTATCCGTTCTCCATGGCAAGTTCTTGATGTATGAGGTTGTAGAAGAGTCGGTGAGATGAATTCATGAATTCCACTTAATATCAAAATTCAGCTGGTCCATTCAGACATGCTACCTTTAGGCGCTAACAGAGTAAAATGGCATCAAACAAAGGTTTTCCATTCTCTTGGTTATCCTCGATCTAAGGTATCCATTAACTGTAGCTTTGAGGGCGTTTCCTAACATGTCATTTCCTTTAGCTTTAGCTTTGCAGCTAGCAGAAACAGATAGAAGGAAAAACAGAATTATTTAATCTCAGCAATCCATTATTAAAGCTATTAGCCAACTACATTTCTGAAAACCCTCAACCTCATCTTCCATATACATCTTTAAAAAGTATTAAGTGTTAAATTAACGTGTAAGGCCTTAAAATGTAGTTTGGCCTTAAATACCTTAGTCGCAGGTCTTTAATTTGAAGTATTTTAAGCTTGTATTTTTTTTTCTATCCGGCAGAAGTCACGTGCAGACATCAGTCCTGTGACTCGAGGCTATTGCTAACTGACTGCTAATATAACCTCGCTAACTGCTAATATAACCTCGCTAACTAGCTTTTCTGCGTCTGTCATGGATAAGTACAAATTTTCCACCAGTTGGCTGGACAACGTTTATTTTCACAGCCGGCTAACTCCTGCTGTCGTCCTTCAGGCTGGACACGTTATGCACAAAGATTTTATGCTTGTCGCTTTTAAGCTTTTTGCAACGCTTGATTGTAACGCAGAAGCATTTCCCAACCGTCTCCTATCATTTCATTCAAGGTGGCATTAAAATGTCTTAAAATTGATTTCCTGAAGTATTCGCAGACACCGTGGCTCAAACGTAGCACCTGTACAGCATGATGAGTTAATGTTTGTTTTGTTTTTCTGTCATGTTTTTAATCAAATTCTTCCATTAACTGTTTACTTTGTACAAAGGACCAGAGCAAAGATCAGCAGGAGCCATTTCACACTAAGCGTTTTAAAGCCCTGGTCCCGGTCAGGTAGTTAGCTGTACTTGCTAATCATGTCACTGTGGGAATTCAGTTTGGATGTGGTGAATATACATGGAAACCATTTAAATTTCTGAAAACGATCGGTGTCAGATTTTGCTTCAGGCTCTTGAAATAATCAATCATCCATAATGTCCTGGAACTCATCAATTTTCAATTCTGGCTCTAAAACGTACAACCAATCTGTCCAGGCTCTTGATTTGTCATGTTTACCAATGAACATGATTCTTGCCCTCTTTTGACATCATCAACTCAGAGCAGATTAAGCTGATGTCTTATTGTTTTCTTTTATTCCTCCAACTTGATTTTCCAGAGCTTTATATTTTTCACAACCTTGTGGTGGAAATCTATACATAGATATACTTTTTAATTTTTTTTAGCGTACATATATTAGCGGGGTGAGGGGGGAATAATTCATGGATTGATGGTGTCCTTTAATATGTAATGGCAGGAATGAAGGAAGGAAGAAGCCGGGGTTTCAAACGGTGGAGCCGAAATGGAAAACTCTGTGGGCGCAACAGGTCTTCATGCACAGACACGTGTGTTGTTGGGTTGTGTGGGCTGATGCTTCAGGGAGGAGGGGAGCGCCAAGTCTTTCTCTGAGTCGACTGAGGCAGCCTGAAACCGAGAGGCAACTCTTAATGGGGTTTATTCTGGAAAGATTAGGAGTTTCATATGAGAAAGTTAGTCTGTTGCTGTTATTGATTTTATGCAGTTAATAGTCTTTTTGATGAATGACAAAGCCTCACTTTTTTTTTTTTTTTTTTTTTTTTTTTTTTTTTTAGGTAATAACTTGATAGAATATATCCCGATCTGGCCCACATGATGGTTAAGAAAATGAATAATTACTCGGAATATCTTTCGGGCCTCTCTCTCGGTGTTTCGTGCCCTGGCAGAGTGTCCCCTCCAGAGGGCGCTCCGGACTAGGGCTTTCCTCTCAAAGCGTCCGGATCTATTTTTAAACCGACTGAACTAGTCATTTAAAGCGACCGTGATGTATTTTCGTGTCGTTCTATTACCGGGGTGGGCAGAGGTATCTAGTATTTAACATTCACAATGCCGAAGACAGTCAGTCTAAAATTCCTTATTGAATATTAAGAAATTAGCACCCCAGTTAGCTGCAAAGCAGTATAAATTTACTAGATAAATGCATTGCATCTGTTTTCCAAATCTTTTTTAAATATTGTGATAATTTGTGTTTTTCGGATCATATTCAAACGCGCCTTTTTGTTGTTGTTGTTTGTAATAGTTACCAAAGTGGTACAGCTATTAAGATAAATTAATACATCACACGTTTTTCTTTCTTTCTCTGATGCTGCACATCTGTTGGCAGCGCCAGCGGCTTCACGACGACTTTAAGCTGAAGCGTTCATTTCTGAACGGTAGGGGGAGCCACGACACTGCAACAAAACCCCCTCGCTGGTAGATCGTGACCAGGTATTTCCCAAGCCAGCCTGCCAGCCAGCCAGGCACCAAACTGCCTAGCACGTGCGTTTGTATGAGCACGCGCGTACACACCCGAGCTGAGCTGAAAATAATCAAGTGGTGGAAGAGGAGTGGGCGGCAGCTGCGAGAGCAGCAGAGACGACGACCCTCGGAGAGAGGGAGCGGTAGATGGAAGGAGCAACTGTACCAGCCCGTGTGAGAGTGGAAAGTGAAGGTAAATCGGAAAGTCCTGAAGCACTTGGTGGAACTCGACGGGTTTCCTTTCTGTATCAGCGACCTTTGGGAGGGTGTTGCTGTTTATGGTGGTAAAACTATGACTTAATATTGTGTACCCACACACTTCTGGCCTCAGAAGCCGCTGCGGAATAACGGGGCTGCTTTTGCACGTCTGTCTTAGTTACTGCGTGAGATGACGTCCACTTGTTGTCTCCAGTGACACTGCGTGGCAGGACTTCTGTTTTACAACAGCAGGGGGGCTAGCTGGCAGTCTTCCAATAGCAAACAAGCAGTGTTGACTTTGGGATGTACGAAAAGAAGCACGCCCGCACGTAATGAACCAACTTGTATGATGTTTCCAACTGGATTCTGCAGATGACAGAGAGCAGTTCCTCAAGGTGTTGAAAGGGTTGGCCAGATGGGGATCTTAGCAACTCGGGGTGGTGTGGCAATAATACTTTTATGACTACAACTGACCTGCCAGGAAGGACAAAATGAAGACTTGCAGTGATTATATATAATTATATATAGTTCACATAAGATTGTCTCTGGTAAAATTCCATCCCAGTCGTTAATGGTGGTCTCCACCTGTGTAACTCCTTTGGTCACACCAATACAAAATGATGAAAGGCAGTTCAAGGCCTTAGTTTGGTGCATTTCTTTTTCTGTTATCAACCATCTCCAGTTCATTTGACTTATTAAAGACTCCTAGCCAAAATGTTTATCGTAATGCAGCCTTACTTTCCTTCCCAAACCATCAAAGTTTTTGAGAACTCTCCTAAGGTCTACTGTAACACCTTGACGTAAGTCTTATACCTACACAGATAGCAATAAATTATTACTACTGGTAATAGTAAATCAAAATGTGATGCTGCCATTGATGATTTAAGTAATACTGGTCCACTGTTTTATTCAGAATGGCAGACAGGAGCAACTACAGAAAGTTTCACCTGGCCAGATAAGGGTCACTAATAATGTTGAGATATTACATCAAAACCAGATAAGGGTCACTAATAATGTTGAGATAGTACATCAAAACCAGAAGCCATAAAGACATTTCAGGATCTCAGTTGGTGTCTACATGCTTAAACACTTTGGGTATGAAGGCAATACGTAAAATCTTTTCCATTCTCTAGCAAAACAACGGAAGAACCGAAGTCCATTGATCTATTCTGTCTTGACAGTGCGATCTTGTGTGAGCTACTGACAAGTCACAGCGACCTGCTGTGGTCGTGGTACGTGTTTTTCTAGGTACCTGGTCATCCATACAATAGGCGGTGGAAGCGGGGCCGTTGCTGCCTTTCCTGGCATCGTTGAGGCAAAATGACGAACACGCTGTCACAAGCCTCTTTCAAGCACATCTCCGTCATAAATCTCCAAAGATGACCCTTCTCTTAGCTGCCTCTCGTCATTCATGAATCACAAGTAGACACTTCCAATATCCTGCAGAGCTCGTGAGGTTTCAGAAACGCAGCCAACGGTGCAACAGGACAAGAGGTGTGGTGCGGCATTGACATCGGATCTATGCGTTCCGATGGTGCGGCATCGAGAGTTCCTTCATACCATTCTTTATGGACATACTCAGTGTAGCAATCCTGTTGTTGGTCGCTCACATACATTCACATTTTAGCTACTTTTCTCATCTTCTTACTCTTCTTGGGATGCATTTCTGAGTATTGTTGGTACTTTTAGATCTTGGGAATGCCAAAATTTCCAATAGTGTTGGCATGTAGAATGGCGTAGTATGGTGTAACACGTGTAATACGCCCACAATTGGTATGGTGTAGTACATCAGTTCTACACTACACATAGGAAATGGCATTGGAAGTGTTTGGCGGACCCAGAAATGGTGAAAACGTGTCTAAATCCTGTCTATAAGCACTTTGTAATGGAGGCTAGTGACCGACATTCAAAAAAAAAAAATGTTTTGGAAGATGATCAAATAAAGCAACCTGTAGTGCTTGTCCTTCACTCTAGTAAATTTATGCTTCAAAATCTCAATGTAAGATTAGATTAAGTCAGTTGGTGTGGGGTGACAGGGTTTTTTTTTTAGGTGTGGCTATTGACCCTCAGACTCCCGCACTAGGGTCGCCTCTGCTTCCTATTCGGACTGGAGCTGTCCTTGGTGCTGAACCCCTGTCTTCTCTATCCTGAACTGTCTCTGGTTGTGATTCAGTAATGTTTTTTTAAAGTTTTTTATGTAAAAAAAAAAAAAAGAAAAAAAGAAACGACGTCTTCACAAAACTTACACGTTCTATTGAAAAAACATCAAGTGAACGCGTTCAAGTTCAGTCGGATCTTGCTTTGTAATTTCAGTCAGCACACGCACGACTCCATCAGACAACAAAAGCCTCCCCCCATATATATATGTTATTTTTACTTTTACTTTCATGAAGGACACTCAAAAAATGTCCTTAGCGTTGCGGATAATGTCTGTCCGCCTGTTCCTCCATTCACAGCTCGCCTCAGCCTCTTTCTACTTTTCCTCTTCACGGAATCGTGACAGCTCTCTAGCTGCAGCGTCCCTGAACTAACTAACTCGGTGCCAGTGGCGGATAACAGGTCGGCATGTACGCGCAAAAAAATAGAATCAGTTGTGTGTGTGTGTGTGTGTGGGGGGGGGGGGGGAAGATAACTTTGTCATCCTTTTTTAGAAAGAAGGAGAAGGAGAAAGACAAAAAAACAACAACAAAAATAAATAAATAAAAAAACACAGCCCCTACCGTCCGCCCCCTCATGTACAATGCTGGGAATAGTAACAGCACTGTGAGGTTGGGCTAAATATAGCAGCCAGTGAGTGTTAACATGTCAACTTCAGCAGTCGCGCGGGGAAGCAGCTGCTGCACGCGTGACCGCCGTGGATGTGCAGTTTGGCTATAAATACCAATCTTCCGTGAACCCAATGCACTCCGAGCCCCGATTTGTTCAATAATAAAACGCGAGATGTTGCACAAAAGCACTGGGGGACTAAAATAAATACCGACGAAGCCAAAATGGAAACCAGAGACACACATATTGAAGAATAAACTGGAAATTTCTGGTGGGCCGAGTTAATCTTGACAGACTCCGTAGAGATGACTGACATGAGAGATTTTCACACGATTGTGTTGCTGAAGGGCGGGTTGGAGTCTAACTAGCAGCGGTCTGAGAGGGGCGTTACGGGTTTCAGGGATGGGAGGGGGTCGGGGGCGAACTGCTTTATTTTTATCACGGCCTCCTTTCGAAAATAGAAGGTAGTCTAAAAAAAAAAAAATTGTCACTCACGAGTCCTTTTCAAGCCAAACACGCTTGTGCGGCGAAACCGCGCGCGCTTCATTTGCAAAATGGAGGGAGACTTTAAAACGACTCACATGAAGCCGCTTTCCACTTTAGGTAATCTGGACATGAAAGCGAGTGTCAACAGAAGACTCTCGGAAAGAGTCCAGATCCAGACGAACCCCCCCATAGTCAAGGAACACTGTGTACCGTGTTGTCGCGCGAGATTTGCCAGGCTAAACAATATTTACCCTCCTCCCCCGCAACACTTTCCCATCTCACGCGCGCACTAGCCTGCGCGTTCACGTGCAGCCTAAATCGCTGATTCGCAAATGCGGTCTATTGAACACAAACGAGCTGACCGACGGTGAACCGGCGGCCATTGCGGCTGAACTGGTGGCTTCTTTGCTTTTTAACCCATCCCCTCCTCCCCCTCCTCCTTCTCCTCTTCCTCCTCCTTCTTCTTCTTCTACCTCCATTCACAGGTTCTGCTGCAGAAACTGTGTGAATGAGTGAGTCGGGGGGAAGGATGAATGAATGACTGCTGGAGGTGAGTGAATGAAAAGCTGCGGCTGCAGGAGGAGATGCAAAACGCGGAGGGCGCATGTCCCTCCTGTCCCTCTCAATGGCTTCTCCTCCCCGCCCCTACCTCTCCCATCACACCCCCACCCTCTTCCTCCTTCTCAGGGAAGTATGGCTGCACGAGCAATAAGCAGAACAAACACACGCCAGGCCACGCACGTTGGCGTGTGTATGTGTGTGTGTGTGAATTGAAGGTCTATAAATAGCACTATAGCACTGTTTCCATTGACATCATTTAGGCAGGAGAGATGGAAAAATAAATAGGTGGAGGGAAGGGAGGACGGGGAGCAGGGTTTCTTAATCTGGGTTTGAAATTCAAACAAAACCTGGCCAGCCGTCCACCTCACGCACATCGCAACGTCCAAAACAGAATTGATCATGGTTGATCCGATTTTTATCTCTCGCTCTCTCTCTCTTTGCCTATATAATTATGACCTACAGTAAATGCACCTTAAAGCTGCAGAATGTAACGTCTACAGAAAAATATTCTTTCACTGTCGCTACGTGTGACGGTGTGGTGCGTGGTGAGACATCGAGCTCCTCCCCCTTCTCACAGCGCTAATTGGAAACAACCAATCAGAGCCAGGAGGCGGGTCTTAGCGCTGCCAGTCACCCTCTGTGTGGCGCTGCTCATCCCCCTTCCCACTACTTCTTTGTGCTGATCTCATTACTAGGGTGACAGCTAGCGATTATTTTAGTTATCGATTAACCTATCGATTGTTCTAACGATTAATTGGATATCATGTCGGCACATTCTGCTAATTTTTCATTTCACACCTTTTTATACATGATTAGAAATACATTAAGAAATATGCACAAACACAAATAATTCAATTCTTTTTTTTGCATAAGTTTAGAAACTTTTTATTGAATAAAATCCAACAACACAGTATTTCTTTAGTGAACGCTTAATCATTTGTAGCAGAGGATGCTAAAGAAGGACGCTAAACAATCCTGCTGACATCAACATATGAAAAGTTCAACCCTTCCACCTTCACTGAACAGCTGTTCAGTGTAGGGCTGATCTGTTGATTATCTTTTGTATTATCAATAACTGGATGGCAAAAGGTGCTTAATAGGTCATTTATTTACTTAGCAAATTTAGAACCAGTATAAATCTAAAACTGTCACTTGAGGAGTTTCAGACAGAACATATTCACCGTGTTTTTCGGACTTTAAGTTGCTACTTTTTGCCCCACGTTTTGAACCATGCGTCTTATAGCCCGGTGTGGTCTATCCATACAGTTTTTTCTTCTAAAAAAAAACAAAACAAAAAACTTTGTATGTCCAGCTTTTAGTGAGGTGCGCTGTATAGCCCAGAATATACGGTACACATTATTTAAAAATCTTAAATACAAAATGTGTGCGTGTTTTGTGCAGTTTTTCTCAGTGTGTTGCTCTTTCAGCAAATGGCTCTTTTTTTTTTTTTTAAGTCTGTATACTCAAGCTAATGATTAATCGGCTACTGAAGTAGTTGACGATTATTTGAACAGTCGATTAATCGTTCCGGCCCTGTCACATAAATAGACAAGGCTGAAGCGATCAAAGTTTGTAGCTGTGCTGTGTTAGAACGTAGACTTCTTGTTGCTAGAGCCTCTTTCACTTAATCTGATTCCTGTTTATTTAGTTTTTTTGTTGGAATTTCATATTCACAAATTAACCTAGCTAAAATGTATCCAAACTAGGAGCTACATCACTGTGTGTGCCGACATTCGAGGATCCCCTCCCTCAGCATGTGGACCGATAGTAAACATCGGGGCAGAACGCCGACTGTTTTCAAGAAGGATGAAGCCTGGGAGACGGAACGGAAAGCCACGAGGCAAATGCAGGGAGACGTCAAACAAATTAGGATCATTATGTCTACAACAGCCAACCACTCATACACACACACACACACACACACACACACACACACACACACACACACACACACAAAGCTGCTGGGATCACAGTGAAAAAGGTAGAGGCAACTCACACCTGAGGTAAAATGTTTCACCAGACGGTATTGTTTTGTTTGGATGCTCTAAACGAGGCAAGCGGAGGGATTAATAAATCACGTCTCAAGCAGACAGACGTGTGTGTTGTGCGGTTATGAAGTGTTTTTTTTTGTTTTGTTTTTTTTTTTTTCCATTCTTGGCGTGTCTTAGTCACAGCCAGGATCTCTATCTGAATCTCCAAGTGTGTCGTCAGCCTTGGCACTGACCTCCGAAGTGCTGCGTGACTTCCACCGGCGCTGATGACGTCTCCCATGATACATTTCTTCCCCATGTTTTTTCCAGCATGTCCTGTGATCGCACATTTCAGAGTCTCCCTGCCACCCCCCCACTTCACACACACATTTTCTATACTTTGTTTGCCTTCGTTTGCCTCTTACCGTTTCACTAAATCGGTGTAAATTTGTTAAAAAGGGTTTTTTTCCGAGGGGTGCACCGATCAATCGGCCCCGATTTCCTTCATTTTGGGGTGATCGGTGACTTGCCGGTACTCAAACGTGAAGCTGATCTTTTCTACCTCGGCAAAGGTCTAAAACTCAGCTGTGAGAGAGGTGTGACTCTTAGCCCCGCCCACCGGGTTAACAACAGTCACCCCACTGCTGCTAACTCAGAATCAGCAGGTCAGGCTTTTTTCTTTTTTTTTTTTTTAAAGATTGGTAATCGGTGATCGGCCAGAAAACTGTGATCGGTGCACCACACAATTTTTCCATCTCTGGACCTTTCAGCTCTGTCTTTTCCCACACTTTGACTCGGTGGCTCGTCTCTGGACTTTGGTTGTGGACTATACTCCACCCTTCAGTCTTTTCTTCTTCTTCTTCTTTTTTTCATACATTGTCAACAAAAGCACACCTAACCTCACCTGTGTGAATGTGTTTGAGACTAAAATGTGTCTTTATTAAAAATACACGTGACTGCGTCACACATTGTTGTTTCCTACGTTTATCCTAAATGAAATAGCAGCTTTGGATTAAGTTTCTGTGAAACGGATCCAAAGATTATTATATAATATTATTTTTTCCCTTCCCTTTGTGACGTTTCAGTTGTAAAACCTTGATGATCTCACATCATTCAGGTTCCTATTTCATTTTACATCTGTAGATACTTTATTAATATACACAGTTGCTTGTTTTTATTTTTTGATATTTTATATTCATTTCGAATATACTTGTTGCTGTGCTGCTGTAACAAGTGAATTTCCCCACTTTGGGATTCAAAGAGAACTGTTCTATTCTATTCTGTTCTGTTCTGTTCTGTTCTGTTCTGTTCTGTTCTGTTCTGTTCTGTTCTGTTCTATTCTATTCTATTCTATTCTATTCTGTTCTGTTCTGTTCTGTTCTGTTCTGTTCTGTTCTGTTCTGTTCTGTTCTGTTCTGTTCTGTTCTGTTCTGTTCTGTTCTATTCTATTCTATGCACTTTTCTGAGATTTTGTATGACAGACTACAGCAAAACTGTGTTTTTATCTGAACGGAAAAGGAAAATAATTCATGGTTTTCAACATTTTTACCAATAAATCTCAACTCTAAAAATCTGTGACATTTATCTGCCACACTTGAGCAGATAACTAGTAAAAACCCACATGTCGCTGCACTGTTGCAAAAGGGTCTCTCTCTCTCTCTCTATCTGGATTTTCACATCTAGCGACTGAGATTTATTTCCAGTTTCATCGCTAATCAAATTTTGATGACTTGTTTTCAAGTTTCCACATATCCTCAGTTGGAATTAGCTCTGGACTTTGTTTGACTGGTTTTTCTACAGCTCCTTCAGAGTTATCGCTGAATTTCTTTCTTTCTCGCTGCTTTTCTGACGAATCCTCTCCTTTCTAGCCGTGTCTTGGCGGGCCTGTGGTTCGGCCGCGTTACATCATGTCATAAAGTTAACCTCACCTCCAGCACACACCTGGAGTGTCGCCTTCATTCTTTCATGCATGTTTGAGAAATGCTCCTAATCTCCGTGGCGACCATTCAGCCAGGCAAAACGTCTGGGTGGACCTAGCTCCGCCTTCGAGAACGAAGCTCCTCCTGCATTCGTTACAAAAGCGGTGCAACTTTCGCTCCGCTTTCCTTCAGACTAGCCATCAGCAATTAGCAAACACCTGGTGGGACTGAACATCAGCTGGGCTCGTTACAGGAGCTGCTTCTCAGTGAAATGCTGGTAAAAACGTTGATGTGACGACTGTGATGACTGTCTGTAAGTGGAGTTTCAGAAACAGGGGGAGTTTTTAAAGAGACAGAGGCCCAATTTCAAGGAGTTAAAATACAAGGTCACATTTATTTTAAGTCTTATCTGATATATGAAGCTATGAAATGCGTAACCCTACCGCTTTAGCGTTTATGTCCCCTCCCTTCAATTCTCCCAACGTTTGTCATTCAGGTCAATGTTTTGTCCAAACGATCAAACATGAGTCAGATGATTATGTTCTAATACAGAATCCGTCCATCAGTCCGTCCTGTTCTGTCCGCATTGAGCCACTTACTGAAGCGTCTCCTCTTACTGTCTGTTGTCATCTTAATTGATCAAGCTCACATTCTGTCTATATTAATAGCAACTTTGATATCAACAAGTAAAATCACAGAATATGTATATTTCCTTCAACGCTGAGCCGTACAGATAAACACGTGTGTGTTTCCGATCCGGTCAGTTTGGAAATAGTGTGGAAGGACTAAGAAAAAAAACAAACAAAAAAAAAACAAAACTATTCTACACCCACCCACAAAACCACAGCTGCCCCCCAGCCCCCACTTCTTCTTGCCAGCTGAATTAATTTGATACTATTTTTGAAAGTCAGTGTTTCTAAGGGATACCTAATAACGCAATGACGTCAATGCAGGTCAATAGCACACTGCTGGAAAAGAGGGACAGGGAACGGGAGAGAAAACACACACACACACACACACACACACGGCGAGAGTAGAATGGAGGGAAGCTGGTTAAAGATCTGAATTCCTTCCCTGTTTCGTCTCCAAAAATATTTCCAGCGAAGCTTTTTATGTTGTTGTTTTTAGTTGATTTTATTTTATTTCTTCGTTACTTCTAATTTTTTTTTATATATGAATGACAGCAGTAGTTGTTGCGTCGCGCTGCTCCCCTCTCTCCATTGATGCTTTCCGTCTCTGTCTGGAAGACACACACACACACACACACACACACACACACACACACACACACACACACACACACAATATACACAAAGAAAGAGAGAGAGGGAGAAACAAAACGGCGAGTCTAAGACCGAGCTTCCACATTGCGAGATGAATCGTGTGCGTCTCTCCGCATGCGTAAAGCCTCCTCTCCCCCCCCCCCCCCCCCCCCACCCACCTCACTCTTTATCTCTCCCCCCGATTTGGCGGGACCTCGCCATCCGTTGGGCTCCATTTGTGTTTCCCTACTTTCTCCGTTTCTCCGACCACCAACCACCGCCACCTTTCAACTCCCAGACCCCGTAGCCGCCCCTCCCAAGCAAAACCAACCCACCCCTCATTCGAGCAGGCTCCTTGAATCATAAATGGCAACCACAAATATATGTCAGTTTACCAAAGAACAGGGAGGCGACGCACATCCTGACGCAGGGGGGGTAGAGAGAGGGAGAGAGAGAGAAGGAGAGGGAGAGGGAGGGAGACTGTGGGGCGATCCCGCTCTGCCTTGCTTCTGTCGGTGTCAGCCTGCAAACATCATTTTATTTATAGAAATAAAACAAAACAAAACAAAACAAAAAAAAAATCTAAATCTGAAAGGTAAGTGCCTTCGTTTATGGTGCCAGTAGGTGGGAAGTTTGCAGTACGAGTCGATATTTTCGTACTTTTTTTTTTTTTTTTTTTTGTGGATGACTGAAGATTAATGTGGCAGCGCTGTGGTGATCTGGAAGTAGAGTAGCGGGGAATTCCACCCTAACTACAGATCAGCCCGTCGTTTCCAAGGAGGTTTTTGGTCCAGTTTTTTTCTCTCTCTATTTTTTATTTTTATTTATTTTTTTTTTGTGAAGCTGAAAAGGGGGGGAAATAATGTGAGTGACGTTAAAGCATGAACCAGTTGAAACATTTTCTGGGTTTGATTTGCGTTCGTGTGGAGTTTGTCTTCGGGGTGATCACGGCAGACCCAGCAGGAGTTGCACGTTGATGTTCTGACTTCGGCTTCTGACCCGATTATGCTGTAAACACGTCACTGAGATCGCGTTCTGTTGGGATTTGTTTGTTTGTTTGTTTGTTTTCAGATGCTGAAAATCCATATTGCAATCCGCAATATCCGTGTGTCGGCTTTCCTCTGCTTTCAACTGCACTACTCTGTGGTGAAGCCTCTAGTGAATGAATTCATATCGGTTGAGTGAGAGGGGGAAACCTCATCCAAGATCCATCTGTCAAGACTTTGTTTCTTCAGTTGCATGTCGCTCCAATGTTCTTATTTCTTCATTGTAGCTGGGAACGGATTACATTTAGGCACGTTGATTGGTTCATATTGAAAGTCGTTTGCCTTATGGAGATGTTGGTTGACCCCCCCTCCCCCTCCAATCCCCCCTCCCACACACACAAAATACACCTGAATGGTCCTTGGACAAGCTGTTCGGTACCAAGGACAGCTCCCACCACGTACCCTCCGGCTCTTCTTAGGAAACCTCTGGGCTTTCTCTAGTCTGTGGCCGCTTTAAAGTCCCGATGATCGATGTTTGCAAACGGTTTCAACAGCTGGGTGATTTTTATTTTATTTTTTTTTTTTTTATCGGGTTTCATCACCGGGTGCTCTACCTCAGATCATCTCCCAATGGTAGGTTCGATTCCCCCCTCCGATCCTCAACAGGTGTTAAACTATCCTCGGTCAAGACGCTGAGCAACTCCAAAGCTGCCAATGTGTGTGCGTGTGTGTGTGTGTGTGTGTGTGTGTGTGTGTGTGTGTGTGTGTGTGTGTGTGTGTGTGTGTGTGTGTGTGTGTGTGTGTGTGTGTGTGTGTGTGTGTGTGTGTGTGTGTTTATGACTGTTTAAAGAGAAGTGCTGATTATCAATTGTAATTACTACTTTATATGTTGTAACGTGGTAAAGAGTGTGTGGACCATCTATTGTCTTCTTTTTTCTCTAGTGGCGTTAACTTTAAAAAAAATTGTAATACATGCTGCGCTTTGACGTTACCACCATTTGTTTGGAAAAACAACAACCGCATCAACAAAAACAAAGTTAGGAGTTTGAAGTGAATTATTCATGGGCTCTGCGCAGCTTGAACAAAATGTGAAAGCCCAACTCTGACTTGATGTTGTCTCCTTGGACCTGCGGGAACATCACGATCTGTTTCAGACGCTGGGAAGCTGCTGTTAGATCTTCAACAAGAACTTTAAGCTTACCTTTGCGTTACGGTTACGTTCCCAATCAATTAATTGTCTTGAGAAACGATTAGAAAACCATCAAGTTTAACGTACTCTTTACTTTGATTGTGTCAGTTTCTGAGAACCGCTTTTATGACACCATGCTTGCTCGTTTGGTTTGTGATTCGGACTTGTTCTTTGGGTCGGTAAGTTCTTCTGAAACGTGACGGACACCAAAATAGCTCCGTACCGAACTCCTGCCACTAGATGACTTTAGAGCCATTAAACCCACATTTTCTTTCCTGCAGGAATTTAGGAAACGACTTTAAATCATCAGTTGCCAGAGCGGGAACCGGACGTCCCCGGGGTATGAATTGACACAAAGTCGGCACGAAACGTCCCGCAGTCTAAAGCCCCGTTTCGTACCCGAATCGAATAATTTTATTTTATATTTTTTCATCGACACACGCGTTTTGGATTTCGAGCAAGAATAATAGAGGAGGGTGGGGAGGGGTAGTTGGGAGTGTGACAACATCGGTGAGATTAAGTCACATCGAGATTGGGAGAAGCTTTGGCCAGAAACTTGCTGTAGTCCAGAGGGTATGGTGTAGTTTGATTTTTGCTTTCTTTCACCGGTGGGATGGGTTTGAGGTGACGAAGGGCTGCGGCGCGGATTTTGTCGACATCTAGCGGTGGTCCGGCTACACTACACCGTGGAACCTCGGCTGGATTTCCAAACTGGTTGGACACAGTGATGCAACCTATCTATCTATCTATCTATCTATCTATCTATCTATCTATCTATCTATCTATCTATCTATCTATCTATCTATCTATCTATCTATCTATCTATCTATCTATCTATCTAATCTATCTAATCTATCTAATCTATCTAATCTATCTAATCTATCTATCTATCTATCTATCTATCTATCTATCTATCTATCTATCTATCTATCTATCTATCTATCTATCTATCTATCTATCTATCTATCTATCTATCTATCTAATCTATCTATTCATTCATTCATTCATTCATTCATTCATTCATTCATTCATTCATTCATTCATTCATTCATTCATACTATCATACTATCATACTGTTATCATGATGAACGTGCTCTGAATGTGTCCCCATACATACACGCACGCGCCAGCAGTCACGGACATACAGTTGGCCTACAGGCAGGGATAAAAATAGCACAAACAGATGCGACGGGCGCAGCCCTTTTCCTTTCTCAGATCCAACTTTTTTCCAGGCTTTCACTCAGTGGATACTAAACGCCACTTTTAATCCCCCTCCTCTCTCTCTCTCTCTCTCTACTCCTCTCCTACTCTGCTCCTCCATAACCCCGCCCACAGCCCACCCCGTCCCATCACGTTCGTGTCCACGCGGTGTGTAAGTGTGCAGAGGGACAGAGCAGAGTCGGTGTGTGGAAGGTGATAGACGGAACATGAGGCGGACGGAAGTTTATTTGTTTTGTTGCCGCCTTTGCGCTGCGATCCCTGGGTATGAAGCTGCAGGGTCTGACTGCGTGTGCTATACAGCTGGCTCAGCTCGCCGTGGCTCTCTCTCTCTCTCTCTCTCTCTCTCTCTCTCTCTCTCTCTCTCTCTCTCTCTCTGTCTCTCTGTGTGTGTGTATGTGTGTTTATGCCCGCCAAAACTGGATGCTGGAACCAAAACAGCACCAACACTGGGGATGTATAGAGAAACGGCTGGGAGAGAGAGAGAGAGAAGGAGAGAGAGAGAGAAGGAGAGGAAGAGGAAACCCAGATGCTCCAGCCTTAGAGGAGGGATTTTACCTGGAGATAACCGTCTCCGAAAGAAATATAATAAATAAATAAAATCGAGTTTCCAACGAGTCCACGCCACATTAGTCCGTCTTATCACTCATTCTTTCCTTTTCTGTTTTTTTTTCCTTCTTCTTCTCCTTCTTCCATGGCACAGTTTGGCCAGAGACGCGCGCAGAGAGGCCGTCTTTAATCGGGCTTTACGGGCTGGAAAGTGAGAGAATCTAAACGTGACGTCAATGCCTAGTAACTGACGCAGCCCTTCTACATAAAATGTCTTTTTATTTATTTATTTATTCCCCCACCACCACCACCACCACCACCATCACCACCCCTCCTTCTCTCTCTTCTCGTCAGCAAAGCGTAATTACTCAAATTTACAGTGCTCCGTCAACTAAAGAAAAAAGAAAGAAAGAAGGAAAGAAAGAGAAAGAAAACCCCTGCAGGCGGCGCCGGGCGGTCCGCGTCAGTCACTAGTTGGACAGCTTTAGCGTACAGGAGTTTCGGTGTGCTGAAGTAACACCGGAACCAGAAGCTTCTGAAGAGGGCGACGGGACGTCATGATGTAGTCGACGGATTCACAATGTAGTTGTTAGGAAGGAAAGTGACGATGAAGGGATCAGAGCGGACTTTTTAATTTATCTTTTTTATTTATTTTATTTATTTATTGTGTGTGTGTGTGTGTGTGTGTGTGTGTGCGTGCGTGTGCGTGTGTGTGTGTGTGCGTGCAACGGACGGGGGAACGCTCCTGAGCAGAGTTGGAAAAACAGACAGCCAAAAAAAAAAGAAAAAAAAAGACACGATGCACCTCACGTAAAGATCCCAGGCGATGCGCTCGTGAGTGCACGCTTTTTTTTTCTTTTTTTTTTTTGCACTGCTAAAAATAGCATTGTAGTTTTGATCGTGCGCCAGAAATAGACAGACGGGTCTCACTTTTGACTTTTGTAAAGATAAAAAGAAAAGAAAGAAAGAAAGAAAGAACGCGGTCCAACTTGGACGTGTCACTGTAACCGTATTTGAAAACAAGTGTTTGTGTGTGTGTGTGTGTGTGTGTGTGTGTGTGTGTGTGTGTGTGTGTATGCGTGCGTGTGAGTGTGTGTGTGTGTTAATCTGTTGCATTTCTCTGTTTCCACTAAAACAAACTCAATGTCTCTCTGTGCATCTCCCTCATTTTCTTTGCAGCTTTGAGAGAGGACGGGCCACACTCACGGTGAGAGAGACATCTGCACGCAATGTTGATTCATATATATATATATATATATATATATATATATATATATATATATATATATATATATATATATATATATATATATATATATATATTGATGTGTTTGTGTGTATTTGCATGCTTCTCTTCCTTTTTTCTGCTCTTGCCTCGTACTTAACTCCAAGTCATTCGGAGAAATTTTTTTTTGGGGGGGGGGGGGGGGGGGTTGACAGCTCTTCCTGCAGCTCAGGAATCTCCCCCATTTTTCAGTAAATAAGCCGGAGCAGGAAACAAAAAAGTCTCTTTGTTTGTTGGCGCTGTTGAGTCTCTGTTACGCGTTTATTTCTCCTCCCTCCCATTTCTGTGCTTAACCGCGAAAGCGAATGGGGGGGAACCCTGCTCTGATTAGCGCTTTACGGACGACTTTCCCATCGGTTTCTTGATTATTTTTTTACGTTATTTTTTTTTTATATCCTTAACGTTCAAAAGAAGAATCGTGTTGACAGAAAAGCCGCTGGAAGAAGGAGAAGAAGAAGAAGGAGAAGAAGGAGAGGAGAGGAGGAAGCTGCTGCTGTTGCTGCTGCAGCACAGAGCTGGGCGCACCGCATGGGGAAACCCGGGAGCTGTCCAAGCAGCAGTGGTGCTGAATCTACACCAAGTGGCAGTAGTGGGCTGTTGCTGTGCATGCGTGTACGTGTGTATGTCTTTATATGTATGTATGTGTGTGTGTGTGTGTGTGTGTGTGAATACTCTGGAGTTTAGCTGGTGTTGTTTTCGGGGCACTGCTTGGGTGTGTTTTCTCCACTTTGAGTGATTTCTCGTTGTTTTTTTGTTTGTTGTTGTTGTTGTTTTTCTGAAGATGAAACTTCCTCGCAGTCAGTGACCGGAGACAAACGGGCAAACTGTAGCAGAGCTTTTGTCTAACGTAAAACTTTTGAATCGCCTCATCCGAAGCCGGAGGGATTAAAGAAAGAGAGAGAGAGAGTAGAGGAAGAGGCATCAGGAAAATTTGGATCCGCATGGAAAACACCTGATTCCCCGTCCCTCCCCCCGAACCCCCCAGCGTCTTCATTTTTAGCCGTGTTTGCGGCGCTTTATTATCTTTTGCTTCCCGATGAGCGGAGGGCGAACACGAGTGGGAGATGAAGCAGCTGCCTGCCACAGTGGCCTCTAGCCTCTCAGACAGAGGGTAGGGAAACAGAGGGATCACCTCCCTCCCCTATCCTTTTTTTTTTTTTTTTTTACGTGTTGGAGGCGCTGTGGAGACTGTCTGCATGGCTCTGCGAGCCCGACAGGGACAGCAGCGGACAACACGTTACCCTGACTATCAGAACGAGACACATTTCTCAGCATTGCGAACTTCGAGGCTTCCGTACAACAAAGACGGATAGGAAAGGGACGAGAGGGAGAGAGATAAAACCGTAACAAACGTCTTTTTCATGCAAATATATACAGTATATATATATATGTATATATATATATATATATATATATATATAAAAAATAGAATAAAGAATCCGTCTTCGGTCGACATTTACAATACATCGCTCCACCTCTTAAAAAAACCAAACAAACAAACAAAAAAAAACAACCCCAAAACGCACACACAACAAAGAAAGACAAAAATAATAATGACAGCCACCATCTCTTCTATCCTTTCGTGGCGTGAAACGCGCCCGTGTCGAGCCCTCGCGCGGTAATGCAACACCGAGCGTGTAATTTCAGTGGAAACAACGCGGATTCCCGAGTCGTGACTGCCAAAGTGAGTCATGTGCGCGTTGGCTGCGTCAGGAGAGGCAGTCAGTGTGCGGCGCCGACGGTAGGGGGAAGAGTCGTGACTGACTGAGCTGCAAAAAAAAAAAAAAAGACCACCCAATAAAAGAAAAAGAAGAAGAAAGGAAGAAAAGAAGAGAAGCAAAAAAATAAACAAAACATATATATATATATATATATAAACAAAACAGAGCGGGGGGGGGGGCGGGATATACTTTTGGGGAGGAGGGAGAAAGAAGGAGGGGAGAGGGTGTGGTGTTGTTATGGGGAGGAGGAGGAAGAGGGTGTGAACGGAAAAGTGTAAGGGGTCTTAGATAGGTGCTGGGTGGGCTTTTGCGTGAAGTAGTTTCTCCTTCAACCTCCCTGTATCCTCCCATCAGCCGCCCCCCCTCCCCCCCGCGCGCACACACACACAAAGCAGTTTTTTTTTCCGGAGAATGCCGTCCTGCTTTTTGGCATGCTGAGAGAGAGAGAGAGAGAGAGAGAGAAGCTGGGGCGGTGTTGGGGGGGTTCGTTGGCGGAAAATGAGGTGTGTGAGGGGTGGGGTAGGGTGGGATGGAGGGTCCGGTCCGGATCGTGACCCGAACTTCCCCGTACTTGTTGGCAGTTTAGTGAGTAGCTGAAGAGCCAGGATCAACGTTTTGCAGCTGCACGTGACAAAAACAACAACGAAGAAAACAAAACAAAACAACAACAAAACTCAAACTAATGGAACTGTTGCTGGAAAGGAGGGGGGCGGGGGGGGGAAGTAAAGTAATGTAGAGGTAAGTTCCTGCTTCTTTATATGAAAAAAACAAATAAACAACAACTTAACTTTAAAACAACATCAAAGACGAAGAAGAAGAAGAGAAAGAAGAAGAAAAGCTGTTAGAGACGATTCGAACTGTGCGTGCGCGTGAGAGAATCAAAAAAGCGGTTCATGGTCGCGGTGAAGGCTCCTCTTTCATTTCTTGAATGTGACGTTCCGGGACGCGCTGTCTTTCTACACCGTGCTGTACATTTGTGAAGATGTTTTCTTCTTCAGTAAGCGGTTGCGGTGGACTGCAGTGTGAATGGCGACATGTTACCTCTGTTACTCACGCTCAGCTAACATGGTTCCGGACATAGTTTGCAGTTTGGACCCCCCCCTCCCCTCTCTCTCCCCCCCAGTCCCCCTGCGGTTTTTGCGGTTCTTCTCTAGTGACCAGGCGACCCCCGTGCTGCTCTTGCTCTGCGCTGTGACGCTGCGTGTGTTTTTGAGGACAGTCCCGCTTCACCGACATCCAGTTGTTGTGACTGACGTTATCATCGCAGTTCGACTTGGTTTCCTCTGTTCATGATCACTCCTCCAGCTGCGCGAGGGGCGTGTTATTAAAAATAACAATGATAGTATTAATAAAAATTACAATCATGTTCTTAAGTGGGAATGGCTCATCCATCCTTGCCGTGTCACATATCTTGTTTATTGTTACTATTATCATATTTACTCGTTTTCACTCGTCACGATTGTGTTAGTTTTGCTATTTTTTGTTTTTGTTTTATGAACTCACATTCAAACCAGTATTGGTTTTGTATCCAAACCTAAGTATATACTCGGTGATATAGATTACAACTTGGTTATAGCCGTCTATTTTTAATATTTTTTTTGCCTATTTTGTTTCCCCTATTTTTTTTTTCAAAAAGGGGGGTCCCTATATGAGCGAGGCTCCGATTGGCCGATGACGAGATTCAGTTTGCTCCAATCAGATCGCTTCTTGCTCTCTATTTATTGCCAGCAGTTTACAGCCTTGCTCTCTCCTCACCCAGAGCTTTAGAGCGGCTGCAGACAGCCAGCGCTTTTTTTTTTTTTTTACTATACAGGCAGCAGATAACATTACACACGCACGCACGCGCACGCACACACACACACAAACAACAAAACGCATCGGTGCACAGCTCATTGCGATCACACGGGTTTTGCACGGCATTGCGTTTGGCTACAGGGGACCAAAATAATAATAATAATAATAATAATAATAATAATAATAATAATAATAATAATAATAATAATAATAATAATAATAAAAAGAATCAATGTAAAAGCAGTCTGCTTGGATGAGGATGCTTGAGGGAGGAGAGACGTGAGGGGAGGATAGAGAAGGATTCAAACTGGAGAAGGAGCGTAAGGACCTTGGATAGCTCTCAGTTGCAGCAGCAGCAGTAGTCGGAGACGCATCTCCCCCCACCACCACCGCCACCACCACCCCTTTTCCCCTCCACCCCTCCACCCGAAACCCTCCAACCCTCCCCTCACCATCTTTTTCTATCATCCATCCTCTCCTCTTCCTCCTTCTGAGTACACGTTGGAGGAAATATAAGCCGCGGCTCGCTGAAAGCTGGAGATACAATCGACTGAGCCGGGACTGGAGATAGAGGAGAGCGGGGCTACCCGGGTGTCACGGAGTCTCCGTGGGACCTCAGCGGCAGCAGCAGCGGCAGCAGCAGCAAAGATAATGCCCTTCACGAATCTTTTTGCGGTCTGGGCTTGCTGTTCATTACTATTAATCTGGGAAGCCCTTACCCCAAAAAGCATTTGCGGAGGGCGCAATCGCCGCGCCGAGACGTGCTTAACGCGAAGACCGGGAGCGGGGGGCTTGGGGGGGAGGGAGGGGGGGTCTTTCCACTCGTGGAATTCTTTTTAAAATCGTATTTTTTAATGGACTTTCCTCCTTTTTCTGCCCACTTTTCCATTTCGATTCATTGCTGTCGGTATTTACCCTGGTCATTTCCAGCACTGTCACAATTGTGGCGTTTTTATCATAGTTGTTTTTGTTATTATTATTATTATTATTATTATTATTATTATTATTATTATTATTATTATTATTATTATTATTATTATTACCCCCAACCCTCCTCTACGTGTCTCGTTATTTCCCCAGTTTTCCCCAGTGATCTCTTACTTACGTTAATTTCTGTTCTTTTGTTGTCAAAACACACACACACACACACACACACACACACACACACACACACACACACACACACACACACACCCCACACACACACACATGTGCTCTTACACCAAACTTTGGAGTTTGTAACATGAAGTCACTGCTTCAACCAAACACCCCCCACCCTGTCCCAAACTGAGCAAATGAGAAAGGGGCCCCGGTCAGAGCAACGGTGTAAAACACAGGGAGACCCTTCCGCGTTGCACGTGGAGGGTCGAGTTGAGGTGTCACTTTACTTCCCAAAACTCCACCACGATCGTACACCTGAAATCCTTGATTCAGAAAGTTTACAGTGGGAATCACGCACACACACACACACACACACACACACACACACACACACACACACACACACACACACACACACACACACACACACACTCTCTCTCTCTCGCTCTCTCTCCCTCACACACACTCACACGGCGCGAACACATCTGTTGGGAGAGTGCAGGGCGCGAAGGGATTCCCCTAAAACTGTCCATCCCGACACAGATACAAACCCGAACTGGCAGCTGAAGGAGGTTTGTCTGCCACTGCTCGCCCTTCTCTTAACCCCGGTCATTACGGCGACTCAAGACGGACTTTCTCATTTTACGCACGCGCTCTATGTGGAAACGTACACGTATCTCACTTTCCAAGTTTGTAAATAGAAGTTCATCCACGTCCCTCAAACATCTCTCACTTCCTCACCCACCGCCAACTCCCCCTGTTTAAACGTCCGAGACAGAAACAAAAACCAGTATAAAATAAAAACAAAACAAAACATTCACCACGCTAAATTCCTGCTGCAGCAACCCGTCAAATCTCTCCCACACAGCAAAACCCCACAAACTCCGCTCTCTCAAGCGGACATTGTGACGGAAACAAGGCTCGCGCTGCAAAGTGCTCGGATCGACGAAAACAAAAGCGGGAAGTGAAAATTGACGCATTCGACGGAGAGAGTAAAACGAGAAGACGAAGGTTCGGCTGAGTTTAAGTTGGAGGAA